>NC_086452.1:22254285-22596540 GCF_028390025.1 Pseudophryne corroboree
GGATGCCGGACAGCGACGAGAAGAACAAAGAAAGTGATCGCACCGGCGATCGCAAGAAGATTGACAGGAAGAGGCCGTTTGTGGGTGTCAACTGACCGTTTCCAGGGAGTGCCCGGAAAAACGCAGGCGTGTCCAGACGTTTGAAGGGAGGGTTCCTAACGTCAGCTCCGGATCATCGCACTGGAAGAGTAAGTCCTGAGCTGTGCAGCGTTCGCACACCTGCACAGCGACTACCCCCTCCCCCAGTAGGCGGTGACAACCTGGTCGCAGCAGTGCAAAAAACCGCCTGCTTGCAACTAGTTCTGAATTAAGCTCATTGTCCGCATCCCCAGGCCAGGTGACATTTTAAATGTGTTGATATTAATGATGTCACTTTAGCCATGACATCATCATCAATGGCTCTCTACAAAACTTCAAACGGGCTCTCAAGACCCACTTCTTCACCAAACCCAGCCAAATCTCATCCTAACCCTCTGTTCCACACTCTCTATGTACCCCATCTGTGTTACCCCTGTCTGTCTGCCGCTCCCCTTTAGAATGTAAGCTCTCACGAGCAGGGCCCTCTTCCCTCATGTGCTTATCCTTTTCTTATTTTAAAAATCTTCGGTGGCACCAAACCCCCCAGTTTTCTGCCACCTGATACTTATTCCAGTGTCATCTGCTGATGTAGCTATGTTTATTTTCCCTGTACTTGTCCTACATTGTCTTCAACTGTAAGTTGCTGTTTTCCTGTTTGATTATTTATGTACTCTGTAATTGGGCGCTGCAGAACCCTTGTGGCGCCATATAAATAAAGGATAATAATAAATAATAATGGTGATCTCCTGTCAACATTGTGAATGCCGACACTAATAATACCCCCAAGACTGTCAAGTGATTTGTTAAAATGGTGATCTGGTCAGGATCCCAGTAGTTAAAATACAGAACGAGTATTTGCCGGATTGCCGGAGAGGTAAGCCACCAGTGGGGGGGGGAGTGGGGGGGTGGCTTAAGCTGCAGGAGGGGGGAGAGTTTAGACACCACCGGGGAGGGATAGGTTTAGGCTGTGGGAAGGGAGGGTTAGGGGGGCATTAGGGAACGGTGAGTATACTTACCTTTCCCCTGTTGGGATTCTCACCACTGGAATGCCGCTGATGATATTATGACCAATGGCATCCCGACCGCCGGCATATTAGACTCAACCCGTTAAAAAGTTTTTGTTTTGCAGATGTTATGTAGTCATCTGACCACTGGAGGCGCTGTCATTGTCTAATACTGTTGTATGAATTAATCTATTCCCAAACATATTATTTATAAGACAAAATTTTAATATTTACTCTAATATTTTACTTTTAAAATGTACTTATACAAAGTTTATTACTCCATGAACTGTATGTTTATTTTCAAGATCCGTAGATGTGAAATTAGACCTTCTGCGCGCAAGCAGATGTCCTATCTAAGGGGGGGGGCAACCTGCCTGGGCCTTGACAGTCCGCAAACCCTTCTATGAGCGACGGCCTTCTCGCAAAATGATTACACTTATATTTAAAAATAAATGTAAGAAATAAAGTGGCAGTTGGAAGCTGCGAACTGAAAATTCAAAATTGACAGATGAGACCCTCTAAGGCCGAGTGTCCCTGATCCCCAGCCTGCGCTTCTTACACCGTCAGCGGAAACCTATAGAAATCCTTATATCAAACTAAATGGTAGCGGCGTTGTTTTATCTGCGGCGTGACACATCATCTGCGCAATGATGAACGTCCCCTAAAACATTTGTAAATTTCTTGCTGTCAGCAATAAAAGAAGTTCTCAATTTCCGCTCGTAATTCACAGCTTTAAGGCGAAGCGTCGTCCGCTGCTAAATCTTCAGCGTTAAGCTTTCTGCATGACAGAGACAAAGATGCCCTTTTCTATAGTAAATATTAACAGCAAAGCAAACAGAAGGGTCTACGGATCGCTGTTGCCACCTTGAGGGCAGGAGTCAATACAGGCTGCCGGCTCGGAGACCCTATCTGGATCTCGTGTGTTAATAGAGGGACATTATAATGAAAAACGTGCCTATTTCCAAAACGATTGCATTCATTGGCTGCTGGTTATTAACGTTTATTCATATAGCGCATTGCAATTAGGATGGTTTTGCTTACATTGAGATTTTAGAGTTTAGAACAATGGGGGTCATTCCGACCTGATCGCACGCTAGGATTTTTCGCTGCAGTGCGATCAGGTCAAAACTGCGCATGTAGATGCACGGCAATGTGCAGGCGCATCGCACGGGTAGAAAGCGGATTATTGCTGAGCGATGGATTTAACAAAGAATCCATTCGCACAGCCGATCACAAGGAGATTGACAGGAAGAAGGCGTTTGTGGGTGTCAACTGACCGTTTTCTGGGAGTGTTTGGAAAAACGCGGGAGTGTCCAAGCGTTTGCAGGGCGGGTGTCTGACGTCAATTCCGGAGACGAACAGGCTGAAGTGATCGCAGCGGCTGAGTAAGTTCTGGGCAACTCAGAAACTGCACAAAACTGCTCGGCTGCACAAGCGTTTGCACACTTGCAAAGCGAAAATACACTCCCCTATAGGCGGCGACTATCTGATTGCAGGACTGTAAAAAGTAGCTAGCGAGCAATCAACTCGGAATGACCCCAAAAAGCGGAAACAGAAGTGGATATGGGGGATAGTTATAATGTGCAGCCAGCCGTCTGTCAGTCGCACGTCCCTATGTCTGGCAGCCCTCGGACAGAAGCCTGCTATGTGACCCTAGTAATTAGAGAGAATAAATAAGATTTTACTTACCGATAAATCTATTTCTCGTAGTCCGTAGTGGATGCTGGGGACTCCGTAAGGACCATGGGGAATAGACGGGCTCCGCAGGAGACATGGGCACTTTAAGAAAGAATTTGGATTCTGGTGTGCACTGGCTCCTCCCTCTATGTCCCTCCTTCAGACCTCAGTTAGAGAAACTGTGCCCGGAAGAGCTGACAGTACAAGGAAAGGATTTTGGAATCCAGGGCAAGACTCATACCAGCCACACCAATCACACCGTACAACTTGTGATAACTATACCCAGTTAACAGTATGAACAACAACAGAGCATCAGGTCAACCCTGATGCAACTATAACATAACCCTTATTTAAGCAATAACTATATACAAGCATTGCAGAAGAATTCCGCACTTGGGACGGGCGCCCAGCATCCACTACGGACTACGAGAAATAGATTTACCGGTAAGTAAAATCTTGTTTTCTCTAACGTCCTAGTGGATGCTGGGGACTCCGTAAGGACCATGGGGATTATACCAAAGCTCCCAAACGGGCGGGAGAGTGCGGATTACTCTGCAGCACCGATTGAGCAAACACAAGGTCCTCCTCATCCAGGGTATCAAACTTGTAGAACTTTGCAAAAGTGTTTGAACCTGACCAAGTAGCCGCTCGGCAAAGCTGTGATGCCGAAACCCCTCGGGCAGCCACCCAAGAAGAGCCCACCTTCCTAGTGGAATGGGCTTTAACTGATTTAGGCAGCGGCAACCCAGCCGCAGAATGAGCCTGCTGAATCGTGTTACAGATCCAGCGAGCAATAGTTTGCTTTGAAGCAGGAGCACCAAGCTTGTTGGAAGCATACAGGATAAACAAAGACTCTGTTTTCCTGACCCTAGCCGTTCTGGCTACATAAACCTTCAAAGCCCTGACCACATCAAGCAACTCGGAATCCTCCAAGTCAGTAGTAGCCACAGGCACCACAATAGGTTGGTTTATATGAAAGGATGAAACCACTTTCGGCAGAAATTTTGGACGGGTCCGCAATTCTGCTCTATCCGCATGGAAAACCAGATAGGGGCTTTTATGTGACAAAGCCGACAACTCTGACACACGCCTAGCCGAAGCCAAGGCTAATAGCATGACCACCTTCCACGTGAGATATTTCAACTCCACCGTTTTGAGTGGTTCAAACCAGTGGGATTTCAGGAAACTCAACACCACGTTAAGATCCCAAGGTGCCACTGGAGGCACAAAAGGGGGCTGAATATGCAGCACTCCCTTTACAAACGTCTGAACTTCAGGTAGAGAAGTCAATTCCTTTTGAAAGAAAATGGATAGGGACGAAATCTGGACCTTAATGGAACCCAATTTTAGGCCCAAATTCATTCCTGACTGTAGGAAGTGAAGGAAACGGCCCAGCTGGAATTCCTCCGTAGGGGCATTCCTGGCCTCACACCAAGCAACATATTTTCGCCATATACGGTGATAATGTTGAGCTGTCATGTCCTTCCTAGCCTTTATCAGCGTAGGAATGACCTCATCCGGAATGCCTTTCTCTGCTAGGATCCGGCGTTCAACCGCCATGCCGTCAAACGCAGCCGCGGTAAGTCTTGGAACAGACAGGGCCCCTGTTGCAACAGGTCCTGTCTTAGAGGAAGAGGCCACGGTTCCTCTGTGAGCATTTCTTGCAGATCTGGATACCAAGTTCTTTGTGGCCAATCTGGAACAATGAGGATTGTTCTCACTCCTCTTTTTCTTATTATTCTCAGCACCTTGGGTATGAGAGGAAGAGGAGGAAATACATAGACCGACTGGAACACCCACGGTGTCACCAGGGCGTCTACAGCTATCGCCTGAGGGTCTCTTGACCTGGCGCAATACCTCTGTAGTTTTTTGTTGAGGCGGGATGCCATCATGTCCACCTGTGGCAGTTCCCACCGACTTGCAATCTGTGCGAAGACTTCCTGATGAAGCCCCCACTCTCCCGGGTGGAGGTCGTGTCTGCTGAGGAAGTCTGCTTCCCAGTTGTCCACTCCCGGGATGAACACTGCTGACAGTGCGCTTACGTGATTTTCCGCCCAGCAAAGAATTCTGGTGGCTTCCGCCATCGCCACCCTGCTCCTTGTGCCGCCTTGTCGGTTTACATGAGCCACTTCGGTGATGTTGTCTGACTGAATCAGAACCGGTTGGTCGCGAAGCAGGGTCTCCGCTTGACGTAGGGCGTTGTATATGGCCCTTAGTTCCAGGATGTTGTTGTAAAGGCAAGTCTCCTGACTTGACCACAGACCTTGGAAATTTCTTCCCTGTGTGACTGCTCCCCACCCTCGGAGGCTTGCATCCGTGGTCACCAGGACCCAGTCCTGAATGCCGAATCTGCGGCCCTCGAGAAGGTGAACACTCTGCAGCCACCACAGGAGAGACACCCTGGCCCTGGGGGATAGGGTGATTAACCGATGCATCTGAAGATGTGATCCGGACCACTTGTCCAGTAAGTCCCATTGAAAGGTCCTTGCATGGAACCTGCCAAAGGGAATGGCCTCATATGACGCCACCATCTTTCCCAGGACTCGAGTGCAGTGATGCACTGACACCTGTTTTGGTTTTAATAGGTTCCTGACCAGTGTCATGAGTTCCTGAGCTTTCTCTATCGGGAGATAAACCCTTTTCTGGTCTGTGTCTAGAATCATGCCCAGGAAAGGAAGACGAGTAGTAGGAACCAACTGCGACTTTGGAATATTTAGAATCCAGCCGTGTTGCCGTAACACTTCCAGAGAAAGTGCTACGCTGATCAGCAACTGCTCTCTTGATCTCGCTTTTATGAGGAGATCGTCCAAGTATGGGATAATTGTGACCCCTTGCTTCCGCAGGAGCACCATCATTTCCGCCATTACCTTGGTAAATATTCTTGGAGCCGTGGAGAGACCAAACGGCAACGTCTGAAATTGGTAATGACAATCCTGTACCACAAATCTGAGGTACGCCTGATGAGGTGGATAAATGGGGACATGAAGGTATGCATCCTTTATGTCCAGAGACACCATAAAATCCCCCCCTTCCAGACTTGCAATGACCGCTCTCAGCGATTCCATCTTGAACTTGAACCTTCTCAGGTACATGTTCAGGGATTTTAAATTCAATATGGGTCTGACCGAACCATCCGGTTTCGGGACTACAAACATGGTCGAATAATAACCCTTTCCTTGTTGAAGGAGGGGAACCTTGACCACCACCTGTGGAAGATACAATTTGTGAATTGCAGTTAGCACTATTTCCCTCTCGTGGGGGGAAACTGGCAGGGCCGAGTTGAGGTATCGGTGAGGGGGCATCTCTTCGAATTCCAGCTTGTATCCCTGAGACACAATATCTATTGCCCAGGGATCCAACTGGGAGTGAACCCACCTGTGGCTGAAATTTCGAAGACGTGCCCCCACCGGGCCTAGCTCAGCCTGTGGAGCCCCAGCGTCATGCGGTGGATTTTGTGGAAGCCGGGGAGGACTTCTGTTCCTGGGAACTAGCTGTGTTGTGCAGCTTCTTTCCTCTGCCCCTGCCTCTGGCAAGAAAGGACGCACCTCGGACTTTCTTGTTTTTCTGTGAACGAAAGGACTGCATTTGATAATACGGTGCTCTCTTAGGCTGTGAGGAAACATATGGCAAAAAAATTGACTTTCCAGCAGTAGCTGTGGAGGAGGAGGCAACCCGATTTACACACAGGACTACTGCTGGAGGCTCTGATGATCCTACAGGAGAGAAAGCCTGGGATCTCTTGCTCTGAGCGCTATTTGAACTGTCTAAACCACAGTTCAGACAGATCTGGTAATTACCCATTGTGAATTATTGACGGGAAAGCCTCCTACCTTTTAAAAATTTGAATATGCCTTGCATTGCATTTTAATTTTAACCATTGTCTGTATATTTGTTTTTTATCATTGTCTGTACAAATTAAAACGGTGTTACACTATATTTTTCATCTCCCCCCTTTTTTACATACCCCATATACACTGAACGGAAAAGGTTCATGCGAAGGAATCAGCCTATGCAAGTATTGGAAAAGCGCTGGTTAAGTGTATACTTCATTTTTTTCTGTTATGTGCATTGTTGGTGGAGGATTTAAAGGATACCTCTAGAAGTATCACACTGATTAGCAGCTATTTGCGCACGGGACGGCTCTTCTAATTCTTTTTACTGTTAGCTGTGGAGACCAGGTCCGAGAGACCCTCCCCAAATAATTCCTCACCCTTGTAAGGTAAAACCTCCATATGCCTTTTTGAGTCGGCATCACCTGTCCATTGCCGAGTCCACAGGACCCTTCTGGCAGAAATCGACATAGCATTTATTCTAGAACCCAGTAGACTAATGTCTCTTTGAGCATTTCTCATATATAGGACAGCGTCTTTAATATGCCCCAAGGTCAACAATATAGTATCCTTGTCTAAGGTATCATATTCCTCAGATAAGGTATCCGTCCACGCTGCTACAGCACTACACACCCAGGCCGACGCGATCGCCGGCCTCAGCAAGGTACCCGAATGTGTATAAATGGACTTCAGGGTAACCTCCTGTTTGCGATCCGCAGCATCTTTGAGGGTAGCCGTATCCAGTGACGGCAGGGCTACCTTCTTGGATAAGCGTGTTAAAGCTTTGTCCACCTTAGGGGAGGATTCCCAGCGTAACCTGTCCGTTGGCGGGAAAGGATACGCCATAAGAATCCTTTTGGAGATCTGCAGTTTTCTATCTGGAGATTCCCAAGCCTTTTCACATAACTCATTCAGTTCGTGTGAGGGGGGAAAGGTTACCTCCGGCTTCTTTTCCCCATACATATGTACCCTCTTGTCCGGGACAGGGGTTTCCTCTGTGATGTGCAACACATCCTTAATTGCTATAATCATATAACGGATGGATTTAGCCAATTTAGGCTGTAACTTTGCATCATCTTAATCGACACTGGAGTCAGAATCCATGTCGGTATCTGTGTCAACAATTTGGGATAGTGGGCGCTTCTGAGACCCTGACGGCCTCTGCGACATAGGATCAGGCATGGGCAGGGACCCTGACTGTCCTGAGGCTTCAGCTTTTTCTAACCTTTTATGCAAGGAATTAACATTATCATTTAAAACCTTCCACATATCCATCCAATCAGGTGTCGGCGCCGTCGGCGGAGACACCACTTTCATTTGCTCCCGCTCTGCTTCCACATAGCCTTCCTCGTCAAACATGTCGACACAAGCGTACCGACACACCACACACACAGGGAATGCCCTTTTTGAAGATAGTTCCCCCACAAGGCCCTTTGGAGAGACAGAGAGAGTATGCCAGCACACACCCCAGCGCTATATAACCCAGGAATAACACAGTAACTTAATGTTAACCCAGTAGCTGCTGTTTGTATTGATTTTTGCGCCTAATTATGTGCCCCCCCTCTCTTTTTACCCTCTTCTACCGTGTATCTGCAGGGGAGAGCCTGGGGAGCTTCCTCTCAGCGGAGCTGTGGAGAAAAAATGGCGCTGGTGAGTGCTGAGGAAGAAGCCCCGCCCCCTCTACGGTGGGCTTCTGTCCCGCTTAAATATACATTTTCTTGGCGGGGCTCATACATATATACAGTGCCCAACTGTATATATGTTTACTTTTGCCAAAAGGAGGTCCAAATGCTGCCCAGGGCGCCCCCCCCTGCGCCCTGCACCCTTACAGTGACCGGAGTATGTGTAGGTGTGTGGGAGCAATGGCGCACAGCTGCAGTGCTGTGCGTTACCTCAGTGAAGAACGGAGTCTTCTGCCGCCGATTTCGAAGTCTTCTTGCTTCTCATACTCACCCGGCTTCTGTCTTCCGGCTCTGCGAGGGGGACGGCGGCGCGGCTCTGGGATCGCACGGCGAGGGTGAGATCCTGCGTACGATCCCTCTGGAGCTAATGGTGTCCAGTAGCCTAAGAAGCAGGACCTAGCTTCAGAGCGTAGGGCTGCTTCTCTCCCCTCAGTCCCACGATGCAGGGAGTCTGTTGCCAGCAGAGCTCCCTGAAAATAAAAAACCTAACAAAATACTTTCTCTCAGCAAACTCAGGAGAGCTCACTGAAAAGCACCCAGCTCGCTCTGGGCACAGTATCAAACTGAGGTCTGGAGAAGGGACATAGAGGGAGGAGCCAGAGCACACCAGAATCTAAATTCTTTCTTAAAGTGCCCATGTCTCCTGCGGAGCCCGTCTATTCCCCATGGTCCTTACGGAGTCCCCAGCATCCACTAGGACGTTAGAGAAAGTATATATTATTATGTGGGAAGAGAATCGATATCTCTGCCTGGCATATAAACCTGGAAATGCTTGTCGTGCAGTGCCCCTTAGAGGACACGTGTAGAATTGCGGCTGACAATGTTCACAAGCAATTAACGGCTGTGATCTTAGGTGATTTCACAGATGGTAATGAGTTTGCTGACAGCGCACATTTTATCAGTTCTTCTTATAGTCATTCTGAATTTACATACACTTCTCTCAGCTACTACATAAAAACAACAGATAACAATTATGGGGGAATGTTCCAGTCTCCCATTCCCTACTAGTGACCCTGACACTCTGTGCCCGTCCACTTGTTGGGTACAGGATCAGTGAATACTGATTTACCCCCCACAATATGCTGTTACTCTCTTTTTTGCCCATAACACTGGACGAGGAAATGTAAGCTTGTGAGCAGGGCCTTCCTACCTCTAGGTCTGTCTGTTTTTACCCAGTTTTGTTCTATTACTGTTGTTCTAATTGTAAAGTGCAACGGAATATGCTGCGCTATATAAGAAACTGTTAATAAATAATACAATAAATCAATAATTTTGTGTTGGCCGGATAGCATTTGTGACACTAATTCCAAAACTGTAATCAGATTTTCTCCAATGAAGGCATATATATAATTACATTGATTTTGGTTCATTGGGTTAATCTTATTACGTATTGTTCAGATTATGCTATATAATAATATAACAGGGCAGCACGGACGGTGTAATGGTTAGCATTACTGCCTCACAGCACTGAGGTCATGGGATCAATTCCCACCATGGCCCTAACTGTGTGGAGTCTGTATATTCTCCCCGTACTTGCGTGGGTTTCCTCCGGGTACTCCGGTTTCCTCCCACAACCCAAAAATATACTGGTAGGTTAATTGGCTCCTAACAAAATTAACCCTAGCATGAATGTGTGTGCGTGTACATGTGATAGGGAATATAGATTGTAAGCTCCACTGGGGCAGGGACTGATGTGAATGAGTAAAATATTCTCTGTAAAGTGCTGCGGAATATGTGTGCGCTATATAAATAACTAATAATAATAAAAAAGACTAACACTGCTCCTCACCTCTATGGGGGGAATTCAAGTGTTCTGCAGGCCAGCAGCCGCTAGATGGTGCCCAACGGAGCAATTCAAGTGTTGCTTTGTTCGGGCAGCTGGGCAGACATTACTGTTATGTTGTTCCGTCATTTTTCCGGGCTGGTAACTAGTTAATATATATTATATAGATATATATTAGTAAGTACATTTGAAAGGAATTGCCTTGACTTGTATAGTAATATAAATTTTGTTTTTTATTTCAGTAAGCGCAATAGCCACCTCCCATCTGAGGACAGCGTGTTATGGAGGGAATGGTTGATGGGCCACAAATTAGGGAGTTTTTTAATGGCTGTTGAATTCCGCTGGAACTGAAAGCTTGGCTGACCGCCAAATGGATATGCGGAAACTTTCTGGGGACTAGCAAGTCTCCCGCATATAAGGATGGGGCAGAGAACCTCCTCAATACTTCTAAAGAGATGGGGTGTCGCCTGTCATTGGACATGCATTTCCTGCATTCCCGTCTGGATTTCTTTGCAGAAAATCTTAGTGCAGTAGGTGACGAGCGGGGGGAATGGTTACACCAAGATATTCACACTATGGAAAAAATAAGATTTTACTCACCGGTAAATCTATTTCTCGTAGTCCGTAGTGGATGCTGGGAATTCCGTAAGGACCATGGGGAATAGCGGCTCCGCAGGAGACTGGGCACAACTAAAGAAAGCTTTAGGACTACCTGGTGTGCACTGGCTCCTCCCTCTATGACCCTCCTCCAGACCTCAGTTAGGATACTGTGCCCGGAAGAGCTGACACAATAAGGAAAGGATTTTGAATCCCGGGTAAGACTCATACCAGCCACACCAATCACACCGTATAACTCGTGATACTATACCCAGTTAACAGTATGAAATATAACTGAGCCTCTCAACAGATGGCTCAACAATAACCCTTTAGTTAAACAATAACTATATACAAGTATTGCAGACAATCCGCACTTGGGACGGGCGCCCAGCATCCACTACAGATTACGAGAAATAGATTTACCGGTGAGTAAAATCTTATTTTCTCTGACGTCCTAGTGGATGCTGGGAACTCCGTAAGGACCATGGGGATTATACCAAAGCTCCCAAACGGGCGGGAGAGTGCGGATGACTCTGCAGCACCGAATGAGCGAACTCTAGGTCCTCCTCAGCCAGGGTATCAAACTTGTAGAATTTAGCAAATGTGTTTGACCCCGACCAAGTAGCTGCTCGGCAAAGTTGCAAAGCCGAGACCCCTCGGGCAGCCGCCCAAGAAGAGCCCACCTTCCTCGTGGAATGGGCTTTTACAGATTTAGGATGCGGCAGTCAAGCCGCCGAATGTGCAAGTTGAATCGTGCTACAGATCCAGCGAGCAATAGTCTGCTTTGAAGCAGGCGCACCCAACTTGTTGGGCGCATGCAGGATAAATAGTGAGTCAGTCTTTCTGACTCCAGCTGTCCTGGAAACATAGATTTTTAGGGCCCGGACTACGTCCAGCAACTTGGAGTCCTCCAAGTCACGAGTAGCCGCAGGCACCACAATAGGCTGGTTCAAATGAAACGCTGAAACCACCTTTGGGAGAAATTGGGGACGAGTCCTCAATTCCGCCCTATACATATGGAAAATCAGATAAGGGCTTTTACAAGACAAAGCCGCCAATTCTGACACACGCCTGGCCGAAGCCAAGGCCAACAGCATGACCACTTTCCACGTGAGATATTTTAGTTCCACGGTTTTAAGTGGTTCAAACCAATGCGACTTTAGGAAATCCAACACCACGTTGAGATCCCAAGGTGCCACTGGGGGCACAAAAGGGGGCTGAATATGCAACACTCCCTTAACAAATGTCTGAACTTCAGGTAGTGAAGCTATTTCTTTTTGGAAGAAAATCGATAGAGCCGAAATCTGGACCTTAATGGAACCCAATTTTAGGCCCATAGTCACCCCTGATTGTAGGAAGTGCAGAAATCGACCTAGCTGAAATTCCTCCGTTGGGGCCTTCCTGGCCTCACACCACGCAACATATTTCCGCCATATGCGGTGATAATGGTTTGCGGTCACTTCTTTCCTAGCTTTAATAAGCGTAGGGATAACTTCCTCCGGAATGCCCTTTTCCTTCAGGATCCGGCGTTCAACCGCCATGCCGTCAAACGCAGCCGCGGTAAGTCTTGGAACAGACAGGGCCCCTGCTGCAGTAGGTCCTGTCTGAGCGGCAGAGGCCATGGGTCCTCTGAGATCATTTCTTGAAGTTCTGGGTACCAAGCTCTTCTTGGCCAATCCGGAACAATGAGTATAGTTCTTACTCCTCTCCTTCTTATTAGTCTCAGTACCTTGGGTATGAGAGGCAGAGGAGGGAACACATACACCGACCGGTACACCCACGGTGTTACCAGAGCGTCCACAGCTATCGCCTGAGGGTCCCTTGACCTGGCGCAATATCTTTTTAGCTTTTTTTTTGAGGCGGGACGCCATCATGTCCACCTGTGGCCTTTCCCACCGGTGTACAATCATTTGGAAGACTTCTGGATGAAGTCCCCACTCTCCCGGGTGGAGGTCGTGTCTGCTGAGAAAGTCTGCTTCCCAGTTGTCCACTCCGGGAATGAACACTGCTGACAGTGCTAACACATGATTTTCCGCCTATCGGAGAATCCTTGTGGCTTCTACCATTGCCATCCTGCTTCTTGTGCCGCCCTGTCGGTTTACATGGGCGACCGCCGTGATGTTGTCTGACTGGATCAGCACGGGCTGGTGTTGAAGCAGGGGTCTTGCCTGACTTAGGGCATTGTAAATGGCCCTTAGCTCCAGAATATTTATGTGTAGGGAAGTCTCCTGACATGTCCATAGTCCCTGGAAGTTTCTTCCCTGTGTGACTGCCCCCCAACCTCGAAGGCTGGCATCTGTGGTCACCAGGACCCAGTCCTGTATGCCGAATCTGCGGCCCTCTAGAAGATGAGCACTCTGCAGCCACCACAACAGCGACACCCTGGTCCTTGGAGACAGGGTTATCAGCCGATGCATCTGAAGATGCGATCCGGACCACTTGTCCAACAGATCCCACCGAAAGATCCTTGCATGGAACCTTCCGAATGGAATTGCTTCGTAAGAAGCCACCATCTTTCCCAGGACTCGCGTGCAGTGGTGCACCGACACCTGTTTTGGTTTTAGGAGGTCTCTGACTAAAGATGACAACTCCTTGGCCTTCTCCTCCGGGAGAAATACTTTTTTCTGTTCTGTGTCCAGAACCATCCCCAGGAACAGTAGACGCGTTGTAGGAACCAGCTGCGACTTTGGAATATTCAGGATCCAGCCGTGCTGTTGTAGCACTTCCCGAGCTAGTGCTACACCGATCAACAACTGTTCCCTGGACCTCGCCTTTATCAGGAGATCGTCCAAGTACGGGATAATTAAAACTCCCTTTCTCCGAAGGAGTATCATCATTTCGGCCATTACCTTGGTAAATACCCTCGGTGCCGTGGACAGACCAAACGGCAACGTCTGGAATTGGTAATGACAGTCCTGTACCACAAATCTGAGGTACTCCTGGTGAGGAGGGTAAATGGGGCATGCAGGTAAGCATCCTTGATGTCCAGTGATACCATGGAATCCCCCTCGTCCAGGCTTGCAATCACCGCCCTGAGCGATTCCATCTTGAACTTAAACTTTCTTATATAAGTGTTCAAGGATTTTAAATTTAAAATGGGTCTCACCGAACCGTCCGGTTTCGGTACCACAAACATTGTGGAATAGTAACCCCGTCCTTGTTGGAGGGGTACCTTGATTATCACCTGCTGAGAATACAGCTTGTGAATCGCCTCCAGCACTGCCTCCCTGTCCGGGGGAGCTGTCGACAAGGCAGATTTGAGGAAACGGCGAGGGGGAGACGTCTCGAATTCCAGCTTGTACCCCTGAGATACTACTTGTAGAATCCAGGGATCCACCCGTGAGCGAGCCCACTGGTCGCTGAAGTTCTTGAGACGGGCCCCCACCGTACCTGGCTCCGCCTGTGGAGCCCCAGCGTCATGCGGTGGACTTAGAGTAAGCGGGGGAGGACTTTTGTTCCTGGGAACTGGCTGTATGCTGCAGCTTTTTCCCTCTACCTCTGCCTCTGGGCAGAAAGGACGCGCCTCTAACCCGCTTGCCTTTCTGGGGCCGAAAGGACTGTACCTGATAATACGGTGCTTTCTTTGGCTGTGAGGGAACATGGGGTAAAAATGCTGACTTCCCAGCTGTCGCTGTGGAAACGAGGTCCGAGAGACCATCCCCAAACAACTCCTCACCCTTGTAAGGCAATACTTCCATGTGCCTTTTAGAATCTGCATCTCCTGTCCACTGCCGAGTCCACAATCCTCTCCTGGCAGAAATGGACATTGCGTTTATTTTAGATGCCAGCCGGCAAATATCCCTCTGTGCATCTCTCATGTACAAGACAGCGTCTTTAATATGCTCTACGGTTAGCAATATAGTGTCCCTGTCTAGGGTATCAATGTTTTCCGACAGGGAATCTGACCACGCAGCTGCAGCACTGCACATCCATGCTGAAGCAATAGCCGGTCTCAGTATAATACCTGAGTGTGTATATACAGACTTCAGGATAGCCTCCTGCTTTCTATCTGCAGGCTCCTTTAGGGCGGCCGTATCCGGAGACGGTAGTGCCACCTTTTTTGACAGACGTGTGAGCGCTTTATCCACCCTAGGGGATGTCTCCCAACGTGACCTGTCCTCTGGCGGGAAAGGGTACGCCATTAGTAACCTTTTAGAAAGTACCAGTTTCTTATCGGGGGAAGCCCACGCTTCTTCACACACTTCATTTAATTCATCAGATGGGGGAAATACCACTGGTAGTTTTTTCTCCCCAAACATAATACCCTTTTTTGTGGTACCTGGGGTAATATCAGAAATATGCAACACATTTTTCATTGCCGTAATCATGTAACGGGTGGCTCTATTGGAATGTACACTAGTCTCATCATCGTCGACACTGGAGTCAGTATCCGTGTCGACATCTGTGTCTGCCATCTGAGGTAGCGGGCGTTTTAGAGCCCCCGATGGCTTTAGAGACGTCTGGGCAGGCACAGGCTGAGAAGCCGGCTGTCCCACATCTGCTATGTCGTCAAACCTTTTATGTAAGGAGTCGACACTGTCGCGTAATTCCTTCCACATAACCATCCACTCAGGTGTCGACCCCGCAGGGGGTGACATCACATTTATCGGCACCTGCTCCGCCTCCACATAAGACTCCTCATCAAACATGTCGACACAGCCGTACCGACACACCGCACACACACAGGGAATGCTCTGACTGAGGACAGGACCCCACAAAGCCCTTTGGGGAGACAGAGAGAGAGTATGCCAGCACACACCAACAGCGCTATATAACACAGGGATTAACACTATAACTGAGTGATTTTCCCAATAGCTGCTTGTATACACAATATTGCGCCTAAATTTAGTGCCCCCCCTCTCTTTTTTACCCTATGTAGTCTGGAAACTGCAGGGGAGAGCCTGGGAGTGATCCTACCAGCGGAGCTGTGAGGGAAAATGGCGCCAGTGTGCTGAGGGAGATAGCCCCGCCCCTTTTTCGGCGGACTTCTCCCGCTTTTTTCTATGTATATCTGGCAGGGGTATTTTACACATATATAGTCTCTATGACTATATTATGTGTTATTTGCCAGCCAAGGTACTCAATATTGCAGCCCAGGGCGCCCCCCCCCCCCCCCCCAGCGCCCTGCACCCATCAGTGACCGGAGTGTGAGGTGTGCATGGGAAGCAATGGCGCACAGCTGCAGTGCTGTGCGCTACCTTGATGAAGACAGGAGTCTTCAGCCGCCGATTTTGTCGCTTCTTCTGTCTTCTGGCTCTGCAAGGGGGACGGCGGCGCGGCTCCGGGACCGGACGACCGAGGCTGGGCCTGTGTTCGATCCCTCTGGAGCTAATGGTGTCCAGTAGCCTAGAAGCCCAAGCTAGCTGCAAGCAGGTAGGTTCGCTTCTCTCCCCTTAGTCCCTCGTAGCAGTGAGTCTGTTGCCAGCAGATCTCACTGAAAATAAAAAACCTAAAATAAACTTTCTTTTTCTAAGAGCTCAGGAGAGCCCCTAGTGTGCATCCAGCTCAGCCGGGCACAAAATTCTAACTGAGGTCTGGAGGAGGGTCATAGAGGGAGGAGCCAGTGCACACCAGGTAGTCCTAAAGCTTTCTTTAGTTGTGCCCAGTCTCCTGCGGAGCCGCTATTCCCCATGGTCCTTACGGAGTTCCCAGCATCCACTAGGACGTCAGAGAAATAATATTTTACTTACCGGTAAATCTATTTCTCGTAGTCCGTAGTGGATGCTGGGGACTCCGTAAGGACAATGGGGAATAGACGGGCTCCGCAGGAGACAGGGCACTTTAAGAAAGAATTAGGATACTGGTGTGCACTGGCTCATCCCTCTATGTCCCTCCTCCAGACCTCAGTTAAGGAAACTGTGCCCGGAAGAGCTGACAGTACAAGGAAAGGATTTTGGAATCCAGGGTAAGACTCATACCAGCCACACCAATCACACCGTATAACTTGTGATAAACTTACCCAGTTAACAGTATGAACAACAACAGAGCATCAGATAAACCTGATGCAACCATAACATAACCCTTATTTAAGCAATAACTATATACAAGTATTGCAGAAGAAGTCCGCACTTGGGACGGGCGCCCAGCATCCACTACGGACTACGAGAAATAGATTTACCAGTAAGTAAAATCTTATTTTCTCTAACGTCCTAGTGGATGCTGCGGACTCCGTAAGGACCATGGGGATTATACCAAAGCTCCCAAACGGAGCGGGAGAGTGCGGACGACTCTGCAGCACCGAATGAGCAAACACAAGGTCCTCCTCAGCCAGGGTATCAAACTTGTAGAACTTTGCAAAAGTGTTTGAACCTGACCAAGTAGCCGCTCGGCAAAGCTGTAAAGCCGAGACCCCTCGGGCAGCCGCCCAAGAAGAGCCCACCTTCCTTGTGGAGTGGGCTTTTACTGATTTTGGAAGCGGCAATCCAGCCACAGAATGAGCCTGCTGAATCGTGTTACAGATCCAGCGAGCAACAGTTTGCTTTGAAGCAGGAGCACCCAGCTTGTTGGATGCATACAGGATAAACAGCGACTCAGTTTTCCTGACTCTAGCCGTTCTGGCTACATAAATCTTCAAAGCCCTGACTACATCCAGTAACTCGGAATCCTCCCAGTCACGAGTAGCCACAGGCACCACGATAGGTTGGTTTATATGAAAGGATGACACCACTTTTGGCAGAAATTGTGGACGAGTCCGCAATTCTGCCCTGTCCATATGGAAAACCAGATAGGGGCTTTTACATGACAAAGCCGCCAATTCTGACACACGCCTAGCCGAAGCCAAGGCTAATAGCATGACCACCTTCCACGTGAGATATTTTAACTCCACGGTTTTAAGTGGCTCAAACCATTGTGATTTCAGGAAACTCAACACCACGTTAAGATCCCAAGGTGCCACTGGGGGCACAAATGGGGGCTGAATATGCAGCACTCCCTTTACAAACGTCTGAACTTCAGGAAGAGAAGCCAGTTATTTTTGAAAGAAAATGGATAGGGCCGAAATCTGGACCTTAATGGACCCCAATTTTAGGCCCAAAGTCACTCCCGACTGTAGGAAGTGAAGGAAACGGCCCAGCTGGAATTCCTCCGTAGGGGCATTCCTGGCCTCACACCAAGCAACATATTTTCGCCATATACGGTGATAATGTTTAGCCGTCACGTCCTTCCTAGCCTTTATCAGCGTAGGAATGACCTCATCCGGAATGCCTTTTTCTGCTAGGATCCGGCGTTCAACCGGCATGCCGTCAAACGCAGCCGCGGTAAGTCTTGGAACAGACAGGGCCCCTGTTGTAACAGATCCTGTCTTAGAGGTAGAGGCCATGGGTCCTCTGTGAGCATTTCTTGTAGCTCTGGATACCAAGTCCTTCTTGGCCAATCCGGAACAATGAGTATTGTTCTCACTCCTCTTTTTCTTATGATTCTCAGCACCTTGGGTATGAGAGGAAGAGGAGGAAACACATAAACCGACTGGAACACCCACGGTGTCACTAGTGCGTCTACAGCTATCGCCTGAGGGTCTCTTGACCTGGCGCAATACCTCTGTAGCTTTTTGTTGAGACGGGATGCCATCATGTCCACCTGTGGCAGTTCCCATCGCCTTCAAATCTGCCTGAAGACTTCTTGATGAAGTCCCCACTCTCCCGGGTGGAGGTCGTGTCTGCTGAGGAAGTCTGCTTCCCAGTTGTCCACTCCCGGAATGAACATTGCTGACAGTGCTCGTACGTGATTCTCCGCCCATCGAAGAATTCTGGTGGCTTCCGCCAGCGTCACCCTGCTCCTTGTGCCGCCTTGTCGGTTTACATGAGCCACTGCGGTAATGTTGTCTGATTGAATCAGCACCGATTGGTTGCGAAGCAGGGTCTCCGCTTGACTTAGGGCGTTGTATATGGCCCTTAGTTCCAGGATGTTGATGTGAAGGCAAGTCTCCTGACTTGACCACAGACCCTGGAAATTTCTTCCCTGTGTGACTGCTCCCCACCCTCGGAGGCTTGCATCCGTGGTCACCAGGACCCAGTCCTGAATGCCGAATCTGCGGCCCTCGAGAAGGTGAGCACTCTGCAGCCACCACAGAAGAGACACCCTGGCCCTGGGGGATAGGGTGATCAGCCGATGCATCTGTAGATGCGATCCGGAACACTTGTCCAACAGATCCCATTGAAAGGTCCTCGCATGGAACCTGCCGAAGGGAATGGCCTCGTATGACGCCACCATCTTTCCCATGACTCGCGTGCAGTGATGCACAGACACCTGTTTTGGTTTTAAGAGGTCTCTGACCAGTGTCATGAGTTCCTGAGCCTTCTCCGTCGGGAGAAAAACCTTCTTCTGGTCTGTGTCCAGAATCATGCCCAGGAAGGGCAGACGCGTCGTAGGAATCAGCTGCGACTTTGGAATATTCAGAATCCAGCCGTGCTGTTGTAACACTTCCCGAGAGCGTGCTACGCTGATCAGCAACTGCTCTCTGGACCTCGCCTTTATGAGGAGATCGTCCAAGTATGGGATAATTGTGACTCCCTGCTTTCGCAGGAGCACCATCATTTCTGCCATTACCTTGGTAAATATTCTCGGTGCCGTGGACAGACCAAACGGCAACGTCTGGAATTGGTAATGACAATCCTGTACCACAAATTTGAGGTACTCCTGATGAGGTGGATAAATGGGGACATGAAGGTAAGCATCCTTTATGTCCAGAGACACCATAAAATCCCCTTCCTCCAGACTTGCGATGACCGCTCTGAGCGATTCCATCTTGAACTTGAACCTTTTCAGGTATATGTTCAGGGATTTTAAATTCAATATGGGTCTGACCGAACCGTCCGGTTTCGGTACCACAAACATTGTTGAATAGTAACCCTGTTGAAGGAGGGGGAACCTTTACCACCACCTGCTGGAGATACAATTTGTGAATTGCTGCTAACACTATTTGCCTCTCTATGGGGGAAGCTGGCAGGGCCGATTTGAGGTAACGGTGAGGGGGCATCACTTCGAATTCCAGCTTGTAACCCTGAGACACAATCTCTATAGCCCAGGGATCCACCTGTGAGTGAACCCACTTGTGGCTGAAATTTCGGAGACCCACCCCCACCGGGCCTGGCTCCGCCTGTGGAGCCCCAGCGTCATGCGGCGGATTTAGAGGAAGCCGGGGAGGACTTCTGTTCCTGGGAACTAGCTGTATTGTGCAGCTTCTTTCCTCTACCCCTGCCTCTGGCAAGAAAGGACGCACCTCGGACTTTCTTGCCTCTATGTGATCGAAAGGACTGCATTTGATAATACGGTGCTTTCTTAGGTTGTGAGGGAATATATGGCAAAAAATTTGACTTTCCAGCCGTAGCTGTGGAAACTAGGTCCGAGAGACCGTCCCCAAACAACTCCTCACCCCTGTAAGGTAAAACCTCCATGTGCCTTTTTGAGTCGGCATCGCCTGTCCATTGCCGAGTCCACAGGACCCTTCTGGCGGAAATCGACATTGCATTTATTCTAGAGCCCAGTAGGCTAATGTCTCTTTGGGCATCTCTCATATATAGGACAGCGTCTTTTATATGCCCCAGGGTCATTAATATAGTATCCTTGTCCAAGGTATCAAGTTCCTCAGATAAGGTATCTGTCCATGCTGCTACAGCACTACACATCCAGGCCGACGCAATAGCCGGCCTTAGCAAGGTACCTGAATGTGTATAAATGGACTTCAGGATACCCTCCTGCTTTCTATCCGCAGCATCTTTTAGGGTGGCCGTATCCTGTGACGGCAGGGCTACCCTCTTGGATAAGCGTGTTAAAGCTTTGTCTACCCTAGGGGAGGATTCCCAGCGTAACCTGTCCGTTGGCGGGAAAGGATACACCATAAGCATCCGTTTGGAAATCTGCAGTTTTCTATCTGGAGATTCCCAAGCCTTTTCACATAACTCATTTAACTCATGTGAAGGGGAAAGGTCACCTCTTGGCTTTTTTCCCCAAACATATAAACCCTCTTGTCAGGGACTGGGGTTTCCTCTGAGATGTGTAATACATCTTTCATTGCTATAATCATGTAGCGGATGGCTTTAGCCATTTTAGGCTGCAACTTTGCATCATCGCCATCGACACTGGAGTCGGAATCCGTGTCGATATCTGTGTCAACAACTTGGGATAGTGGGCGCTTCTGAGACCCTGACGGCCTCTGCGCTGTAGGAGCAGGCATGGGTTGAGACCCTGACTGTCCCAAGGCTTCAGCTTTATCCAACCTTTTATGCAAGGAATTAACATTATCATTTAAAACCTTCCACATATCCATCCAATCGGGTGTCGGCGCCGTCGGCGGCGGCGACCCCACATTCATTTGTACCCGCTCTGTTTCCACATAGCCTTCCTCGTCAAACATGCCGACACAAGCGTACCGACACACCACACACACAGGGGATGCTCTATTTGAAGACAGTTCCCCCACAAGGCCTTTTGGAGAGAGACCGAGAGAGTATGTCAGCACACACCCCAGCGCTATATGACCCAGGAATCACACAGTAACTTAGTGTTAACCCAGTAGCTGCTGTATATACTGTTTTTGCGCCAAATTTATGTGCCCACCCTCTCTTTTTACCCTCTTTCTACCGTGATTCTGCAGGGGAGAGCCTGGGGAGCTTCCTCTCAGCGGAGCTGTGGAGAGAAAATGGCGCTGGTGAGTGCTGAGGAAGAAGCCCCGCCCCCTCAGTGGCGGGCTTCTGTCCCGCGTTTTGTGTAAAAATAATGGCGGGGGCTCATGCATATATACAGCGCCCAACTGTATATATGCTGCTTTTGCCAAGAGGTACCTAATTGCTGCCCAGGGCGCCCCCCCCCCCCTGCGCCCTGCACCCTACAGTGACCGGAGTATGTGGGTTTAGTGTGGGAGCAATGGCGCACAGCTGCAGTGCTGTGCGCTACCTCATATGAAGACTGGAGTCTTCTGCCGCCGATTTCGAAGTCTTCTTGCTTCTGACGCCGGCTTCTGTCTTCTGGCTCTGCGAGGGGGACGGCGGCGCGGCTCCGGGATCGGACGACCAAGGGTGCGTTCCTGTGTACGATCCCTCTGGAGCTAATGGTGTTCAGTAGCCTAAGAAGCAGGACCTATCTTCTAGTGAGTAGGGCTGCTTCTCTCCCCTTAGTCCCACGTAGCAGAGAGTCTGTTGCCAGCAGATCTCTCTGAAAATAAAAAATCCTAACAAAATACTTTCTTTCCTAGCAAGCTCAGGAGAGCTCACTAAGGTGCACCCAGCTCGTCCAGGCACAGATTCAAACTGAGGTCTGGAGGAGGGACATAGAGGGAGGAGCCAGTGCACACCAGTATCCTAATTCTTTCTTAAAGTGCCCTGTCTCCTGCGGAGCCCGTCTATTCTCCATGGTCCTTACGGAGTCCCCAGCATCCACTAGGACGTTAGAGAAATCACTACAAAGGCTTCTGGAATGAAAGCATGATGGCTGACCATTGTTGGATGTTGTATCGTGACAGTACAGACATTGGGCGTGATTCACTAAGGATCGCTTATACGTTGCGAGTTTACTTGGCCTCGCAAGCTGCCCTGGGACGGAAAACCCGAGTAAGCTCGGGCTTACCCAGCCTGCCATCGCAACTGATGATTGCGCTGTTCATCCCATATTCGATCGCATCGCAAATGCACCTCCTCCTGCACTTGCATGTCAAAGGATCGAGATTACAAAGATGCTGAAATTGCAAGCTTTGCAATTGCAATCCTTACTGAATTAGGCCCATAATTCATAAAAGTAAAGCATACTCTCAATGCTTTTAAAATCTTAAGATCTTTTAAAATCAGGTTTGGAATCAGTGCCAAGAATGCATTCAAAAAAGTGTGTTTATGTGTGATAAAAAAACAAAAAGTAGATTTTTGTTGACCAGTGTAATAAGGGGGTAATTCAGACCTGATCGTAGCAGAAAATTTGTTAGCAGTTGGGCAAAACCACGTGCACTGCAGGTGGGGCAGGTGTAACATGTGCAGAGAGAGTTAGATTTGGGTGGGGTGTGTTCAATCTGAAATCTAAATTGCAGTGTAAAAATAAAGCAGCCAGTATTTACCCTGCACAGAAACAATATAACCCACCCACATCTAACTCTCTCTGCACATGTTACATCTGCCCCACCTGCAGTGCACATGGTTTAGCACAACTGCTAACAAGTGTGCTGCTACGATCAGGTCTGAATTGCCCCCTAAGTCATTTTTGCCATTCCCTCTGCCCTGCGATTGGCTGTATTGATTTGCTATAGTTATCCCTGTATTGATGGTCGGTTGTCTTGTTATCCCAGGATAAGGCGCTGCAGACACCCTGTGGCCCCATAAAAATGATAATAATAGAATTCTATAGACGTGGTGCAGAAATCTTTTCCTCTACAGCAGACACGTGATCCAGTTTGATGTAATTAAATGCCACACATGCATCCATGTTTAAATCCTACAAACTACAGGCCTGGCGCGCTCCATAGAAGATAAACACATCACAGACGGGCTAATTTAGGCTGCCATTTCCATTATCACATAGGTGGATACAATGTGTTACAATATGCATTTCATCTGAAGATGCTCAGACTGCATAAATAATAAAGGGCATTTACTGCTGCATGCAGCTGTCACGGCTCCGTTAAATAAACGTCTGACAGATTTCCTGACTCTCCAGAGTATGCTACAAAGCAGACAGACAGAAAGCCAGCAGTGACAGGGGCTGAGATACTGCCTCTGAGTGATGTGCAGTGATACAGGGTGAGCGGCGCTCTGCTGCCCCCTAGAGTATTACATTATTATTACCAGCTGGTTTTGTGAATTAAGATTCCATGTAATGTGATCTGAATTCCTGGCCGCGTTGCAGACTGATTGCGAAGTCTCCGGAGTCCTGGCTGAATGACACCTTTGTAGTTTTATATTTTATTTATGGCATGACTGGAATAAATGCGGCTTCTTTGTATTAAAACTATGCTACTTTCCACTACGCTACACATCCCAAGCTAGAATCTCAGACTGGATAGTGGCTTTGCTGTATTCAATATAAAGACAAAGGGGGCTGGCGCAGCTTTGGCCGCAATTGGGAAACCAAAGTGAAAGCGCAAAGTGTGTTCGCTAAAAAAGCCGCAATTGCGTGTATACACACAAAGCTGCGGCTATTGCATGAGTAGCGTATGCACCCAAGTTATTAGCCATGTGTTTGGTTTGTAAAATACGGTATGCACTCGTTACTGGGCGTCAAAAAAAAAAAATTTTTTAAAACCTTAAATACGTCTCGATTACATCAAAGAAAAATCCACAAATCTCAATAGCATAGTATATGCCCGAGCAATGAAAGCCCCACTCAGCATCAGCCAATCGCAAACAGCCAATCAGTTGCATTTCACTAGTGCTGGTGCCTATAATCCGCTCTGTACACCAGGTATGATACGGGATGCCGGCGATCACATGACCAACATCGGCATTCTGATAATGAGAATGCCGACAGGGGACAGGGTAATTATCCATGCTGAATTAGGCCTTGTGTCCAACTCCCACCAAAGGTATGGCTGAATCAGACAGTACCTGTCACATGTAATCAGGTAAAGTGATCGTTACCCATTGGGCCCGGTAAGTGCAGTGGTCAGCGCACACAATAAGCTCACGCTTCTTCCTGCTCGTAATACGCATGGAAATGCTTAGGCGGGTCTGCAGGCCTGCAGTTCCATGCAGCGCTCCTGTGTCTTTAATACACTATAATATGTTACAGGTCATAGTGGCATGTTCCGCTATAATTTGCTATCTAACGATGCACATTACACATTGCAGCCTGGAGACTACAGACAGTGCCGTTTCTTGCGGCGGGCGAGCCGTGCAACCGCACGGGGCGCCCGCCGCGGCACTTCTTGAACACTTTAAAATCCCCCCTTCTCCCGAGTACCCAGCTCGGGGGGCGGAGTTTCGCGGAATGACGCGGTGCGTTGTGACTTCACGACGCAATCGCGTCATTTTGTGAAACTCCACCCCCCGAACTGGGTACTCGGGAGGAGGGGGAGCCAAGCCGGCGGCGCCGCGAAGAAGAGGGAGAGGCGGCGAAGAGCGTGAAGATCCGCTTCAACTGTAAGTCAGCCTCTCCCTCTCTCTCTCACCCCCCTCTGCCACCTGCCATCATGTGTAAAAAGGGGACACTCGCCTGCCATCATGTGTAAAATGGGGACACCTACCTGCCGTACTGTGTTAAATGGGGACACCTGCCTGCCATACTGTGTAAAATGGGTACACCTACCTGCCATACTGTGTAAAATGGGGACACTTGCCTGCCGTAATGTGTAAAATGGGGACACTTGCCTGCCGTAATGTGGAAAATGGGGACACCTGCCTGCCATACTGTGTAAAATGGGGACACCTGCCTGCCATACTGTGTAAAATGGGGACACCTGCCTGCCATAATGTGTAAAATGGGGACTCTTCCCTGCCGTAATGTGTAAAATGGGGACACTTGCCTGCTGTATTGTGGAAAATGGGGACTCGTGCCTGCTGTAACGTGTAAAATGGGGATTTAATGTATCAAGGGCATTGCAGTAATGGCATAATATATATTTTTATTTTTTTCCTGTGCTCGCTGTGATCTGTCGGTGCAAGGTCAAAAACTGGGGTGTAAGGTAGTCGATTCAGATGAGCCCACGCAAATTTTATCGAGACCACGCCCATTTTATCGAGGCCACGCCCCCTTGCCGGGAGCGCGCATACCTTTTACTTTTTATATCTATGGGGGGGGGGGCACATTTTTTTGTTATGCCAATGGGGGGGGGGGGGGGGGCGGGCGCATTTTTTAAATCTCGAACTGGGAGCCAAATTGGCTAGAAACAACCCTGACTATAGAGCTACAGTGGATGATTTGGCGGGTCTGCAGGCCTGCAGTTCCATGCAGCTCTCCTGTGTCTTTAATACACTATAATATGTTACAGGTCATAGTGCCATGTTCCGCTATAATTGGCTATC
The DNA here is from genome assembly GCF_028390025.1 of Pseudophryne corroboree. Classification (NCBI taxonomy): domain Eukaryota; kingdom Metazoa; phylum Chordata; class Amphibia; order Anura; family Myobatrachidae; genus Pseudophryne; species Pseudophryne corroboree. The sequence continues at coordinate 22,279,873 of NC_086452.1, forward strand.
TAAGGATCCACATTACACATTGCAGCCTGGAGACTATAGACCTAAGCAGGAATGTGGGTCTGCAGACTCATCACATCCGTCACCAGGCTGCGGGTGAACCGATGAGCTGCTGTACAATGTCTGTGCCCCACTCAGCCGCCGCGGGATTGCCGGCTCCACAAGTATAATTAAATCATCATTTACTACTACTGGGAGCTGAGAAACAGCAGGGAGATGAGAATCATATTTTACTACTACAAAACCATAGTCACAACTGTAATAAATAAACATAATTGCTGCATAACCGCAGAACATAAGAAAGAGATGCTAACACGACGTGGGATTTACAAATGGCTCCACACCCAGCCACGCGTTTCTGAGGCCTGGAGAGCCGGAGAGTGGGAAGAAGAAATGTTACACTATACATGGATGGTTCCAATCACTCAGGAATGTACCTGGTCCACAATGTAACGTCATGCGCGGCTGGCAGATGATCAGACGATGAGACTCGGCTAATCCGACACAGGGCAGAACGCTGCCTGGATCCCACAGGAGCTATTACACTGCGCCTTACAGCCGCATAACGTCTACAGCTAGTTCCTGCACAGCGTCACATCACTCCGAAACAGCGAGCGCAGCAACGTGGAAACAGCTGTCTCCCATTGCAGATAATACTGTGGAATTTATTATCTCTTAGTAAAAGCATCCCGTGTTTATACAAAACCTGCGAGGACAGTTATTTAATAAAAGCAAGCTGTTCCAGCGCCGTCCTGCGGGCTGGATGTCAGTCTCCAAGACGCCTCTGTGACCTCCGCAGACTGTACTCTATGATACCATATATTAATTATCCTCACACTGCCCCCAGCATGCCAGTGCTCCTCACAGTGACTATAGGGGAGACACTGGATAATTATACCATTATTATCCTCACACTGCCCCCAGCATCCCAGTGCTCCTCACAGTGACTACAGGGGGAGACACTGGATAATTATACCATATATATATTATCCTCACACTGCCCCCAGCATCCCAGTGCTCCTCACAGTGACTACAGGGGAGACACTGGATAATTATACCATTATTATCCGCACACTGCCCCCAGCATCCCAGTGCTCCTCACAGTGACTATGGGGGAGACACTGGATAATTATACCATATATTAATTATCCTCACACTGCCCCCAGCATGCCAGTGCTCCTCACAGTGACTATGGGGGAGACACTGGATAATTATACCATATATTAATTATCCTCACACTGCCCCCAGCATGCCAGTGCTCCTCACAGTGACTATAGGGGAGACACTGGATAATTATACCATTATTATCCTCACACTGCCCCCAGCATCCCAGTGCTCCTCACAGTGACTACAGGGGGAGACACTGGATAATTATACCATATATATATTATCCTCACACTGCCCCCAGCATCCCAGTGCTCCTCACAGTGACTACAGGGGAGACACTGGATAATTATACCATTATTATCCGCACACTGCCCCCAGCATCCCAGTGCTCCTCACAGTGACTATGGGGGAGACACTGGATAATTATACCATATATTAATTATCCTCACACTGCCCCCAGCATGCCAGTGCTCCTCACAGTGACTATGGGGGAGACACTGGATAATTATACCATATATTAATTATCCTCACACTGCCCCCAGCATGCCAGTGCTCCTCACAGGGACTACAGGGGGAGACACTGGATAATTATACAATATATTAATTATCCTCACACTGCCCCCAGCATCCCAGAACTCCTCACAGTGACTACAGGGGAGACACTGGATAATTATACCATATATTAATTATCCTCACACTGCCCCCAGCATCCCAGAACTCCTCACAGTGACTACAGGGGGAGACACTGGATAATTATACCATATATTAATTATCCTCACACTGCCCCCAGCATCCCAGAACTCCTCACAGTGACTACAGGGGGAGACACTGGATAATTATACCATATATTAATTATCCTCACACTGCCCCCAGCATGCCAGTGCTCCTCACAGTGACTACAAAGGAGACCATGGATAATTATACCATACAGTAATTATCCTCACACTGCCCCCAGCATGCCAGTGCTCCTCACAGTGACTACAGGGGAGACACTGGATAATTATACCATATATTAATTATCCTCACACTGCCCCCAGCACCCCAGTGCTCCTCACAGTGACTACAGGGGGAGACACTGGATAATTATACCATATATTATCCTCACACTGCCCCCAGCATGCCAGTGCTCCTCACAGTGACTACAGGGGAGACACTGGATAATTATACCATATATTAATTATCCTCACACTGCCCCCAGCACCCCAGTGCTCCTCACAGTGACTACAGGGGAGACACTGGATAATTATACCATATATTAATTATCCTCACACTGCCCCCAGCATCCCAGTGCTCCTCACAGTGACTACAGGGGAGACACTGGATAATTATACCATATTTTATCCTCACACTTCTCCCAGCACCCCAGTGCTCCTCACAGTGACTACAGGGGGAGACACTGGATAATTATACCATATATTATCCTCACACTGCCCCCAGCATCCCAGTGCTCCTCACAGTGACTACAGGGGAGACACTGGATAATTATACCATATATTAATTATCCTCACACTGCCCCCAGCATGCCAGTGCTCCTCACAGTGACTACAGGGGAGACACTGGATAATTATACCATATAGTAATTATCCTCACACTGCCCCCAGCACCCCAGTGCTCCTCACAGTGACTACAGGGGAGACACTGGATAATTATACCATATATTAATTATCCTCACACTGCCCCCAGCACCCCAGTGCTCCTCACAGTGACTACAGGGGAGACACTGGAAAATTATACCATATAGTAATTATCCTCACACTGCCCCCAGCATGCCAGTGCTCCTCACAGTGACTATAGGGGAGACACTGGATAATTATACCATATATTATCCTCACACTGCCCCCAGCATGCCAGTGCTCCTCACAGTGACTATAGGGGAGACACTGGATAATTATACCATATAGTAATTATCCTCACACTGCCCCCAGCACCCCAGTGCTCCTCACAGTGACTACAGGGGAGACACTGGATAATTATACCATATATTAATTATCCTCACACTGCCCCCAGCATGCCAGTGCTCCTCACAGTGACTACAGGGGGAGACACTGGATAATTATACCATATATTAATTATCCTCACACTGCCCCCAGCATGCCAGTGCTCCTCACAGTGACTACAGGGGAGACACTGGATAATTATACCATATAGTAATTATCCTCACACTGCCCCCAGCATGCCAGTGCTCCTCACAGTGACTACAGGGGAGACACTGGATAATTATACCATATATTAATTATCCTCACACTGCCCCCAGCACCCCAGTGCTCCTCACAGTGACTACAGGGGGAGACACTGGATAATTATACCATATATTAATTATCCTCACACTGCCCCCAGCATGCCAGTGCTCCTCAAAGTGACTACAGGGGAGACACTGGATAATTATACCATATATTAATTATCCTCACACTGCCCCCAGCATCCCAGTGCTCCTCACAGTGACTACAGGGGAGACACTGGATAATTATACCATATATTATCCTCACACTGCCCCCAGCATGCCAGTGCTCCTCACAGTGACTATAGGGGAGACACTGGATAATTATACCATATATTAATTATTCTCACACTGTCCCCAGCATGCCAGTGCTCCTCACAGTGACTACAGGGGAGACACTGGATAATTATACCATACTAGGTGCTTCATCGCGCCCTACGGGCGCTCTTCACACCGTCGCAAGGGGCTACGCCCCCTTAACCCTTGCATGCCTTTCTGGGGTTTAATATTTGTATTATATGGAGTATTACCTGCATTCCTTTGTTAGTGGTTAAATATTGCACAATGAAAGGGCGTGCGATGGTGAAGGAGGCGCAGCCCCTAGCGACGGCGTGAACAGCACCTGCAAGGCACGATGTACAGAATGTAGCGGGTGCGGGGGGGGGATGCGGATGGTGTCTGTAGATGCTGCGGGTGGAGGGGGGGGGGGCAGAAGTGGGGGTGGGGCCCGGATGGGGAAGGTTCGGGAGGTGCTGCGCGTGGGGGAGGGGCAGAGGAGTGAGGGAAGCAGATGGGGGAGGGGTCCGGAGGCACTGCAGGTGGGGGAGGGGCAGGGGTGCCACGGGTAGGAGAGGGGCAGGTGTGGGGATGTTGTGGATGGGTGAAGGGTTCCGGAGGTGCTGTGGGATGGGAAGGGACGGGAGTGCCAGGGGTGGGGTAGGGGACCGCAGGCACCATGGGTAGGGTAGGGGCAGGTACGGGTGTTGCGGCGGATGGGAAAGGAGGTCCGGAGGTGCTGCAGGTGGTGGAGGGGCAGGTGCGGGGGTGCCATTGGTGGGGGAGGGGTGGGTGAGGGGGGGACCGCTGATGGAGGAGGGTGTCTGCAGATGCTGCGGGTGGAGGGGGGCAGGTGTGGGGGGAGACATATAAGGGGGGTGAATGGTGGAAGGGGCCTGGAGGTGCTGTGGGTGGTGAAGGGGCGGAGGAGTGGGAGCCACGGGTGGTGTAGGGGGTCTGGAGGCACAGCATGTGGGGGAGGGGTGGAGTGCCGCATGTGGTGGAGGGGAAGGTGTGGAGGTGTGGTGCATTGGGGAGAGGTCTGGAGGCGTTGCGGGTACTTTACATGCCATAAAAGGTAGTTGGAGGGTATGCAGTAACAGGGCCAGGACAGGGGTGACAGGGTCAGTACAGGGTTGATGGCGCCAGGACAGGGGTGACAGGGTCAGAACAGGGGTGATGGTGCCAGGACAGGGGTGACGGGCCAGGACAGGGGTGACGGGGCCAGGACAGGGGTGACAGGGCCAGGACAGAAATGATAGGGACAGGATAGGGGTGACAGGGCCAGGGTAGGGACGGCAGGACCAGGACAGGGGTGACGGGGCCAGTATAGGGTTGACAGGGCAAGCACAGGGGTGACAGGGCCAGGATAGGGGTAACAGGGCCAGCATAAGGGTGACAGAGCCAGGATAAGGGTGAAAGGGCCAGGATAAGGGTGAAAGGGCCAGGATAAGGGTGGCAGGGCCAGGATAAGGGTGGCAGGGCAAGGCCAGGGGTGACAGGGACATGACAGAACACAGGGCACGGGAGAGATTGGTATTAGGGACAAAACAGTGGTGACAGACAGATGTGTCTTACCGGAGTCACTGCTGCTGGCTGCTGCTGTTCCATTCCAACCTGTTGGGATCTGCTGCTGCTGGAGACTTGGCATGGCTGACTCTCTCAGGCTGGAGTCCTGCTTCCTCTGCCCGTCCGCATCCCTCCCCCCCTCCTCAGTCACACACCGCAGACCTCGCGCAGCTGCCGGGCACTGTGGTAAGGTGAGACTGGAAATGACTGGTTAGCCCCCAGGAGATGCTGCAGCTGGAGGGAGGAGGGGGTCATAGCATGCACGTGGCGCGGACCTCACGGCTTCCGGGCACTGTGGTAAGGGGAGACTGGGAGTGACTGGTTAGCTCCCAGGAGACACTGCGGCTGGAGGGAGGAGTGGGTCAGAGCCTGCAAGCAGCTCGGATTTCTGCAGCGCTACCCGCCAGCTAAAGTGTGTGAATGAGCTGGGCGCACTCCACTGCGGGTGGCAGCGCTGCAGCTAGCGGTGGGGTTGCCGGGGCTGGAGATAACAGAGGCAGTATGGAACCTGTACAGCGGCAGGTGCCCCACTAAACTGCAGCTAAGAAGCGTAGAGTGTGCCAGAAAGTGACGCTCCTCTGCACCAGAGAGACCCTGCTGAGTATGCCGATGTGGGGGGTCAAGCACACAGTGAGCCGGTGCCCGTCTGTCTGTATGACATACCCCTCACACAACCCCATACCTCCCAAATGTCCCGATTTTCGCGGGACAGTCCCATTTTTTGGGGTCTGTCCCGCTGTCCCACCCGCGGGTCGCAGTGTCCGGCGGTGGGGGGGGGGGGCAGTTGGAAAGCTCCTGTACTCGCTGTTCTGCTTAGCAGAGCAGCGGTGAATAGTGGACACAGAGGGAGAAGGGGCATCAGGGGATACGGATTAATGGGGGGGTTCCAGCAGCAGAGCCGGATTAAGGGGGGGGGGGGGGGGGGCAGGGGATACGTACCGTTGGCCCCACAGTTTTAGGGGGCCCCCCGGCTGGAGTAGCTCTGTCCCAGCTCAGAAGCTCCCCCCCCCCCCGTCCTGCCAGTAACAGCAGCAACATTGTGCTACAGTCAGCACACGCTGCTGCATATTGGCAGGTCTGTGGTGTTGCAGGGAGGCAGCAGTCTCCCTGCTTTCTTCTCCCTGTGCGGGTGTGTAGGGGGGAGCGACCACCTCCTCTGGATTTAGCCCTAGCTGAGGGGCCAAAATCCCATTTCAAAAATAAAAATCGTAATTTGCATAAGGGGGCGTGGCCGCGCGGGCCGCGATTAGGCCACGCCCCCAATACACAGCAGGCTCAGCAATAAGATAGGGCTCCCCTGTCTCAAGTGCCCTGGGCCCCCCGGACTCATAATCAGCCCTGGGAGCATGCCAGCAGCTCACAGAGCGCTGGGCATGCCCCCTCATTGACGAAAACGGGGACCCTCCCGTGAAGCCACGCCCCCTTTTCGCAGAGTGTGTGTCCCTCCTTCTGCCTGGAGAAAGCTCCTGCAGAAAGCTGGGAGGTATGCACCCCTGCCTGTGACATGCCCAATGTCCATTCTATCTGCTTCTGCTCCTAGTCTCCTGTAGATTTGGCCAGATCTCTGTGACTCATTTGACTAACTCCGCCCACTGTTGTGACTCCGCCCAGCATTAGCAAATGAATCACAATGTCACAGAATAGGGCTATTATATAGGAGATATTAATTATCCTCACACTTCTCCCAGCACCCCAGTGCTCCTCACAGTGACTACAGGGGAGACACTGGATAATTATACCATATATTAATTATCCTCACACTGCCCCCAGCACCCCAGTGCTCCTCACAGTGACTACAGGGGAGACACTGGATAATTATACCATATATTAATTATCCTCACACTTCTCCCAGCACCCCAGTGCTCCTCACAGTGACTACAGGGGAGACACTGGATAATTATACCATATATTAATTATCCTCACACTGCCCCCAGCACCCCAGAACTCCTCGCAGTGACTACAGGGGAGACATTGGATAATTATACCATATATATATTATCCTCACACTGCCCCCAGCATCCAAGTGCTCTTCACAGTGACTATAGGGGGAGACATTGGATAATTATACCATATATATATTATCCTCACACTGCCCCCAGCATCCCAGTGCTCTTCACAGTGACTATAGGGGGAGACACTGGATAATTATACCATATATTTATTATCCTCACACTGCCCCCAGCATGCCACTGCTCCTCACAGTGACTATAGGGGGAGACACTGGATAATTATACCATATATTAATTATCCTCACACTGCCCCCAGCATGCCAGTGCTCCTCACAGTGACTATAGGGGGAGACACTGGATAATTATACTATATATTAATTATCCTCACACTGTCCCCAGCATGCCAGTGCTCCTCACAGTGACTACAGGGGGAGACACTGGATAATTATACCATATATTAATTATCCTAACACTGTCCCCAGCATGCCAGTGCTCCTCACAGTGACTACAGGGAGAGACACTGGATAATTATACTATATATTAATTATCCTCACACTGCCCCCAGCATGCCAGTGCTCCTCACAGTGACTACAGGGGGAGACACTGGATAATTATACCATATATTAATTATCCTCATACTGCCCCCAGCATCCCAGTGCTCCTCACAGTGACCATAGGGGAAGACACTGGATAATTATACCATATATTATCCTCACACTGCCCCCAGCATGCCAGTGCTCCTCACAGTGACTACAGGGGAGACACTGGATAATTATACCATATATTAATTATCCTCACACTGCCCCCAGCATCCCAGTGCTCCTCACAGTGACTATAGGGGAAGACACTGGATAATTATACCATATATTATCCTCACACTGCCCCCAGCATCCCAGTGCTCCTCACAGTGACTACAGGGGGAGACACTGGATAATTATACCATATATTAATTATCCCCACACTGCCCCCAGCATGCCAGTGCTCCTCACAGTGACTACAGGGGGAGACACTGGATAATTATACCATATATTATCCTCACACTGCCCCCAGCATCCTAGTGCTCCTCACAGTGACTATAGGGGAAGACACTGGATAATTATACCATATATTATCCTCACACTGCCCCCAGCAAGCCAGTGCTCCTCACAGTGACTATAGGGGGAGACACTGGATAATTATACCATATTTCTCTATCGTCCTAGTGGATGCTGGGGTTCCTGAAAGGACCATGGGGAATAGCGGCTCCGCAGGAGACAGGGCACAAAAGTAAAGCTTTCCGATCAGGTGGTGTGCACTGGCTCCTCCCCCTATGACCCTCCTCCAAGCCAGTTAGATTTTTGTGCCCGGCCGAGAAGGGTGCAATCTAGGTGGCTCTCCTAAAGAGCTGCTTAGAAAAGTTTAGCTTAGGTTTTTTATTTTACAGTGAGTCCTGCTGGCAACAGGATCACTGCAACGAGGGACTTAGGGGAGAAGAAGTGAACTCACCTGCGTGCAGGATGGATTGGCTTCTTGGCTACTGGACATCAGCTCCAGAGGGACGATCACAGGTACAGCCTGGATGGTCACCGGAGCCTTGCCGCCGGCCCCCTTGTAGATGCTGAAGTAAGAAGAGGTCCAGAATCGGCGGCAGAAGACTCCTCAGTCTTCTAAAGGTAGCGCACAGCACTGCAGCTGTGCGCCATTTTCCTCTCAGCACACTTCACACGGCAGTCACTGAGGGTGCAGGGCGCTGGGAGGGGGGCGCCCTGGGAGGCAAATGAATACCTATTTTGGCTAAAAATACCTCACATATAGCCTCCGGAGGCTATATGGAGATATTTAACCCCTGCCAGAATCCGTTAAGAGCGGGAGACGAGGCCGCCGAAAAAGGGGCGGGGCCTATCTCCTCAGCACACAGCGCCATTTTCCCTCACAGAAAGGCTGGAGGGAAGGCTCCCAGGCTCTCCCCTGCACTGCACTACAGAAACAGGGTTAAAACAGAGAGGGGGGGCACTAATTTGGCGTTAGAAATATATAAAAAAGATGCTATAAGGGAAAACACTTATATAAGGTTGTCCCTATATAATTATAGCGTTTTTGGTGTGTGCTGGTAAACTCTCCCTCTGTCTCTCCAAAGGGCTAGTGGGTCCTGTCCTCTATCAGAGCATTCCCTGTGTGTGTGCTGTGTGTCGGTACGTGTGTGTCGACATGTATGAGGACGATGTTGGTGAGGAGGCGGAGCAATTGCCTGTAATGGTGATGTCACTCTCTAGGGAGTCGACACCGGAATGGATGGCTTATTTAGGGAATTACGTGATAATGTCAACACGCTGCAAGGTCGGTTGACGACATGAGACGGCCGACAAACAATTAGTACCGGTCCAGACGTCTCAAAAACACCGTCAGGGGTTTTAAAACGCCCGTTTACTTTAGTCGGTCGACACAGACACAGACAGGGACACTGAATCCAGTGTCGACGGTGAATAAACAAACGTATTCCTTATTAGGGACACACGTTAAAGGCAATGAAGGAGGTGTTACATATTTCTGATACTACAAGTACCACAAAAGAGGGTATTATGTGGGATGTGAAAAAACTACCGTAGTTTTTCCTGAATCAGATAAATTAAATAAAGTGTGTGAAGTTAGGGCGCGTTGGGAAACACCCCTTAGGGTGGATAAGGCGCTCACACGCTTATCAAAACAAGTGGCGGTACCGTCTATAGATAGGGCCGTCCTCAAGGACCAGCTGACAGGAGGCTGGAAAATATCATAAAAAGTATATACACACATACTGGTGTTATACTGCGACCAGCGATCGCCTCAGCCTGGATGTGCAGAGCTGGGGTGGCTTGGTCGGATTCCCTGACTAAAAATATTGATACCCTTGACAGGGACAGTATTTTATTGACTATAGAGCATTTAAAGGATGCATTTCTATATATGCGAGATGCACAGAGGGATATTTGCACTCTGGCATCAAGAGTAAATGCGATGTCCATATCTGCCAGAAGATGTTATGGACACAACAGTGGTCAGGTGATGCAGATTCCAAACGGCACAAAGGTGTATTGCCGTATAAAGGAAGAGGAGTTATTTGGGGTCGGTCCATCGGACCTGGTGGCCACGGCAACTGCTGGAAAATCCGCCGTTTTTACCCTAAGTCACATCTCTGCAGAAAAAGACACCGTCTTTTCAGCCTCAGTCCTTTCGTCCCTATAAGATCATATCTGCCCAGGGATAGAGGAAAGGGAAAAAGACTGCAGCAGGCAGCCCATTCCCAGGAACAGAAGCGTTCCACCGCTTCTGACAAGTTCTCAGCATGGCGCTGAGACCGTACAGGACCCCTGGATCCTACAAGTAGTATCCCAGGGGTACAGATTGGAATGTCGAGACGTTTCCCCTTCGCAGGCTCCTGAAGTCTGTTTTACCAAGGTCTCCCTCCGACAAGGAGGCAGTATGGGAAAAAATTCACAAGCTGTATTCCCAGCAGGTGATAATTAAATTACCCCTCCTACTACAAGAAAAGGGGTATTATTCCACACTATATTGTGGTACTGAAGCCAGAAGGCTAGGTGAGACTTATTCTAAAAAAATTTTTGAACACTTACAAAGGTTCAAATCAAGATGGAGTCACTCAGAGCAGTGATAACGAACCAGGAAGAAGGGGACTATATAGTGTCCCGGGACATCAGGGATGCTTACCTCTATGTCCCAAATTTGCCCTTCTCACTAAGGGTACCTCAGGTTCGTGGTGCAGAACTGTCACTATCAGTTTCAGACGCTGCCGTTTGGATTGTCCACGGCACCCCGGGTCTTTACCAAGGTAATGGCCGAAATGATGATTCTTCTTCGAAGAAAAGGCGTCTTAATTATCCCTTACTTGGACGATCTCCTGATAAGGGCATAGTCCAGGGAACAGTTGGAGGTCGGAGTAGCACTATCTCGGATACTGCTACAACAGCACGGGTGGATTCTAAATATTCCAAAATCGCAGCTGATCCCGACGACACGTCTGCTGTGCCTAGGGATGATTCTGGACACAGTCCAGAAAAAGGTGTTTCTCCCGGAAGAGAAAGCCAGGGAGTTATCCGAGCTAGTCAGGAACCTCCTAAAAACAGTGCATCATTGCACAAGGGTCCTGGTAAAAATGGTGGCTTCCTACGAAGCAATTCCATTCGGCAGATTTCACGCAAGAACTTTTCAGTGGGATCTGCTGGACAAATGGTCCGGATCGCATCTTCAGATGCATCAGCGGATAACCCTTTATCCAAGGACAAGGGTGTCTCTCCTGTGGTGGTTATAGAGTGCTCATCTTCTAGAGGGCCGCAGATTCGGCATTCAGGATTGGATGCTGGTGACCACGGAGCCCAGCCCGAGAGGCTGGGGAGCAGTCACACAAGGAAAAAATTTCCAGGGAGTGTGATCAAGTCTGGAGACTTTTCTCCACATAAATATACTGGAGCTAAGGGTAAATTTATAATGCTCTAAGCTTAGCAAGACCTCTGCTTCAAGGTCAGCCAGTATTGATCCAGTGGGAAAAACATCACGGCAGTCGCCCACGTAAACAGACAGGGCGACACAAGAAGCAGGAGGGCAATGGAAAAAACTGCGAGGACTTTTCGCTGGGCGGAAAATCATGTGATAGCACTGTCAGCAGTGTTTCATCCCGGGAATGGAAACTGGGAAGCAGACTTCCTCAGCAGGCACGACCTCCACCCGGGAGAGTGGAAACTTCATCGGGAAGTTTTTTCCACATGATTGTAAACCGTTGGGAAATACCAAAGGTGGACATGATGGCGTCCCGTCTGAACAAAAAACGGGACAGGTATTGCGCCAGGTCAAGAGACCCTCAGGCAATAGCTGTGGACGTTCTGGTAACACCGTGGGTGTACCAGTCGGTGTATGTGTTCCCTCCTCTGCTTCTCATACCTAAGGTGCTGAGAATTATAAGACGTAGAGGAGTAAGAACTATACTCATGGCTCCGGATTGGCCAAGAAGGACTTGGTACCCGGAACTTCAAGAGATGCTTACAGAGGTCTTATGGCCTCTGCCGCTAAGAAGGGACTTGCTTCAGCAAGTACCATGTCTGTTCCAAGACTTACCGCAGCTGCGTTTGTCGGCATGGCGGTGGAAAGCCGGATCCTAAGGGAAAAAGGCATTCCGGAAGAGGTCATTCCTACCCTGGTCAAAGCCAGAAAGGAGGTGACCGCACAACATTATCACCACATGTGGCGAAAATATGTTGCGTGGTGTGAGGCCAGGAAGGCCCCACAAAGAAATTTCAACTCGGTCGTTTCCTGCATTTCCTGCAAACAGGAGTGTCTATGGGCCTCAAATTGGGGTCCATTAAGGTTCAAATTTCGGCCCTGTCGATTTTCTTCCAGAAAGAATTGGCTTCAGTTCCTGAAGTCCAGAAGTTTGTCAAGGGAGTATTGCATATACAACCCCCTTTTGTGCCTCCAGTGGCACTGTGGGATCTCAACGTAGTTCTGGGATTCCTCAAATCACATTGGTTTAAAACCAGTCAAATCTGTGGATTTGAAGCATCTCACATGAAAAGTGACCATGCTCTTGGCCCTGGCCTGGACCAGGCGAGTGTCAAATTGGTGGTTTTTTCTCAAAAAAGCCCATATCTGTTTGTCCATTCGGACAGGGCAGAGCTGCGGACTCGTCCCCAGTTCTCTCCCTAAGGTGGTGTCAGTGTTTCACCTGAACCAGCTTATTGTGGTGCCTTGCACCTACTAGGGACTTGGAGGACTCCAAGTTGCTAGATGTTGTCAGGGCCCTGAAAATATGTTCCAGGACGGCTGGAGTCAGGAAAACTGACTTGCTGTTATCCTGTATGCACCCAACAAACTGGGTGCTCTTGCTTCTAAGCAGACTGTTGCTAGTTGGATGTGTAATACAATTCAGCTTGCACATTCTGTGGCAGGCCTGCCACAGCCAAAATATGTAAATGCCCATTCCACAAGGAAGGTGGGCTCATCTTGGGCGGCTGCCCGAGGGGTCTCGGCTTTACAACCTTGCCGAGCAGCTACTTGGTCAGGGGCAAACACGTTTGCTAAATTCTACAAATTTGATACCCTGGCTAAGGAGGACCTGGAGTTCTCTCATTCGGTGCTGCAGAGTCATCCGCACTCTCCCGCCCGTTTGGGAGCTTTGGTATAATCCCCATGGTCCTTTCAGGAACCCCAGCATCCACTAGGACGATAGAGAAAATAAGAATTTACTTACCGATAATTCTATTTCTCGGAGTCCGTAGTGGATGCTGGGCGCCCATCCCAAGTGCGGATTATCTGCAATACTTGTACATAGTTACAAAAATCGGGTTATTATTGTTGTGAGCCATCTTTTCAGAGGCTCCGCTGTTATCATACTGTTAACTGGGTTTAGATCACAAGTTGTACGGTGTGATTGGTGTGGCTGGTATGAGTCTTACCCGGGATTCAAAATTCCTCCCTTATTGTGTACGCTCGTCCGGGCACAGTACCTAACTGGCTTGGAGGAGGGTCATAGGGGGAGGAGCCAGTGCACACCACCTGATCGGAAAGCTTTACTTTTGTGCCCTGTCTCCTGCGGAGCCGCTATTCCCCATGGTCCTTTCAGGAACCCCAGCATCCACTACGGACTCCGAGAAATAGAATTATCGGTAAGTAAATTCTTATTATTATCCTCACACTGCCCCCAGCATGCCAGTGCTCCTCACAGTGACTACAGGGAGAGACACTGGATAATTATACCATATATTATTTATCCTCACATTGCCCCCAGCACCCCAGTGCTCCTCACAGTGATTACAGGGGGAGACACTGGATAATTATACCATATATTATCCTCACACTGCCCCCAGCATCCCAGTGCTCCTCACAGTGACTACAGGGGAGACACTGGATAATTATACTATATATTAATTATCCTCACACTGCCCCCAGCACCCCAGTGCTCCTCACAGTGACTACAGGTAGAGACACTGGATAATTATACCATATATTATCCTCACACTGCCCCCAGCATCCCAGTGCTCCTCACAGTGACTACAGGGGAGACACTGGATAATTATACTATATATTAATTATCCTCACACTGCCCCCAGCATCCCAGTGCTCCTCACAGTGACTACAGGGGAGACACTGGATAATTATACTATATATTAATTATCCTCACACTGCCCCCAGCATCCCAGTGCTCCTCACAGTGACTACAGGGGAGACACTGGATAATTATACTATATATTAATTATCCTCACACTGCCCCCAGCACCCCAGTGCTCCTCACAGTGACTACAGGTAGAGACACTGGATAATTATACCATATATTATCCTCACACTGCCCCCAGCATCCCAGTGCTCCTCACAGTGACTACAGGGGAGACACTGGATAATTATACTATATATTAATTATCCTCACACTGCCCCCAGCATCCCAGTGCTCCTCACAGTGACTACAGGGGAGACACTGGATAATTATACTATATATTAATTATCCTCACACTGCCCCCAGCACCCCAGTGCTCCTCACAGTGACTACAGGTAGAGACACTGGATAATTATACCATATATTATCCTCACACTGCCCCCAGCATCCCAGTGCTCCTCACAGTGACTACAGGGGAGACACTGGATAATTATACTATATATTAATTATCCTCACACTGCCCCCAGCATCCCAGTGCTCCTCACAGTGACTACAGGGGAGACACTGGATAATTATACTATATATTAATTATCCTCACACTGCCCCCAGCATCCCAGTGCTCCTCACAGTGACTATAGAGGAGACACGGGATAATTATACCATATATTAATTATCCTCACACTGCCCCCAGCATGCCAGTGCTCCTCACAGTGACTATAGGGGGAGACACTGGATAATTATACTATATATTAATTATCCTCACACTGTCCCCAGCATGCCAGTGCTCCTCACAGTGGCTACAGGGGGAGACACTGGATAATTATACCATATATTAATTATCCTCACACTGCCCCCAGTATCCCAGTGCTCCTCACAGTGACTACAGGGGGAGACACTGGATAATTATACCATATATTAATTATCCTCACACTGCCCCCAGTATCCCAGTGCTCCTCACAGTGACTACAGGGGAGACACTGGATAATTATACCATATAGTAATTATCCTCACACTGCCCCCAGCATCCCAGTGCTCCTCACAGTGACTATAGAGGAGACACGGGATAATTATACCATATATTAATTATCCTCACACTGCCCCCAGCATGCCAGTGCTCCTCACAGTGACTACAGGGGGAGACACTAGATAATTATACCATATAGTAATTATCCTCACACTGCCCCCAGCATCCCAGTGCTCCTCACAGTGACTACAGGGGAGACACTGAATAATTACACCATATATATATTATCCTCACACTGCCCCCAGCATCCCAGAACTCCTCACAGTGACTACAGGGGGAGACACTGGATAATTATACCATATATTAATTATCCTCACACTGCCCCCAGCACCCCAGTGCTCCTCACAGTGACTACAGGGGGAGACACTGGATAATTATACCATATATTAATTATCCTCACACTGCCCCCAGCATGCCAGTGCTCCTCACAGTGACTACAGGGGGAGACACTGGATAATTATACCATATATTAATTATCCTCACACTGCCCCCAGCATGCCAGTGCTCCTCACAGTGACTACAGGGGAGACACTGGATAATTATACCATATAGTAATTATCCTCACACTGCCCCCAGCATGCCAGTGCTCCTCACAGTGACTACAGGGGAGACACTGGATAATTATACCATATATTAATTATCCTCACACTGCCCCCAGCACCCCAGTGCTCCTCACAGTGACTACAGGGGGAGACACTGGATAATTATACCATATATTAATTATCCTCACACTGCCCCCAGCATGCCAGTGCTCCTCAAAGTGACTACAGGGGAGACACGGGATAATTATACCATATATTAATTATCCTCACACTGCCCCCAGCATCCCAGTGCTCCTCACAGTGACTACAGGGGAGACACTGGATAATTATACCATATATTATCCTCACACTGCCCCCAGCATGCCAGTGCTCCTCACAGTGACTATAGGGGAGACACTGGATAATTATACCATATATTAATTATTCTCACACTGTCCCCAGCATGCCAGTGCTCCTCACAGTGACTACAGGGGAGACACTGGATAATTATACCATACTAGGTGCTTCATCGCGCCCTACGGGCGCTCTTCACACCGTCGCAAGGGGCTACGCCCCCTTAACCCTTGCATGCCTTTCTGGGGTTTAATATTTGTATTATATGGAGTATTACCTGCATTCCTTTGTTAGTGGTTAAATATTGCACAATGAAAGGGCGTGCGATGGTGAAGGAGGCGCAGCCCCTAGCGACGGCGTGAACAGCACCTGCAAGGCACGATGTACAGAATGTAGCGGGTGCGGGGGGGGGATGCGGATGGTGTCTGTAGATGCTGCGGGTGGAGGGGGGGGGGGGGCAGAAGTGGGGGTGGGGCCCGGATGGGGAAGGTTCGGGAGGTGCTGCGCGTGGGGGAGGGGCAGAGGAGTGAGGGAAGCAGATGGGGGAGGGGTCCGGAGGCACTGCAGGTGGGGGAGGGGCAGGGGTGCCACGGGTAGGAGAGGGGCAGGTGTGGGGATGTTGTGGATGGGTGAAGGGTTCCGGAGGTGCTGTGGGATGGGAAGGGACGGGAGTGCCAGGGGTGGGGTAGGGGACCGCAGGCACCATGGGTAGGGTAGGGGCAGGTACGGGTGTTGCGGCGGATGGGAAAGGAGGTCCGGAGGTGCTGCAGGTGGTGGAGGGGCAGGTGCAGGGGTGCCATTGGTGGGGGAGGGGTGGGTGAGGGGGGGACCGCTGATGGAGGAGGGTGTCTGCAGATGCTGCGGGTGGAGGGGGGCAGGTGTGGGGGGAGACATATAAGGGGGGTGAATGGTGGAAGGGGCCTGGAGGTGCTGTGGGTGGTGAAGGGGCGGAGGAGTGGGAGCCACGGGTGGTGTAGGGGGTCTGGAGGCACAGCATGTGGGGGAGGGGTGGAGTGCCGCATGTGGTGGAGGGGAAGGTGTGGAGGTGTGGTGCATTGGGGAGAGGTCTGGAGGTGCTGCGGGTACTGTACATGCCATAAAAGGTAGTTGGAGGGTATGCAGTAACAGGGCCAGGACAGGGGTGACAGGGTCAGTACAGGGTTGATGGCGCCAGGACAGGGGTGACAGGGTCAGAACAGGGGTGATGGTGCCAGGACAGGGGTGACGGGGCCAGGACAGGGGTGACGGGGCCAGGACAGGGGTGACAGGGCCAGGACAGAAATGATAGGGACAGGATAGGGGTGACAGGGCCAGGGTAGGGACGGCAGGACCAGGACAGGGGTGACGGGGCCAGTATAGGGTTGACAGGGCAAGCACAGGGGTGACAGGGCCAGGATAGGGGTAACAGGGCCAGCATAAGGGTGACAGAGCCAGGATAAGGGTGAAAGGGCCAGGATAAGGGTGAAAGGGCCAGGATAAGGGTGGCAGGGCCAGGATAAGGGTGGCAGGGCAAGGCCAGGGGTGACAGGGACATGACAGAACACAGGGCACGGGAGAGATTGGTATTAGGGACAAAACAGTGGTGACAGACAGATGTGTCTTACCGGAGTCACTGCTGCTGGCTGCTGCTGTTCCATTCCAACCTGTTGGGATCTGCTGCTGCTGGAGACTTGGCATGGCTGACTCTCTCAGGCTGGAGTCCTGCTTCCTCTGCCCGTCCGCATCCCTCCCCCCCTCCTCAGTCACACACCGCAGCTGCCGGGCACTGTGGTAAGGTGAGACTGGAAATGACTGGTTAGCCCCCAGGAGATGCTGCAGCTGGAGGGAGGAGGGGGTCATAGCATGCACGTGGCGCGGACCTCACGGCTTCCGGGCACTGTGGTAAGGGGAGACTGGGAGTGACTGGTTAGCTCCCAGGAGACGCTGCGGCTGGAGGGAGGAGTGGGTCAGAGCCTGCAAGCAGCTCGGATTTCTGCAGCGCTACCCGCCAGCTAAAGTGTGTGAATGAGCTGGGCGCACTCCACTGCGGGTGGCAGCGCTGCAGCTAGCGGTGGGGTTGCCGGGGCTGGAGATAACAGAGGCAGTATGGAACCTGTACAGCGGCAGGTGCCCCACTAAACTGCAGCTAAGAAGCGTAGAGAGTGCCAGAAAGTGACGCTCCTCTGCACCAGAGAGACCCTGCTGAGTATGCCGATGTGGGGGGTCAAGCACACAGTGAGCCGGTGCCCGTCTGTCTGTATGACATACCCCTCACACAACCCCATACCTCCCAAATGTCCCGATTTTCGCGGGACAGTCCCATTTTTTGGGGTCTGTCCCGCTGTCCCACCCGCGGGTCGCAGTGTCCGGCGGTGGGGGGGGGGGGGGGGCAGTTGGAAAGCTCCTGTACTCGCTGTTCTACTTAGCAGAGCAGCGGTGAATAGTGGAGACAGAGGGAGAGGGGGCATCAGGGGGTACGGATTAAGGGGGGGTTCCAGCAGCAGAGCCGGATTAAGGGGGGGGGGGGCAGGGGATACGTACCGTTGGCCCCACAGTTTTAGGGGGCCCCCCGGCTGGAGTAGCTCTGTCCCAGCTCAGAAGCTCCCCCCGTCCTGCCAGTAACAGCAGCAACATTGTGCTACAGTCAGCACACGCTGCTGCATATTGGCAGGTCTGTGGTGTTGCAGGGAGGCAGCAGTCTCCCTGCTTTCTTCTGCCTGTGCGGGTGTGTAGGGGGGAGCGACCACCTCCTCTGGATTTAGCCCTAGCTGAGGGGCCAAAATCCCATTTCAAAAATAAAAATCGTAATTTGCATAAGGGGGCGTGGCCGCGCGGGCCGTGATTAGGCCACGCCCCCAATACACAGCAGGCTCAGCAATAAGATAGGGCTCCCCTGTCTCAAGTGCCCTGGCCCCCCCGGACTCATAATCAGCCCTGGGAGCATGCCAGCAGCTCACAGAGCGCTGGGCATGCCCCCTCATTGACGAAAACGGGGACCCTCCCGTGAAGCCACGCCCCCTTTTCGCCGAGTGTGTGTCCCTCCTTCTGCCTGGAGAAAGCTCCTGCAGAAAGCTGGGAGGTATGCACCCCTGCCTGTGACATGCCCAATGCCCATGCTATCTGCTTCTGCTCCTAGTCTCCTGTAGATTTGGCCAGATCTCTGTGACTCATTTGACTAACTCCGCCCACTGTTGTGACTCCGCCCAGCATTAGCAAATGAATCACAATGTCACAGAATAGGGCTATTATATAGGAGATATTAATTATCCTCACACTTCTCCCAGCACCCCAGTGCTCCTCACAGTGACTACAGGGGAGACACTGGATAATTATACCATATATTAATTATCCTCACACTGCCCCCAGCACCCCAGTGCTCCTCACAGTGACTACAGGGGAGACACTGGATAATTATACCATATATTAATTATCCTCACACTGCCCCCAGCACCCCAGTGCTCCTCACAGTGACTACAGGGGAGACACTGGATAATTATACCATATATTAATTATCCTCACACTGCCCCCAGCACCCCAGAACTCCTCACAGTGACTACAGGGGAGACATTGGATAATTATACCATATATATATTATCCTCACACTGCCCCCAGCATCCAAGTGCTCTTCACAGTGACTATAGGGGGAGACATTGGATAATTATACCATATATATATTATCCTCACACTGCCCCCAGCATCCCAGTGCTCTTCACAGTGACTATAGGGGGAGACACTGGATAATTATACCATATATATATTATCCTCACACTGCCCCCAGCATCCCAGTGCTCTTCACAGTGACTATAGGGGGAGACACTGGATAATTATACCATATATTTATTATCCTCACACTGCCCCCAGCATGCCAGTGCTCCTCACAGTGACTATAGGGGGAGACACTGGATAATTATACTATATATTAATTATCCTCACACTGTCCCCAGCATGCCAGTGCTCCTCACAGTGACTACAGGGGGAGACACTGGATAATTATACCATATATTAATTATCCTCACACTGTCCCCAGCATGCCAGTGCTCCTCACAGTGACTACAGGGAGAGACACTGGATAATTATACTATATATTAATTATCCTCACACTGCCCCCAGCATGCCAGTGCTCCTCACAGTGACTACAGGGGGAGACACTGGATAATTATACCATATATTAATTATCCTCATACTGCCCCCAGCATCCCAGTGCTCCTCACAGTGACTATAGGGGAAGACACTGGATAATTATACCATATATTATCCTCACACTGCCCCCAGCATGCCAGTGCTCCTCACAGTGACTACAGGGGAGACACTGGATAATTATACCATATATTAATTATCCTCACACTGCCCCCAGCATCCCAGTGCTCCTCACAGTGACTATAGGGGAAGACACTGGATAATTATACCATATATTATCCTCACACTGCCCCCAGCATCCCAGTGCTCCTCACAGTGACTACAGGGGGAGACACTGGATAATTATACCATATATTAATTATCCCCACACTGCCCCCAGCATGCCAGTGCTCCTCACAGTGACTACAGGGGGAGACACTGGATAATTATACCATATATTATCCTCACACTGCCCCCAGCATCCTAGTGCTCCTCACAGTGACTATAGGGGAAGACACTGGATAATTATACCATATAATATCCTCACACTGCCCCCAGCATGCCAGTGCTCCTCACAGTGACTATAGGGGGAGACACTGGATAATTATACCATATATTATCCTCACACTGCCCCCAGCATGCCAGTGCTCCTCACAGTGACTACAGGGAGAGACACTGGATAATTATACCATATATTATTTATCCTCACATTGCCCCCAGCACCCCAGTGCTCCTCACAGTGATTACAGGGGAGACACTGGATAATTATACCATATATTATCCTCACACTGCCCCCAGCATCCCAGTGCTCCTCACAGTGACTACAGGGGAGACACTGGATAATTATACTATATATTAATTATCCTCACACTGCCCCCAGCACCCCAGTGCTCCTCACAGTGACTACAGGTAGAGACACTGGATAATTATACCATATATTATCCTCACACTGCCCCCAGCATCCCAGTGCTCCTCACAGTGACTACAGGGGAGACACTGGATAATTATACTATATATTAATTATCCTCACACTGCCCCCAGCATCCCAGTGCTCCTCACAGTGACTACAGGGGAGACACTGGATAATTATACTATATATTAATTATCCTCACACTGCCCCCAGCATCCCAGTGCTCCTCACAGTGACTATAGAGGAGACACGGGATAATTATACCATATATTAATTATCCTCACACTGCCCCCAGCATGCCAGTGCTCCTCACAGTGACTATAGGGGGAGACACTGGATAATTATACTATATATTAATTATCCTCACACTGTCCCCAGCATGCCAGTGCTCCTCACAGTGGCTACAGGGGGAGACACTGGATAATTATACCATATATTAATTATCCTCACACTGCCCCCAGTATCCCAGTGCTCCTCACAGTGACTACAGGGGGAGACACTGGATAATTATACCATATATTAATTATCCTCACACTGCCCCCAGTATCCCAGTGCTCCTCACAGTGACTACAGGGGAGACACTGGATAATTATACCATATAGTAATTATCCTCACACTGCCCCCAGCATCCCAGTGCTCCTCACAGTGACTATAGAGGAGACACGGGATAATTATACCATATATTAATTATCCTCACACTGCCCCCAGCACCCCAGTGCTCCTCACAGTGACTACAGGGGGAGACACTGGATAATTATACCATATATTAATTATCCTCACACTGCCCCCAGCATCCCAGTGCTCCTCACAGTGACTACAGGGGGAGACACTGGATAATTATACCATATATTAGTTATCCTCACACTGCCCCCAGCATCCCAGTGCTCCTCACAGTGACTACAGGGGAGACACTGGATAATTATACCATATATTAATTATCCTCACACTTCTCCCAGCACCCCAGTGCTCCTCACAGTGACTACAGGGAGAGACACTGGATAATTATACCATATATTAATTATCCTCACACTGCCCCCAGCATGCCAGTGCTCCTCACAGTGACTATAGGGGGAGACACTGGATAATTATACCATATATTATCCTCACACTGCCCCCAGTATCCCAGTGCTCCTTACAGTGACTATAGGGGGAGACACTGGATAATTATACCATATATTATCCTCACACTGCCCCCAGCATCCCAGTGCTCCTCACAGTGACTACAGGGAGAGACACTGGATAATTATACCATATATTAATTATCCTCACACTGCCCCCAGCATCCCAGTGCTCCTCACAGTGACTACAGGGGGAGACACTGGATAATTATACCATATATTAGTTATCCTCACACTGCCCCCAGCATGCCAGTGCTCCTCACAGTGACTATAGGGGAGACACTGGATAATTATACCATATATTATCCTCACACTGCCCCCAGCATGCCAGTGCTCCTCACAGTGACTACAGGGGGAGACACTGGATAATTATACCATACTAGGTGCTTCATCGCGCCCTACGGGCGCTCTTCATACCGTCGCAAGGGGCTAGGCCCCTTGAACCCTTGCATGCCTATATGGGGTTCAATATTTGTATTATATGGAGTATTACCTGCATTCCTTTGTTAGTGGTTAAATATTGCACAATGAAAGGGCGTGCGATGGTGAAGGAGGCGCAGCCCCTTGCAACGGCGTGAACAGCACTTGCAGGGCACGATGTACAGAATGAGCGGGTGCGGGGGGGACTGGGGATGGGGGAGGGTTTCTGTAGATACTGCAGGTGGAGGGGGGACAGATGCGGGGGGGCCCGGATGGGGAAGGGTTGGGAGGTGCTGCGGGTGGGGGAGAGACAGAAGAGTGGGGGCTGTAGATGGGGGAGGGGTCCGGAGGCACTGCAGGTGGGGGAGGGGCAGGGGTGCCACGGGGGAGGGGCAGGTGCAGGGATGTTGCGGATGGGTGAAGGGCTCCGGAGGTGCTGTGGAATGGGAAGGGGCGGGGGTGCCAGGGGTGGGGTAGGGGGTCCGGAGGCACCGCGGTGGGGGAGAGGCAGGTGCGGGTGGTGCGGCGGACGGGGAAGGGGGTCCGGAGGCGCTGCAGGTGGTGGAGGGGCAGGTGCGGAGGTGCCGTGGGTGGGTGAGGGGGGGACCGCAAATGGAGGAGGGTGTCTGCAGATGCTGTGGGTGGAGGGGGGCAGGTGTGGGGGGAGACATATATGGGGGGTGGATGGTGGAGGGGTTCTGGAGGTGCTGTGGGTGGTGGAGGGGTGGGGGAGTGGGAGCCACTGGTGGTGTAGGGGGTCTGGAGGCACAGCGTGTGGGGGAGGGGTGGAGTGTCGCATGTGGTGGAGGGGAAGGTGCGGAGGTGTGGTGCATTGGGGAGGGGTCTGGAGGCGCTGCGGGTACTGTACCTGCCAAAAAGGTAGTTGGAGGGTATGCAGTAACAGGCCAGGACAGGGGTGACAGGGTCAGAACAGGGGTGACGGGGCCAGGACAGAAATGACAGGGACAGGATAGGGGTGACAGGGCCAGGGTAGGGGCGGCAGGACCAGGATAGGGGTGACAAGGCCAGGATAGGGGTGACAGGGCCAGGATAAGGGTGACAGGGCCATATTAGGGGTGACAGGGCCAGGATAAGGGTGAAAGGGCCAGGATAAGGGTGACAGGGCCAGGATAAGGGTGACAGGGCCATATTAGGGGTGACAGGGCCAGGATAAGGGTGAAAGGGCCAGGATAAGGGTGACAGGGCAAGGCCAGGGGTGACAGGGCAAGGCCAGGGGTGACAGGGACATGACAGAACACAGGGCACGGGAGAGATTGGTATTAGGGACAGAACAGTGGTGACAGACAGATGTGTATTACCGGAGTCACTGCTGCTTGCTGCTGCTCTTCCACTCCAACCTGTTGGGATCTGCTGCTGGTGGAGACTTGGCATGGCTGACTCTCTCAGGCTGGAATCCTGCTTCCTCTGCCTGCCCGCATCCCTCCCCCCACTCCTCAGTCACACACCGCGGACCTGGCGCGGCTGCCGGGCACTGTGGTAAGGGGAGACTGGGAGTGACTGGTTAGCCCCCAGGAGACGCTGCGGCTGGAGGGAGGAGGGGGTCGGAGCCTGCAAGCAGCGCGGACTTCTGCAGCGCTGCCCGCCGGCTAAAGTGTGTGAAGGAGCTGGGTGCACCTCACTGCGGGCCCGCCCCCTTTCCCGTTGGCCATGCCCCCTTTTTGCTGTGCGTGTGTCCCTCCTGCCTGAAGAAAGCTGGGAGGTATGCACCCCTGCCTGTGCCATGCCCATACCATCTGCTCCTGCTCCAAGTCTCCTATAGATTTGCCCAGATCTGTGACTCATTTGACTAACTCCGCCCAGTGTTTTGACTCCGCCCAGCGTTAGCAAATGAAGCACAAAGTCACAGATCTGGGCTATTATATAGGAGATATTAATTATCCTCACACTGCCCCCAGCATGCCAGTGCTCCTCACAGTGACTACAGGGGAGACACTGGATAATTATCACTGTGTGTATGACGCTAGCACTGCACAGAAACAATTATTTACTTTGAGATTTTTCAGAATAGACAGAACTGCGGCGAGACGCTGGCAGCGCCATTTCAGGTAGACATTTCAATCTTTACCCTGGATAGAAGCGTTAAGATAGCGGTGTCGCTGGTGTCCTATAAGACCAGTGACCTCTTGTTCCAGGACACGCCATCTATATACTGTACGTAGGCGGAATGGATAGAGAAAGTCTACACACCCTTACTGCACCTGCATGTGTTGTGATGAAATATAAAGATTGTGATATCTGCGCAAAAGTACAGTATTAGGTTAGCAGCATAAACATTTAAAGAAAAAACCACCAATTTTTCCACAAATTGCAATATGTAGTAGATAAAATGTAATATTGCGCTTACACTGTACAAAGATGCAAGAGTTTTGAATGCAGAGTTTTCATATGGTCAATGGAATATGTAACCAAATGGGGGGAATGATCCCTTGGATGGTATAGCTATAAAAGAAGGTGAACAATAGTGCAAGTACGCCAATATAAAAAATAATTCCTTTTAATGATCTGTATATTAAACTCACAAACGTAGGTTTTTTGAAAGCATATCACAGTAACGATGGTTCACAATTAGGAACGGTTGATGACTTTCAGGCTTCTTTCTTATGACAAGATTAGAGAAGGCTGGAAGATAATAGAAAAAAGTGCAATAGTGCAAAACCTGATGTGCAAAATGAACAATTTAATTAGCACCAAATGCACTCACAAACATGAAATTTAAAAGAAGCTTGTAATAAAATGCTGGATGGAGTCACATATACTTATCGAGAGATAAGTCTCGCAGAGGTCCCACAGAGTTCCGGATACTCGAAGGGGTTTTCTCAGAGAGATTCCAGTTCCAGTTAATTCAACAGTAGCCACGGCTGCTTAATGCATTTCGAACCAAAGGGCAAAAACGCTTCTGAGGAAGAACCCTTTGGTTCGAAATTGTTCATTGGCCCTCATTCCGAGTTGATCGTTCGCAAGGCGATTTTAGCAGAGTTGCTCACGCTAAGCCGCCGCCTACTGGGAGTGTATCTTAGCATCTTAAAATTGCGAACGATGTATTCGCAATATTGCGATTACAAACTACTTAGCAGTTTCAGAGTAGCTCCACACTTACTCGGCATCTGCGATCAGTTCAGTGCTTGTCGTTCCTGGTTTGACGTCACAAACACACCCAGCGTTCGCCCAGACACTCCTCCGTTTCCCCGGCCACTCCTGCGTTTTTTCCGGAAACGGTAGCGTTTTTCCCCGCACGCCCATAAAACGGCCTGTTTCCGCCCAGTAACACCCATTTCCTGTCAATCACATTACGATCGCCGGAGCGATGAAAAAGCAGTGAGTAAAAATACTATCTCCATTGTAAAATTACTTGGCGCAGTCGCAGTGCGAATATTGCGCATGCGTACTAAGCGGAATTTCACTGCGATGCGATGAAAAATACCGAGCGAACGACTCGGAATGAGGGCCATGATGCACATCAGGTTTTGCACTATTGCACTTTTTTCTATTATCTTCCAGCCTTCTCTAATCTTGTCATAAGAAAGAAGCCTGAAAGTCATCAACCGTTCCTAATTGTGAACCATCGTTACTGTGATATGCTTTCAAAAAACCTACGTTTGTGAGTTTAATATACAGATCATTAAAAGGAATTATTTTTTATATTGGCGTACTTGCACTATTGTTCACCTTCTTTTATAGCTATACCATCCAAGGGATCATTCCCCCCATTTGGTTACATATTCCATTGACCATATGAAAACTCCGCATTCAAAACTCTTGCATCTTTGTACAGTGTAAGCGCAATATTACATTTTATCTACTACGTATTGCATGTGTTGTGATGTAAAGACTAAAATCAAGACCTGTCTCCACCTGTAATGTGACCATGGTACCAACAAAATTAGACTGAAAACATAAAAAATAAAAAAATGTTCCTGGCTGCACCGTACAGGGATAGCTGCGATTTGTGGGGCACTGGCATGGCATCTACAGGATCTCACTGGGGCAAGCCACCAATCAGGAGCGGGTAAAAGATCACTCCAAAGGCTGCACATATACCTGGGCACAACGTGATACTACCAGCAGTAAGCGGAGAGAATGCGGCACAATGGAGACATTGCTGGGATCAGGACGTCCCTCTGAAGCTGATGGCAAGGTGGAAACTCATCAGGAGCTACCAGGAGGTAACGTTACAGCAGATGTGTGATAGACGCTACATAAAAGGAAGACTCTGCTATAATAACAGCATACAGTGCTTCTACATAGTATAGGGTAATGGGTGCGCACACTTCTGCTATAAGGACACGGTACGTTCTCTAGTGTCACTGTTATTCCTAAACGTTGTCAGTTTGTCACATGCATCTTGGTGGTCCCACAAGCACAGAAAACGGTGGTCTGGTGGTTTATCCTGCTTCAGGCCTGACGTAACAAAAGTCGTCTCTGGACTTCGTAAAGGAGGAAAGTAAAGGTTTGTGCAGCGGCAACAGATGCTCTAGGCAGCGCAGTACACAGTCTGCCTGGGCCCAGGTACTTCAGGGGTGTGGCCTAATCGTGGGAGGCGTGGCCTTGTAGACTTAGAAAAAAATACAGTAAAAATAGTACTTTAAGCGCCTCAGTGGCCACACTGCAGCCCAGCACACAGCAGCATGTGCCGGGCTGAGGAAAACGACTTGGGCCCCCTCCATTAGGCCAGGGCACGGGTAAATAGTACCTGCTCCCCCCCTCTCTGCACCACTGGTGCTAGGTGTTTCCAGCAATGCAACTTTGTAGCAGCGGTGGGGATCCGGACTGAAAGTCGACAGTAACTAGGTTGACAATGTCTAGGTCGACCACTATTGGTCGACAGTAACTAGGTCGACAGGGTGTCTAGGTCGACAGGGTTTTTAGGTCGACATTTTCTAGGTCGACAGGTCAAAAGGTCGACATGCGTTTTTCACAATTTTTTTCTTTTTTTGAACCTTTTCATACTTAACAATCCACGTGGACTACGATTGGAACGGTAATCTGTGCCAAGCGAAGCGGTAGCGGAGCGAAGGCACCATGCCCGAAGCATGGCAAGCGAAGCGAGCCATGCGAGGGGACGCGGTGCCCTAATTGGGGTTCCCGGTCACTCTACGAAGAAAACGACACCAAAATAACATTAAAAACTCATGTCGACATTTTTACCTGTCGACCTAGACACCCTGTCGACCTAGTTACTGTCGACCAATAGTGGTCGACCTAGACATTGTCGACCTAGTTACTGTCGACTTTCAATACCACACCCGCAGCGGTGAATGCAGCATTCCATGTGATTCAGCTTCCTGTCTGCAAGACTGTAATAAGATATGTCCTGCGCACACACAGCTGTATCAGTCAGATGCAGATTGTTTAAAGGCCTCATTCACTAGAACGATAATGCCCGATTTCATCCAATTTCGGGCATTCGGGCCGATATATCGGGTGAAATCGGGCATTTTGGAGGTGTTTCTGATCCGATCCGATGCGCGTTCCCATGAGGGTCGGCTCGGCTCCCCTAGATCGTTAGTGCTGCACTCGTGATATGTCGGTTCCCGCAGGCATGGCTGGGATCGCATACGATATATCGCATGCAAAATATACCAAATCGTATGGAATCGTATGGAACCACTCCCGGGAAGCTCGCGGGAGAGTTCAAGGGAAATCGCCTCCGACTACAGCCTCAGACATATCGTCGTAGTGTATGGGGCCCTTAACTTGTGTACAGACTATAGGCTCCCAAGGCATGCTGGGACTTGTGGTTCTACTAGAGCCACAGAGCTAAGGTTGCTTAGGCCTGATATACACTAGGGTGGTCATTCCGAGTTGTTCGCTCGGTAATTTTCTTCGCATCGCATCGATTTTCCGCTTAATGCGCATGCGCAATGTTCGCACTGCGACTGCGCCAAGTAAATTTGCTATGCAGTTAGGAATATTACTCACGGTTTTTTCATCGTTCTGGTGATCGTAATGTGATTGACAGGAAGTGGGTGTTTCTGGGCGGAAACAGGCTGTTTTAGGGGCGTGTGGGGAAAAACGCTACCGTTTCTGGGAAAAACGCGGGAGTGGCTGGAGAAACGGAGGAGTGTCTGGGCGAATGCTGGGTGTGTTTGTGACGTCAAACCAGGAACGACAAGCACTGAACTGATCGCACTGGAAGAGTAAGTCTCGAGCTACTCAGAAACTGCACAGAGATGTCTTATCGCAATATTGCGAATCTTTCATTCGCAATTTTGATAAGCTAAGATTCACTCCCAGTAGGCGGCGGCTTAGCGTGTGCAAAGCTGCTAAAAGCAGCTTGCGAGCGAACAACTCGGAATGACCACATATATACACCAAAGTTGAAAGCTAACCCATCCTCTACTCCCTTCACTGGCTGCCTGTAAGATGGCGAATCATCTTCAAGATTGGCTTATTGACTTTCAAAGCATTACATGACCAGGGCCCAAGGTACCTGAAGCAGCTTCTGACCCCATACTGCCCCACTCCATTACTGCGATCTGTAGATGAAGGACTTTTAGCAGTACCTAGAATCTACCGTAATTCATCTGGGGGTGGAGCTTTTAGTCATGCGGCTCCGACTCTATGGAACTCACTTCCCCGCACAGTGCGAGAGGCCCCAACTATAGAATCCTTCAAAAGTAGACTCAAGACTGTATTTTATGAAAATGTACTTCATTATTTTCTGTACTATATTATGCTATGTATCTGTTAAGCGCCTTGAGTCCTATTGGAGAAAGAGCGCTATATAAATAAAATTATTATTATTATTAACCCTGGATTAGGCAGCGTTTTGCTGAGCGACACTTGTTGGGCCTGCTGGAGTATCTACGTATAATGGGTACAGGGTGCGCCCTATTATTATTATTACAAAAATGTCTCAGTCATCCAGACATCCCAGGAGAGTAGGTAAGTACGAGCCACATATATGCCTGTCACTTATGGGTGCTTTGAGTTCTGGCGCGTAGAGACAGACAGTAGCGAGCTGCTTGTGATTGGGAAGTCACTAAAGTTTATACAGTAGGTGCTTCTTGTTAAGCGTGTCCATATTATATGATTCTGTGAGCGCAGTTTACAGTAAATTTTTAGCTATTTTAATTTGTATTCGAGACAATTAAATATGCTGCATTATAGAGGTCTTTCAATGTAAACCAGCCTTCCCAGTGTACAGTGGGGGCCATTCCGAGTTGATTGCTAGCTGCCGCTGTTCGCAGCGCAGCGATGAGGCAAAAAATCGGCATTTCTGCACATGCGTATGCACCGCAATGCGCACATGCGACGTACGGGTACAAAGTCCTTTGTGGTTTTGCACAGGTTCTAGCGACGTTTTCATTCGCACTGGCGGCCGCAAGAAGATTGACAGGAAAGGGGCGTTTCTGGATATCAACTGACCGTTTTCAGGGAGTGCTTAGAAAAACGTAGGCGTGCCAGGGAAAACGTAGGCGTGGCTGGGCGGGTGTGTAAGGTCAAAAGCCGTCCCTCCGTGGTTAGAATCAACGCACACGAAGAGTTACTACAGGGCTGGTCTTGTTTTGCACAAAACCATTTTGCAGGAGCTCTGCTTCACAGGCGTTCGCACTTCTGCAAAGCGAAAATACACTCCCCAGTGGGCGGCGACAATGCGTTTGCATGGCTGCTAAAAACTGCTAGCGAGCGAACAACTCGGAATGACCCCCAATATGTGTTTGTTGCCATTGAAAAAACATTTCTCATGCTTATGGCCAGGTAGGTAATTAATAGGGCCCATACATCTGCGCGTTGACTGGCCCGGGGACCAGAGAAATCCAACAGTGTTTTTAACATGCTGAATTTTCCCGATTCCCTGATGGACCGCCAATCATTGATGGCCACTGTTTTTTAATTTATTTTTTTAAATATTCAGGGCTTCCAGTTCCACCGTGCATGTGGGCCAGCTGGCTCACGTCGGCTGCATGTCGGTATGCATTTAGTCTGGCCTGACAAAGATCACTGTTCTAGTCTTACCCCCGCCGCCCAGTATAGCTCAGATTGCATTGCACTGCCATATTATCTTAGTAAATCATGGAGGGGTATGGGTCGTTGGGTCGACACAGATTAGGTCGACAGTCATTGGGTCGACCACAATTGATCGACATGCATTAGGTCGACAGGGTCACTAGGCCGACATGGCCATTAGGTCGACATGTACTAGGTCGACAGCTCAAAAGGTCGACATGAGTTTTTTTTACTTTTTTTGGGTGTCGTTTTCTTCGTAAAGTGATGAGGAACCCCAATAAGTGCACTGTGTCCCCTTGCGGCTTCGGGCAAGGTGCCTCGCTACACTCAGCACAGGTTACCGTTCCCAATTGCAGTTTACGCGGATCGTAAAGTATGAAAAAGTTTAAAAAAATTGAAAAAAATTTGAAAAACTCATGTCGATGTTTTGAACTGTCGACTTACTACATGTCGACATAATGACCGTGTCGACGTCGTGACCCTGTCGACCTAATGCATGTCGACCAATAGTGGACGACCTAATGACTGTCGCCCTAATGACCGTATCCCTCATGGAGGAACAGTAGGGATTCTATCGCTGCGACCGGTGGTGATAAGAAGTAGCCATTAGGTAACAATCAGATTGCTTTTTAAAAGGGACACTGAACAAGAAAAAAAAATATGACCACAATTAAATTTACCTAGAGCAAGCAACACCTGTGACCGCACCGGAATAGGCGCAGAGAGAACTGTACGGTTACACGTAAGAATGTGAATGAGAAAGGACAGCTGTTCCCTTTAAACCCGTGACAGCCATAAAGCGTTAAGGTGAGGGGTTAGCTCTGATCTCCATTCCCACATGATGCTCCCCCCCGTAGTTCACAAGGATGATCTGTACATCTGGAGCGCACACGTGTGTCATGCGGCGGTGTACTGACACATCGCCACCGCTCATTACAGCCATCTGTCCGCCATGCAGCACATCAGTAGCAGCTAAGAGACTCAATCCATGCATATAATACAGCTGCTGTAAGAGATCTGAACGGTGGTGGCCCTATGGACCAGATCGTGGATTACTTCTTGTCACCTTCCGCCATTACATCGCCGCCAGTATATTACAATAGCCAAAGCTTCCAAGCACATGATTAAAGACTCAATTCCGTCCTAACCTGGCACACTACAAAGCCCAGTATTTCTCCATGACTGTGTTTGATCATGATGTTGTAAGATCCTGTCCAATAAATAATAACTAATAATAACAAATTGCATCTAACGTACGAAAGGAAGAACTTTGCATTGCCGCTGGTCAGTAGTGGAAAACAGATATTTTCAGGGAACAATGTCCAGGGTGAAAGTTTAAAATCTGCTTTAAAAATCAGCTTTAAAAATCAGGAGAGTGGGTAACTATGCCAGGAAAGGGCATCAGTTCCCTCAATGGGCACTATAGAGGTCATCTGCAAAATGCAAATTGCAAGGTATACACTGCAAAACCACCAGACCAGCAGAGAGCCTAGATTACCACCAATTCACATGGGCATACAGAGCACGGTACGTGTATTTTTGCAGGAGCAGAGGTGAGGACTGGGCTGGATGAAGACTGTGCAGCATACAGGAGCAGAGCTGAGGACTGGGCTGGATGAAGGCTGTGCAGCATACAGGAGCAAAGGTGAGGACTGGGCTGGGGGAAGGCCATGCAGTGTACAGGAGCAGAGGTGAGGACTGGGCAGGGTGAAGGCCATGCAGCGTACAGCAGCAGAGGTGAAGACTGGGCGAAGGCGCACAGGTGAGGACTGGGCTGGGTGAAGGTGCAGAGGTGAGAACTGGGCTGGGTGCAGGAGCAGAGGTAAGGACTGGGCAGGGTGAGGGCTGTGCAGCGTACAGAATCAGAGGTGAGGACTGGGCTGGGTGAAGGCCATGCAGCATGCAGCAGCAGAGGTGAAGACTGGGCGAAGGCGCAGAGGTGAGGACTGGGCTGGGTGAAGGTGCAGAGGTGAGAACTGGGCTGGGTGAAGGTGCATAGGTGAGAACTGGGCTGGGTGAAGAGGTGAGAACTGGGCAGAGTGAAGGCCATACAGCATACAGCAGCAGAGGTGAAGACTGGATTGGGTGAAAGCACAGAGGTGAGGACTGGGCTGGGTGAAGGCTGTGCAGCGTACAGGAGCAGAGGTGAGGACTGGGCTGGCTGAAGGCTGTGCAGCATACAAGAGCAGAGGTGAAGACTGGATTGGGTGAAAGCGCAGAGGTGTGGACTGG
The DNA here is from genome assembly GCF_028390025.1 of Pseudophryne corroboree. NCBI lineage: Eukaryota > Metazoa > Chordata > Amphibia > Anura > Myobatrachidae > Pseudophryne > Pseudophryne corroboree. Next base: position 22,312,751 of record NC_086452.1, read on the forward strand.
GCAGGGTGAAGGCTGTGCAGCATACATGAGCAGAGGAGAGGATTGGGCTAAGTGAAGGCTGTGCAGTGTACAGGAGCAAGGTGAAGGAGCAGAGGGGAGGACTGGGCTGGGTGAAGGATGTGCAGCGTACAGAAGCAGAGGTGAGGCCTGGGCTAGATGAAGGCCGTGCAGCATATAGGAGGTGAGGACTGGGCTGGGTGAAGGCGCAGAGTTGAGGAACTGGGCTGGGTGAAGAAGCAGAGGTGAGGACCGGGCAGGGTGAAGGAGCAGGGGTGAAGGAGCAGAGGTGAGGACAGGGCAGGGTGAAGTTGCAAAGGCGAGGACTGGGCTGGGTGAAGAGGTGAGAACTGGGCTGGATGTAGGAGCAGAGGTGAGGACTGAGCTGGGTGAAGGCTGTGCAGCGTACAGGAGCAGAGGTGAGGACTGGGCTGGGTGAAGTTGCAGAGGTGAGGACTGGGCTGGGTGAAGGAGCAGAGGTGAGGACTGGGCTGGGTGAAGCAGTGTAGCATACATGAGCAGAGGTGAGGACTGGGCTAAGTGAAGGCTGTGCAGTGTACAGGAGCAAGGTGAAGGAGCAGAGGTGAGGACTGGGCTGGGTGAAGGCTGTACAGTGTACAGGAGCAGAGCTGAGGACTGGGCTAGATGAAGGCCGTGCAGCATATAGGAGGTGAGGACTGGGCTGAGTGAAGGTGCAGAGGTGAGGAACTGGGCTGGGTGAAGAAGCAGAGGTGAGGACCGGGCAGGGTGAAGGAGCAGGGGTGAAGGAGCAGAGGTGAGGGCAGGGTGAAGGCGCAGAGGTGAGGGCTGGTCTGGGTGAAGGCTGTGCAGCGTACAGGAGCAGAGGTGAGGACTGGCGTGGGTGAAGGCCAAGCAGCGTGCAGAAGCAGAGGTGAGGACTGGGCTGGGTGAAGGCTGTGCAGCGTAAAGGAGCAGAGGTGAGGACTGGAGTGGGTGAAGGCCATGCAGCGTGCAGTAGCAGAGGTGAGGACTGGGCTGGGTGAAGGAGTAGAGGTGAGTACTGGGCTGGGTGATGGCGCAGAGGTGAGGACTTTGTTGGGTGAGGGAGCAGAGGTGAGGACTGGGCTGGGTGAAGGCTGTGCAGTGTACAGGAGAAGTATGGACTGTGTTGGGTGAAGGCATAGAGGTGAGGACCGACCTGGGTGAAGGACGACGGGTAAGGACAGTGATCACTTCAGCCTGTCCGGTCCCGGAACTGATGTCAGGAACCCTCCCTGCAAACGCTTGGACACGCCTGCGTTTTTTCCAACCACTCCCTGAAAACGGTCAGTTGACACCCACGAACGCCCTCTTCATGTCAATATCCTTGCGATTGACTGTGCGAATTGATTCTTCATTAAATCCATCGCCCAGCAACGATCAAGCTTTGTACCCGTACAACGTGCCTGCGCATTGCGGTGCATGCGCAGTAGTGACCTGATCGCTGCGCTGCGAAAAACGGCAGCGTGCGATCAGGTCGGAATGACATGTTATAGAATACATTCTTGACCTTATGCAATACATTCTTGACCTAAGTAAGTTCTGAACTACTCAGAAACTGCACAAACTATTTTTGTACCGCTCGGCTGCACATGCGTTGCGTTCGCACTCCTGCAAAGCGAAAATACACTCCCCAGTGGGCGGTGACTATGCGTTTGCACGGCTGCAAAAAGTAGCTAGCGAGTGATCAACTCGGAATGACCCCCATTGTTAGTTCTAATGGTCAAACAAGTCTATTGGAGAAAGGGATCAGGAGATGATGGATGCACCAAAGCTACCAACCAAATAATTGCTCTACAGTGTATTCATGGATTCAGTATGATTTCCCGGTGGACAGGATGCCGGTGGTCAGAATCCCAACCACCCCTCCAAAAGTGCCCTAACCCTCCCCTGCCCCCCTGCCCTAAACCTCCCTTATCGGTGTCTAACATTAACCATCCCTAGTGCTGCCTAAACCTAACCCTCCCCACTTCGTGCCCAGCCCTAACCTCCCCTTCCAATTGCCTAACCCTAACCCCCCCACCCCCCCTCCCCAGTACCTAACCACAGTCTTCCTGTCCCTGCACCCTAACCCCCCTTTTAATGCCTAAACATTTACCACACCCCCAAATCCCCCCCCCCCCCCCCCTTCCCCGCTGAAAGAATGATCGGGATTCCGGGCATGAGTATTCTGGCGCAGAGAGCACGAGCTCCATCTGCATTTTGTCGCCGACCTTATGCCGTCGTTCAGGATTCTGCCGTCTGTATTTCGACCACCGGGATCACGTCCGGCAGCATTTTAACTACATCCCGTATTCACTAACACCAAAATAAGGAACTTCTTTGGAGACCCGGAGATCAGCTCTGGAATCCATATAAGTGAGAAGGCGAGAGGTATGGCAGCTGTGACGTGCCTCTATCACCCGGCCAAGTGACTGTCTTGTCGGAAGATGTTGTCGCGGCGAAACATCCTGTTACAATCTATACTTTACTAAATGGGGAACAAAATATTTGGGTTCCCGTCGACTGCTAGACAGTATTCCATAATCATTGTTCATCTTCTATTCTGATTATCATCAAGGAATTTATTAGCATTCCAAGTGGAATTCATCCAAGATGTAAGTAAAACCAGATGAGTGCTACAGATGGGCCGTGAATGTACTTGGCATGAAAATATTTATAAACTTTCCCAAACTTTGTACCTCTCGGTTCTCATTGCCCTTTAATTAGTAACAGGAGATCAGCCAGAATTGGAGCTTCTCCATATTTAATGAGCACTAAGCTGCTATCGGGACTCTCTATAATGGTGTCCCCATGCCAAGTAGTAATACAACAATTCCATTGTGAATGGGGGAAATAGTAAAGCCGCAAGGTGACCTTGACTAGCCGGTGGTACGTTACGATTCCAGTGAAGAGATAAGAGTCCATTACTACTGTCAGTAAGGGTTACTACCGGGAAACCTTTGCAAAATACATTTAGCAATGAGGCTGCACGGACACATATTTTATAACTTTGATCAGCTCAGATAGGCAATGCCGCATGCGGACCTGTGATTCACTGTACAGGGTGATTCAAAAGTCACAGTACACCCTTTCATTTTAAACACTGTGCAGGAAATGGGAAACTGAATACTCCAGTAATTTATGCTCTCATCCTTCAGTGCTGCCCTTTCCCTCGCTAAACAATCATACTGTACTTCAAAACTCTCATCTCTACCCAGTCTTCCAAGCCCCGGCGCCTCTTTGCAACTGTGAACTCCGTCCACTGCCCACTACCCACTACCACCTTCCCTCCCAACCTCATTATCTGCTCTTGACTTTGCCACTTATTTTACATCCAAGATTGACTCCATACGTCAGGACATCACATCCCCCCAGACCAGCAACCAGCCACCACCCATCCTTTGCCACCCCTCCCCTTCCCTCTTACCAACGCTGATATCTTTCTCCCATGTATCTGGTGAGGAAGTTATGGCCCTCATCCGTTCCTACCCCCCACCACCTCCCCACTTGACCCTATCCCCTCCCACCTCCTCCGCTACCTCTCTCCTTCTGCCTGTTCCCATCTTACCCACCGTCTCAATCTCTCCCTCTCATCAGGCACTGTCCCCTCTGACTTCAAGCATGCTCTTGTCTCCCTTATTCTTAAAAAACTTACCCTTGATTCAAGCACTCTCTCCAACTACCGACCCATCTCTCTCCTCCCTTTTGTCTCCAAACTCCTCAAGCGTATTATCTACACCCGCCTCACTGCATTTCTTTCCTGCCACCCACTGCTTGACCCATTCCAGTCTGGTTTCCGCTCTCTCCACTCCACTGAAACTGCCCTCACAAAAAAGTCTGCAATGACCTCCATGCAGCCAAATCTAAGGGCCGCTACTCTCTGCTTATTCTACTTGACCTCTCTGCTGCTTTTGACACTGTGGACCATCATCTCCTTCTGCAAATCCTTCACTCTCTTGGTCTGTGTGATACTGCCCTCTCCTGGCTGTCCTCCTACCTCTCTGATCGTTCCTTCTCTGTCTCCTCTCATGACGCTACCTCCCCCCCACTTTCACTAACTGTTGGTGTCCCCCAAGGTTCTGTTCCTCTCCTTTTCTCTCTATACGTCCTCACTATGTAAGTTCATTAGTTCTTTTAACTTCCAATATCACCTCTATGATGAAGACACTCAAATCTACCTTTCCTCCCCTGATCTCTCCCCTGCTCTCCTCACTCGTATCTCCAACTGTCTCTCTGCTATCTCTTCCTGGATGTCCCAGCGCTTTCTTAAACTCAACATGTCCAAGACTGAGCTGATCATCTTCCCTCCCTCCCGCATGACATCACCTCCCACAACCTCATTATCCATTGATGGCACGACTATCTCCTCTAGCCCCCAAGTGCGCTGTCTTGGCGTAATCCTTGACTCCTCCCTCTCCTTCAAACCACACATTCAGCACCTCTCACAAACCTGTCGTTTTCATCTCAAAAATATTTCCAGGATCAGACCCTTTCTCACCAAGGATGCCACCAAGACCATTATTCACTCACTGGTCATCTCCAGACTGGACTACTGTAATCTCCTCCTAACTGCCATTCCTGACAATTACCTCTCTCCACTCCAATCTATCCTCAATGCTGCTGCCCGGCTCATCTTCCTCACCAAACGCACTACGTCCACCTCTCCTCTCCAACGAGACCTTCACTGGCTCCCCTTCCCTTTCAGAATCCAATTCAAACTTCTCACACTCACTTACACAGCCCTCTCCCACTCCTCTCCCATCTACATCTCTGACCTTACCTCTCTCTTTACTCTCCCACCCGTCCTCTTCGCTCTGCTAATGCACGCCGACTCCCAAAAACAGGAGTTTTCAGTGGAATTGTCACAAATATATGAAGATAAATGGACCCTCTGACACTAGAACAGCATCTTATGCTCATCGCTCTGTCTTCCAGCATTTATACTCCTGTCTGCTGATTGCCGGGTGTTCTGCCATTTTCCCAGTACCTGCACACTACTAATATTGGTGATTTACCTTCCCCTACTAAACCCCAATTTTATTATTCATTCTATGAGTTTTGTTTATGGGGGTGCAACCCAAATCCAACTTTTTAGCAAAACAAGAAAAGAACAAGGGGATGTTCCTAACGGGCACACATAGGGCCTAATTCAGATCTGATCACAGCAGCAAGATTTTTATCTAATGGGCAAACCCATGCTGTGCTGCAGGTGGGGCAGATGTAACATGTGCAGAGAGAGTTAGATTTGTGGGGTGTGTTCAAACTGAAATCTAAATTGCAGTGTAGAAATAAAGCAGCCAGTATTTACCCTGCACAGAAACAATATAACCCACCCAAATCTAACTCTCTCTGCACGTGTTACATCTGCCCCACCTGCAGTGCACATGTTTTTGCCCATTAGAGAAAATATTTGCTGATGCGATCAGGTCTGAATAAGGCCCATATACAAGAGAAAGTCCTTTGAATTTCATTAGAATGTAACCTTTCCCAAAGTCCCAATTGCACATCTACGATCAGGTCTGAATTAGGACCAATATCTGAAGACCCGGATTCAGGAGCAGACTGCCTAGTCAGCGAATTGAAGCTGACTATCATATCGACCCCTATTCAGTAGTTTTCAGACACACCTCACTAGATAATTACAACAAATAATTTAAGGGTCTTGATAGTGAACTTTTAAAAATTTCTGTATTTTTTACATCTTTTCCAACTTTTTCACATTTCTTTTATATTGTCAATTAGTCTGATTTTAACCACTATATTCCATCGTATCTTACCAGGATGGGTATGTGTGACCGGCGGTCAGGATCCCGGCTGTGAGATGGTCGACGGGGGGGGGCATGGGGGCGCAACAAAGCCCCTTGCGGGCTCGCTGCGTCTACCACAGGTTCTGTTCCCAGTCGTGGACCACCAGTCACATGACCGCATCACATCTTACCTCCAGATTGGGACTTTTTAAAATTATGACTAATAAAGGTTACATTTTAATGAAATTCAAAATTCAAAGGACTTTGATAAATGTGCGCCCATTAGGAAAAACCCCTTGTTTTTTTCTTATTTTCCCTGACTCGAGGCTAGTCTGACCACTGCCCTGCACAGATTCTGATCACGTGCCTGTCACCGTAGACGCCCACTCAGAGGGCTACGACCTGTGTACCGGGCACAGCAAAGTCTAAACCCCCTTGCAGGGATCCCTTGCGACGACCACCGACGCATTAAGAACCTTCGCCTCTGTTCTGCGCAGCTTCAAACCTAACTGGCTGCAATGAACCGGTTTATCCTTGAGTTTGTGACACAGGCAACCTCAGTGACCTTGAAACCAATAACGTTTTATCGCCACACAAATAGGTATTTATGAAAAAATAAGTGGAAAAAAAACGGCAATACCCTAGTTGTATAAGTTTGCACGCCCCTTTATAACAGTGCTATAGCTAAGTTCAAAGTTAACCAATCATATTAAACAGCAACTATCCTTACACCTGCCGCACTGTAACCCCAAATACAGGCCAGCCGTTCCAGTAGGATTTCCCTGCCGTTTGCTCAGTTGCACCCTACACGGACCGCCGCGGTCCCCAAGATGCTTTCATAACATCTACAGGATCTCACCAATCAGGAGAGAGGGTGTAACATCATTCCAAAATCAAACAAAGCCGCACCTACTGTACCGTGACGCATTGCGGCGGGCAGTGTTGCACTTCACAAGGGACGGAACAGAAATGGTTTCCAGCAATACGTTCATGTGCAGGATCACCTAAGAGTTTACTAGCTACTTCATACGGCGACTTTTGGCGGAACGTTTTTCATAGATGGGTTGCAAAAATGAAACATCTGATTTGATGCTTATGTGCGATCAGCAAAACAAACGGATCGGCTGACACCAATCAGCAAGAGGCTTATTTACATCCGGCGCTTGAAACAACACAATATACATTTTCTTTTTACCAAAGTGAAGGTCCAAACGAGAACCCAGAGGACAATCCAGTGAAATTGCAATCTACAATTCATGCACAATAATAAATTAATAACATATCTAACTAAAATGATATCCAAAAACAGCGCATTCCGCCACATCTGGACGCTGCCTCTGACGTCCGTTTAGTAAGACAATAAATCTAAGCTCTTCATCCGAAGTCCCGAGACACACACCTCGCTTCTACAGCAGGGGGGTAAGTTCTGCAGATGTTTTTGTCTCTCATGTCATAATTTTGCACAAAAATCCCACATAGAGTATACAGATGGAGTCATGTTCATCTATGCTTCTCTGCTGCACCTAGGTGCACCTTGGTTATTAGCATAAACCTTTCATCTATTATTCTCAGCTGCAATACAATACAGAGAGAACAATACAGCAGGGGATTAAGTCTGACTGCACTGTCTCAATGAATCCCATTAAAGGGATAGATGAGCATGGCTCCATCTGTACATGGGGCTTTGGCAGGGAAGGTGGGTCCGGCCAGCTGTGTGCCCCAGGTGGCGGCATTCCCCTGCATCCTATTACTACAGTAGTTACACATTGTTCTATAAACTCTCAGATTTTTCCCTTCTCACAACTAAAGAATAATTCAAATCCGTCGCATTATAACTCGTCTTCTCAGAGCCTAATTATTATTTCCTTCAATCTAAAGGCTCAATCCAATTAGCTGCGAGTTTAGTTGCGGCATGAGTAAGTGGTAATCACTTTGTACACAAGTCTGCGAGTGCGGTGGAGATCGGGACGCCAGGCGGGCAAGCTGCGGAGCCGGCATTTCTACACTGTTGCGACGGCAACTCGCTCCCTTTGCGGCTAACTGAATTGATCCCCTACGTTACCCATTCAGCTTTTTGTCACTTACCTCATATTCAGAACTAGTCACTTACTGTATCTGTCACAGAGCACACGGACTGCCAGTTCCCGCGCTCACCGTCACGCTCAGGTTATACAGTATATGTTATAGGTCAGATATGTAATATGGGGGTCAGTGCAATATACAGGGTTTAGGGAAACATCTGATTTCTGACCCCCAGATTGTCATGTATTGTTACCCCTGTATTGGGAACCCTCGCTATCAGAATCCCAGGAAAAGGTCACCCCTCATTCACTATCATCTGTCAGCCCTCACTCACCTTTCACCCACTTAACCTTCACTTACCTATCATACACTCACCCCTCATGCACTCTCATCCATCAGCCCTCACCTACCTCTCACACACTCAGGCCTCACTCACCTGTCATACATTCAGTGCTCAGCAGCCTCTTTTACACTAACCCCTCTCTTTTCTCTGATTCACTGAGATTGGACTCACCTGTCAATCATTCAACTCTCACTCAGATTACGCTCTGGACCTGAGTCGGACGCAGCGCAGAGAGTCGCAGCTGTGACTGAGGAGCACAGGAGAAGCATAGTATTATGTGTTGCTGGGCAGTGGCTTAGCGGGTGCATTGTATGTGTATGTTATGCGAGTGTCACTGGCAAGTCGCTGACAGGAGATGCGTACGCAGACGCAGAATCTTCATGTAAGAGGCCACAGACAGATGGAGAATATTCCACGAGTACGGGGTTAGTGCAAGTGTTGAAGATGCGTCTACATGTGTGTCTTAGTCCTTGCACAGTCAGGCGCATTGGCTCTACGCCAGGGAGGGGGATTGTACACCAGGGGGGGAATGTACACCAGGGAGGGACTATATGCCAGGTAGGAGCTGTACACCAGGGGGGGAATGTACACCATGGAGGGGCTGTATGCCAGGGAGGGACTGTATGCCAGGGTGAGGGGCTGTACGCCAGGGAGTGGGACTGTACACCAGGGAGGGCTTTACACCAGGGAGGGACTGTATGCCAGGTAGGAGCTGTACACCAGGGAAGGAATGTACACCATGGAAGGGCTGTACACCAGGGAGGGACTTTACGCCAGGGAGGGGCTGTACACCAGTGAGGGACTGTACGCCAGGGAGGGACTGTAAGCCAGGAAGGGAGGCTGTACACCAGGGGGAGAATGTACAGCAGGGAGTGGCTGTACACCAGGGAGGGACTGTACGCCAGGGAGGGACTGTAAGCCAGGAAGGGAGGCTGTACACCAGGGGGAGAATGTACAGCAGGGAGTGGCTGTACACCAGGTAGGAACTGTACGCCAGGGAGGGGCTGTACACCAGTGAGGGACTGTACGCCAGGGAGGGACTGTAAGCCAGGAAGGGGGGCTGTACACCAGGGGTAGAATGTACAGCAGGGAGTGGCTGTACACCAGGGAGGCGCAGTACAGTAGTGAAGGGCTGTATGCCAGGGAGGGGCAATACACCAGGGAACGGCTGTGCGCCAGAAAGGGACTGTATGCATGGGAGGGCTGTATGTCAGGCAGGGGACTGTATGCCAAGAAGGGTAATACGCCAGAGAGGAGCTTGTAGAAGTATTTGCAGAAAGTTACAGAAGCAATGTCGGAAAAAGAGGTATATGGATGCTGCAGCGTCCGACTGAGGATCAGGCCCTTTATTTCCATATACCACTCAATACCCCCAGCCTCACTTACAGCTTGCATAATTTACTCTCACTTATCACTCTTTCACTTACCTCTAAAGCACTGAACTCCCACTCACCTTTCATACACTGAGCTGAGCCCTCACTCATCTCTCATACACTGATCCTCTGCTCATCTTAGACTTATACACTCAGCTCTCACTTACCTCCAATACACTAAGCTTTCACCACCAATACACTGAGCCGTCACTCACCTCTCATGCACTGAGCTGAGCCCTCACTCATCTCTCATACACTGATCCTCTGCTCATCTTAGACTTATACACTCAGCTCTCACTTACCTCCAATACACTAAGCTCTCACCGCCAATACACTGAGCTCTAACTTACCTCCAATACACTGAGCCGTCACTCACCTCTCATGCACTGAGCTGAGCCCTCACTTATCTCTCATACACTGATCCTCTGCTCATCTTAGACTTATACACTCAGCTCTCACTTACCTCCAATACACTAAGCTTTCACCACCAATACACTGAGCTCTAACTTACCTCCAATACACTGAGCCGTCACTCACCTCTCATGCACTGAGCTTTCACTTACCTCCAATACACTGAGTTCTCACTTACCTCCAATACACTGAGCTCTCACTTACCTCCAATACACTGAGCCCTCACTCACCTCTCATACACTGAGCCCTCACTCACCTCTCATGTACTGAGCTCTCACTTACCTCCAATACACTGAGCTCCCACTCACTTCTCATGCACTGAGCTCCCACTCACCTCTTATATACTGAGTCCTCACTTGCCTCCAATACACTCTCATACACTGAGCCCTCACTCACCTCTCATATACTGAGCCCTCACTCACCTCTCATATACTGAACCCTCACTTACTTCCAATACACTAAGTACCCACTCACCTCTCATACAGTAGTTCTTACATCTCATACACAAAGGTTTCACTACAGTCACCTCACACACAGACCCTCAGACACTGAGCTCTCACTCGCACTCACCTATCCACACTCACCCCTCAGTCACCCTGAGCCCCTCACTCACCTCTACTGAGGTGTCCCTTACACTCACCTCTCTACACCCAAAGCCTCAGTGACCCTGAGCCCTCACTCACCTCTACTGAGGTATGAATTACACTCACCTCTCTACATTCACCCCTCACTCACCCGGAGCCCTTACTCACCTCTACTGAGGTCTCACTGACACTCACCTCTCTACACTCACCCCTCAATCACCCCAAGCTCTCACTCACTTCTACTAAGGTCTCACTGACACTCACCTCTCTACACTCACCCCTCAATCACTTCTACTAAGGTCTCCCTTACACTCACCTCTCACATACTGAGCCCTCACTTACTTCCAATACACTAAGTACCAACTCACCTCTCATACAGTAGTTCTTACATCTCATACACAAAGGTTTCACTACAGTCACCTCACACACAGACCATCAGACACTGAGCTCTCACTCACCTCTACTGAGGTCTCACTTACACTCACCTATCTACACTCACCCCTCAGTCACCCTGAGCCCTCACTCACCTCTACTGAGGTCTCACACTCACCTCACTACACTCACCCCTCAGTCACCCTGAGCCCTCACTCACCTCTACTGAGGTCTAAATTACATTCACCTCTCTACATTCAACCCTCACTCACCCAGAGCCCTTACTCACCTCTACTGAGGTCTCACTGACACTCACCTCTCTACACTCACCCTTCAATCACCCCAAGCTCTCACTCACTTCTACTAAGGTCTCCCTTACACTCACCTCTCAACACTTACCCCTCAGTAACCCTGAGCCCTCATTCACCTCTACTGAGGTCTCACACTCACCTCTCTACACATACCCCTCATTCACCCTGAGCCCTCAGTCACCTCTACTGAGGTCTCCTTTACACTCACCTCTCTACACTCACCCCTCAGTCACGCTGAGCCCTCACTCACTTCTACTGAGGTGTCCCTTACATTCACCTCTCTACACTCACCCCTCAGTTACCCTGAGCTCTCACTCACCTCTACTGAGGTCTCTCTTACACTCACCTCTCTACACTCACCCCTCAGTCACACTTATCCCTCACTCACCTCTACTGAGGTCTCCCTTACACTCACCCCTCAGTCACCCTGAGCACTCACTCACCTCTACTGAGGTCTCTCTTACACTCACCTCTCTACACTCACCCCTCAGTTACCCTGAGCTCTCACTCACCTCTACTGAGGTCTCTCTTACACTCACCTCTCTACACTCACCCCTCAGTCACACTTATCCCTCACTCACCTCTACTGAGGTCTCCCTTACACTCACCCCTCAGTCACCCTGAGCACTCACTCACCTCTACTGAGGTCTCCCTTACACTCACCCCTCATTCACCCTGAGCCCTCAATCACCTCTACTGAGGTCTCCCTTACACTCACCTTTCTACACTCACCCCTCAGTCATGCTGAGCCCTCAGTCACCTCTACTGAGGTCTCCCTTACACTCACCTCTCTACACTCACCCCTCAGTCACCCTGAGCCCTCACTCACCTCTACTGAGGTCTCCCTTACACTCACCTCTCTACACTCACCCTTCAGTCACCCTGGGCCCGACAGCAGCAGCAGCACATCTCCCCTATCCTCTCCCAGGGCAGCAGCAGCACATCTGCCCCAACATCTCCCCCATCCTCTCCCAGGGCAGCAGCACATCTGCCCCAACATCTCCCCCATCCTCTCCCAGGGCAGCAGCACATCTGCCCCAACATCTCCCCCATCCTCTCCTGGGCAGCAGCAGCACATCTGCCCCAACATCTCCCCCATCCTCTTCCCGGGCAGTAGCAGCACATCTGCCCCAACATCTCCGCCATCCTCTCCCCGGGCAGCAGCAGCACATCTGCCCCAACATCTCCCCGGGCAGTAGCAGCACATCTGCCCCAACATCTCCCCCATCCTCTTCCCGGGCAGTCGCAGCACATCTGCCCCAACATCTCCCCTATCCTCTCCCCGGGCAGCAGCAGCACATCTGCCCCAACATCTCCCCCATCCTCTTCCCGGGCAGTAGCAGCACATCTGCCCCAACATCTCCCCGGGCAGTAGCAGCACATCTGCCCCAACATCTCCCCCATCCTCTTCCCGGGCAGTAGCAGCACATCTGCCCCAACATCTCCCCCATCCTCTTCCCGGGCAGTAGCAGCACATCTGCCCCAACATCTCCCCCATCCTCTTCCCGGGCAATAGCAGCACATCTGCCCCAACATCTCCCCCATCCTCTTCCCGGGCAGTAGCAGCACATCTGCCCCAACATCTCCCCCATCCTCTTCCCGGGCAGTAGCAGCACATCTGCCCCAACATCTCCCCCATCCTCTTCCCGGGCAATAGCAGCACATCTGCCCCAACATCTCCCCCATCCTCTTCCCGGGCAATAGCAGCACATCTGCCCCAACATCTCCCCGGGCAGCAGCAGCAGCACATCTCCCCCATACTCTCCCCGGGCAGCAGCAGCACATCTCACCCATACTCTCCCCGGGCAGCAGCAGCACATCTCACCCAGACAGATGATTCCCGGCTGCTGCCCCCGGTCCCCTCCCCGGATCCCTGCGTCCTAATAGCTGGCTGAGCCGTTACCTTCAGTACCCCGGCCATGTCCGCGCTGCCCCGGCCTCCTCTCTCCGGGATCAGGGGATCGGTGTCTCCTCCAGCCCTGTGCCCGGGTACCAGAGCCCGGCTCCCGAGTCCTGCGTCCCCTGCCCGGCTTCTCCCTCGCTGCAGCGGCCCGGAGCCAGCTCGGCACCTCCCCCGGTCACATGGGGCTCGGACTGGGGGGTCGGAGCATCTGTCTCCCGGGGGCTGGCAGCTGCTGAGCGGCGGGGTCCAGGCACACACTCCCCCCCCCCCCCACCCCAATATCCTGTGTATATATATATATATATATATACACTCCCCTTATATATATACCCCTCCCCATATACTGTGTGTGTGTGTATATATATATATATATACACACCCCAATATATCCTGTATGTATACACTCCCCTTATATATATACCCCTCCCCATATACTGTGTATATACAGACCCCAATATCCTGTATGTATACACTCCCCTTATATATATACCCCAGCCACTCCCCATATACTGTGTATATACACACCCCAATATATCCTGTATATATACACTCCCCATATATATATATATATATATATACCCCAACCCCTCCCCATATACTGTGTATATACACACCCCAATATACTGTGTATATACACACCCCAATATCCTGTATGTATACACTCCCCTTATATATATACCCCAGCCACTCCCCATATACTGTGTATATATACACACCCCAATATATCCTGTATGTATACACTCCCCTTATATATATACCCCTCCCCATATACTGTGTATATACACACCCCAATATCCTGTATGTATACACTCCCCTTATATATATACCCCAGCCACTCCCCATATGCTGTGTATATACACACCCCAATATATCCTGTATATATACACTCCCCATATATATATATATATATATATATATATATACCCCAACCCCTCCCCATATACTGTGTATATACACACCCCAATATCCTGTATGTATACACTCCCCTTATATATATATACCCCAGCCACTCCCCATATACTGTGTATATATACACACCCCAATATATCCTGTATGTATACACTCCCCTTATATATATACCCCTCCCCATATTCTGTGTATATATACACACCCCAATATATCCTGTATGTATACACTCCCCTTATATATATACCCCAGCCACTCCCCATATACTGTGTATATACACACCCCAATATATCCGGGTGGTCTTCAGTATGCCGGCGGTCGGGCTCCCGGCGACCAGCATACCGGCGCCGGGAGCCCGACAGCCGGCATACCGACACTTATTCTCCCTCGTGGGGGTCCACGACCCCCCTGGAGGGAGAATAAAATAGTGTGGCGCGCGTAGTGCGTCACCGTGCCCGTAGCGTGGCGAGCGCAGCGAGCCCGCAAGGGGCTCATTTGCGCTCGCCACACTGTCGGTAAGCCGGCGGTCGGGCTCCCGGCGCCGGTATGCTGGTCGCCGGGAGCCCGACCGCCGGCATATCGTAGTGAACCCATATATCCTGTATATATACACTCCCCTTATATATATACCCCAGCCACTCCCCATATACTGTGTATATACACACCCCAATATATCCTGTATATATACACTCCCCATATATATATATATATTGCTTCACCATGTGTCCTTGAAAAAAACACCCGCCGCGGTGTTGAAACGTTGGACCCTCATGCTGTTTCTCACATAAAAAAATTTTTTCTATATTGAAATCCGTGGAGTGCCGCCTGGTTTTGTGATATGGGATCAGTGGACATCTGTCTCCCAGTTTCGCCTACCGTGTGATTGTGCATTTCAGAAGGAGGGCACCCCGGTATTGTGCTAAGATCATCGAGTGCCAACTACATTTCACCATATATATATATATATATATATATGCAGCGGTCAGGCTCGGCACTCCTTGCAGGGAAAAATTACTTGCTGTGGTGCCATCTCAGGATATATATACCCCAACCCCTCCCCATATACTGTGTATATACACACCCCAATATATCCTGTATACAGTATGTATATATATATATATATATATATATATACTAGGTGGATCATCACGCCCTACGGGCGCTCTTCACACTGTTGCAAGGAGCTACGCCCCCTTAACCCCTGTACGCCTTTCTGGCATTCAATATTTGTATTATATGGAGTATTACCTGCGTTCCTAGTTTTGTTAGTGGTTAAATATTGCACGACTACAATATAGGAACAAAGGGTGCAGGTGCGCCATACACCATTAAAATTATTACAACCATAATATAATATTTGAGGTTCTTGGCAAATATTGGCCAGTATAGGAGCCTGCCCACCTACTTCACGGTGACCTCATTGGACAGGTCCCTAACACTATAGGGGTTCACCTCTGGGGCTCAGAGCACCCCCAGACTAACCCAGTTTTGTTAGTGCTTAAATATTGCACGACGAAAAGGAGTCCGATGGTGAAGGGGACGTAGCCCCTTGCAACAGGGAGTGGGGGCCAAGGATGGGGGAGGGGGTACGAAGGCGCTGCGGGTGGGGGAGGGGCAGGTGCGGGGCTGTCGTGGATCGGGGAGGGGTTCCGGAGGCGCTGCGGGTGGGGATGGGGCGGTGCATATATACAGTACCAGTCATTTTGGACACACTTTCTCATTCAATTGAATTATCAATGGAAATCAAATTTATTAACTCATGGAGGTCTGGATCTGGAGGCCACACACACTACTGAGCCTCATTTTGACTTGTTTTAAGGACATTACATCAAAGTTGGATCAGCCTGTAGTGTGTTTTTCCACTTTAATTTTGAGTTTTGAATCCAGACCTCCATGGGTTAATAAATTTGATTTCTATTGATAATTTTTGTGTGATTTTGTTGTCAGCGCATTCAGCTATGTAAAGAACAAAGTATTTAATAAGAATATTTCATTCATTCAGATTTAGGATGTGTTATTTTAGTGTTCCCTTTATTTTTTTGAGCAGTGTATATACCCCTCCCCATATACTGTGTATATACACCCCCAAACCCAATATCCTGTATATGTACACCCCTATATACACTGTGTATATGCTGTATATCAGTTATTTATTAGAGATGTGCGGCTAGCACTTTTCAAGTTTTGTGTTTTGGTTTAGGTTCTAATTCCACTTTCGTGTTTTGGTTTTGGATCTGGATGATTTTTGAATAAAACATAAAAACAGCTAAAATCACAGAATTTGGGGGTAATTTTGATCCTACCTTTATTATTAACCTCAATAACAATAATTTCCACTCATTTCCACTTCCAGTCTATTCTGAACACCTCACAATATTGTTTTTAGGCCATAAGGTTGCACCGAGGTGGCTGTATGACCAGAGCCGGCCATAGTCATAGGCAAACTAGGCAATTGCCTAGGGCATTTGATATGCTTAGGGGCATCAGCAGCTTCTGCTGATTAAAATGATATGCGGCATGCCTATATTCTGTGTGTAGCATTTCATATGCGGATACAGCCACAGTCTCGCACAGTATATAGGCATGCTGCATATCAGTTTAATCAACAGAAGCTGCTTGTGTATCCTAGCCACATAGCAATGCAAATAAGATGCATTTTCATTAAAAAAAAAGGTGCCCGACGTTAGCATTGATGCAAGATTTGTGAGGACACATCTGTATCCAAGCAGAGGCAGAGGTCACAGTGTTAGTGGAAGTGTGAGTGCTGTGTGCATGTGAGTGGGTTGGTTGTGCAGTAGCGTTCAGAATATGTGTAAAGGGCACTATGTGTGTCATTATGTGTATAAGGGCATTAATAATGTGCAGCATAACGTCCTGGTACTCTGCTGATTGGCTATGCGCGTCTGAGCTGTCAGACAGCGCATCGCAAAGCCTCTCCATTATATTCAATGGTGGGAACTTTGCGGTCAGCGGTGAGGTCACCCGCGGTCAGCCGCTGACCGCGGGTAACCCCACCGCTGACGGCAAAGTTCCCCCCATTGAAACTAATGGAGGGAGCTGTGCGATGCGCTGTCTGCCAGCAGACGCGCATACAGCCAATCAGGTGAGTGCCACGAAGTAGCGCTTCCTGATTGGCTGAAGGGACCTTTCTGTGACAGCAGTCACGTGGGGTCCCGGCATTCGTGGAAAGGGGTCCCATGTGTAAACATGGGACCCCTTTCAGTTCGTTTGGTCCGGGTGTTATTTTTTATTTTTTGCCAAGTACGTGGATTATAATCTGGACACTGGATCAGGTGAGTATAATTTTATTCACAGGTACACGTGGATTCTACTTGGACAAGTGGACAGAGGTCGGCGTGTGAACATAGGTAAGTATGTATGTGTCGACATGTGTGAAATAAAGTTTTACTATCACGGTGTGTGTCTCCTGTTTTTATTTGTTTTTTTTTCCAGTAGAACTACAGGTACCAGCCGGCCCGTTTTTCCACCCGCATGCTGGTACTTGTGGTTCTCCAAGTACCAGCTTGCGGGGGAGGCTCGCTGGGACTTGTAGTACTACTGGAAAAAACAATATTTTTTCATTTTTCTCAAGGCTATCAGCCCCCCATCCGCAGCCCTTGGATGGGGGGGACAGCCTCGGGCTTCACCCCTGGCCCTTGGGTGGCTGGGGGGGGACCCCTTGATTGAAGGGGTCCCCACTCCCCCAGGGTACCCCGGCCAGGGGTGACTAGTTGGATATTTAATGCCACGGCCGCAGGGCGCTGTATAAAAGTGACCCCCGGCTGTGGCATTATCTGTCCAGCTAGTGGAGCCCGATGCTGGTGTAAAAAATACAGGGAACCCCTACTCTTTTTGTCCCCCGTATTTTTTGCACCAGCACCAGGCACAGAGCCCGGTGCTGGTTTCAAAAATACGGGGGATCCCCTGTCATTTTTCCCCCCGGATTTTTAGAACCAGGACCGGCTCGAAGAGCCCGAGGCTGGTTATGCTTTGGAGGGGGGACCCCACGCAATTTTCTTTCGGGTTTTTTACAGTTATTTCCGTTTTTCTTAAAATCGGATCAAAATCCGTCAAATCGGCCGTTTTTCGACAGCGGGACTGTCGAATCCGTTTTTTATTGAATATGTTGAATTCCGGCACCCACTTGCCGGAATTCGACGGTCGAATTGTGTCAAATTAAAAAACGGGCGAAAAATTGCCGCGATTCGCCGCTAATTGCATATACCCCTATATCTCTGCAGCCTGAGGAGAGAGAGAGAGAGAGAGAGAGAGAGAGAAAATGGTGCTGAGCAGTGTGCTGGCTGCCTGAGGAAGAAGCTCCTCCCTTTTTACCTCAGAGACTGTTTGTGATATTTATACTGGTGGGGGAAGGGCTGTGCCTGGGCATCTTATGCCCCCCATTAGCCAGTTTATAGAGGTATTTTGCTGCCCAGGACGCCCCCCCCCCCCCTGCGCCCTGCACCCTGCAAATGCCTGTGTGTGTGGGCAGCAATGGTGCGCTGCGCTCCCGCCAGCCACATCGTACCTTAGCCGTCACTTACTTGATTGAAGTTCAATCTTCTCATACTCATCTGACTTCTGGCTCTGTGAGGGGGGTGACGGCGTGCTGTGGGAGTGAGCATCTAGACACGGGTAGCGTTCAGTTCCCTTCAGGAGCTAATGGTGTCCTGTCAGCCAGAAGCAGAGCCATGAAACTCTGAGGAAGTTGGTTCTGCTTCTGCCCCCTCAGTCCCACGAAGCAGGGAGTCTGATGCCAGCAGATCTCCCTGAAAATAAAAAAACTAACATAAGTCTTTTCAGAGAAACTCAGTAGAGCTCCTCAGAGTGCATCCAGTCGACCTGGGCACATTTCTAAAACTGAGGTCTGGAGGAGGGGCATAGAGGGAGGAGCCAGTTCACACCCAATGAAAAGTCTTTAGAGTGCCCATGTCTCCTGCGGATCCCGTCTATACCCCATGGTCTTGATGTCGTCCCCAGCATCCTCTAGGACGTATGAGAAAAGTATAATAATGCATATGTAGTCAGTACTTGGTTTGGGCCCCTTTTGCATGAATTACTGCCTCAATGCGGCGTGGCATGGATTCTATCAGCCTGTGGCACTACTAAGGTGTTATTGAAGACCAGAATGCTTCAATAGCGGCCTTCAGCTCTTCTGCATTGTTCAGTGTCATGTCTCTCATGTTTCTCTTGGCAATGCCCCATAGATTCTCTATGGGGTTCAGGTCAGGCGAGTTTGCTGGCCAATCCAGCACAGTAATCCCACAGTCATTGATCCAGGTTTTGGTACTTTTGGCAGTGTGGGCAGGTGCCAATTCCTCCTGGAAAATGAAGTCAGCACCTCCGTAAAGCTTGTCTGCTGAAGGAAGTATGAAGTTCAGTAAAAAGACCCCAAAAAACAAATTGAAATGGTCTGAGGGGAAACGTAAACTTGCCAATATGCCATTTACGACACAGAGTGGCAAGAAACGGCTAAGGCCCTGGCCTATGTTCATGACTAGTGGTTCAGCTTCACATGTCGATGGAAGCCCTTATCCTCCCGCTAGAAAAATAAGAGTTAAGCTGGCAGAAGCACAGCAAAGAACTGTGCGTTCTAAGATGGTATCACAAATCCCCAAGGAGAGTCCAAGTGTGTTGGCGGTTGCGATGTCTGACCTTCCCAACACTGGACGGGAAGAGGTGGCTACTTCCACCATTTGCACGCCCTCTGCAAGTGCTGGAAGGAGCACCTACAGTCCAGTTTCTGATATTCAAATTGAAGATGTCACTGTTGAAGTACACCAGGATGAGGATATGGGTGTTGCTGGTGCTGAGGAGAAAGTTGACGATGAGGATTCTGATGGTGATGTGGTTTGTTTAAATCAGGCACCAGGGGAGACACCTGTTGTCCGTGGGATGAATAAGGCCATTGTGATGCCTCGGCAAAATACCAAAAAAGCCACCTCTTTGGTGTGGAATTATTTCTCTACAAATCCGGACAACAGGTGTCAAGCCGTGTGTTGCCTCTGTCAAGCTGTAATAAGTAGAGGTAAGGACGCTAACCACCTAGGAACATCCTCCCTTATACGTCACCTGCAGCGCATTCATCATAAGTCAGTGTCACGATGTGAAACTTTGGGTAAGAGCGTAAGCAGTCCACTGACACCTAAATCCCTTCTTCCTCTTGTACCCAAGCTCCTGCAAGCCACACCACCAACTCCCTCAACGTCAACTTCCTCCTCAGTCAGGAACGTCAGTAGTCCTGCAGGCCATGTCACTGGTAAGACTGAGGAGTCCTCTTCTAACCGGGATTCCTCCGGAGGATCCTTGAGTAGTACGCCTGCTGTTGCTGCCGCTGCTGTTGTTGCTGCTGGGAGTCGATCGTCATCCCAGAGGGGAAGTCGGAAGACCACTTGTACTACTTCCAGTAAGCAATTGACTGTCCAACAGTCCTTTGTGAGGAAGATGAAATATCACAGCAGTTATCCTGTTGCAAAGCAGATAACTGAGGCCTTGACAACTATGTTGGTGTTAGACGTGCGCCTGGTATCCGCCATTAGTTCAGTGGGGCTTAGAGAATTGATGGAGGTAGTGTGTCCCCTGTACCAAATCCCATCTAGGGGGTATATTTACTAAGCTCCCGATTTTGACCGAGTTGGTGTTTTTTCATCAAAGTGTCATCTCGGGAATTTACTAAACTCAAATCTCGGCAGTGATGAAGGCATTTGTATTTTTTTTGAAGGCAACGAAAAAAATACGAATGAATTCACCATCGGTCAAACACGCCTGTTATTTTATACAACTCGGTAATTTACTAAAAATTCGAATGCACAATCACTGCCGGCAATAGCCACACACTGCCGTGAAAAAATACAAATCGTAAAAAAAAGCAGTTTTCAAATAGACCTGCTTTTTTTTACCGTGTTCTGACAGGCATGCACGGATTAGTGAGATCCGTGCATGTTTATCAGTGGGAAGGGGTGTGAAATGGTTAAAAGTCAGACAAAAAATTTGCTTGGGGTCCCTCCCTCCTAAGCATAACCAGCCTCGGGCTCTTTAAGCTGGTCCTGGTTGTAAAAATACGGGGGGAAAATTGACTGGGGTTCCCCCATATTTTAACAACCAGCACCGGGCTCTGCACCTGGTCCTGGTGCAAAAAATACGGGGGACAAAAGACGTAGGGGTACCCCGTATTTTTAACACCAGCACCGGGCTCCACTAGTCAGAGAGATAATGCCACAGCTGGGGGACACTTTTATATTGGTCCCTGTGGCCCTGGCATTAAATCACCAACTAGTCACCCCTGGCCAGGGTACCCTGGAGGAGTGGGGACCCCTTAAATCAAGGGGTCCCCCCCTCCAGCCACCCAAGGACCAGGGGTGAAGCCCGAGGCTGTCCCCCCCATCCAAGGGCGGTGGATGGGAGGCTGATAGCCATAGTGTAAAAAATAGAATATTGTTTTTTGTAGCAGAACTACAAGCCTCCCCGCAAGCTGGTACTTGGAGAACCACAAGTACCAGCATGCGGTGGGGGGGGGGGAGGAATGGGCCCGCTGGTACCTGTAGTTCAACTACAAAAAAATACCCAAATAAAAACAAAACACACATCATGATAGTAATTTTTATTAAACATACATGCACACTTACATACATACATACTTACCTATGTTGACACAAAGCAGTCGGTCCTCTTCTCCAGTAGAATCCGGGGGTACCTGTAAATAAAATTATACTTACAAAGAATCCGGGGTAGATCAGTCCTCTTCTTAACAGTTATAATCCAGGGACTTGGCGAAATAAAAAAACGGAATACCCGGACCACGCACTAAAAGGGGTCCCATGTTTACACATAGATCCCTTTTCCCCCGACTAGCGGGACCCCCCATGACTGCTGTCAAAGAGGGCCCCTTCAGCCAATCAGGGAGCGCCACATCATGGCACTCTCCTGATTGGCTGTGCGCTCCTGAACTGTCAGTCAGGCGGCGCACTGTAGATACAATGTAGCGCAGAGGCGCTCCATTATATCCAATGGTGGTAACTTTGCGGTCTACGGTAGACAGCGAGGTTAAGTGGGGTCACTCTTGTGGTTGGCCCCACAAAACCTTGCGGTCTACCGCAGACCGCAACGTTCCCACCATTGGATATAATGGAGCGCCTCTGCGCTACATTGTATCTACAGTGCACCGCCTGACTGACAGTTCAGGAGCGCACAGCCAATCAGGAGAGTGCCATGACGTGCGCTCCCTGATTGGCTTAAGGGACCCTCTTTGACAGCAGTAACGGGGGGTCCCGCCAGTCGGGGAAAGGGAATCCATGTGTAAACATGGATCCCCTTTCAGTGCATGGATCGGGTATTCCGTTTTTTTATTTTACCAAGTCCCTGGATTAAAACTTATAAGAAGAGGACTGATCTACCCCGGATTCTTTGTAAGTATAATTTTATTTACAGGTACCCCTGGATTCTACTACACAAGGGGACCGACTGCTTCGTGTCAACATAGGTAAGTATGTATGTATGTAAGTGTGCATGTATGTTTAATAACATTTTACTATCACGGTGTGTGTGTTTTGTTTTTATTTGGGTATTTTTTTGTAGTAGAACTACACATACCAGCGGGCCCGTTTCCCCCCGCATACTGGTACTTGTGGTTCTCCAAGTACCAGCTTGCGGGGGAGGCTTGCTGAGACTTGTAGTTCTGCTACAAAAAAACAATATTCTTTTTTTTACACTATGGCTATCAGCCTTCCATTCGCTGCCCTTGGTTGGGGGGGACAGCCTTGGGCTTCACCTCTGGTCCTTGGGTGGCTGGAGGGGGGGACCCCTTGATTTAAGGGGTACCCACTCCTCCAGGGTACCCCGACCAGGGGTGACTAGTTGGTGATTTAATGCCAGGGCCGCAGGGACCAATATAAAAGTGTCCCCTGGCTGTGGCATTATCTCTCTGACTAGTGGAGCCCGGTGCTGGTGATAAAAATACGGGGTACCCCTACGTCTTTTGTCCCCTGTATTTTTTGCACCAGGACCAGGCACAGAGCCCGGTGCTGGTTGTTAAAATATGGGGGAACTCCAGTCAATTTTTTCCCCGTATTTTTACAACCAGGCCCGGCTCAAAGAGCCTGAGGCTGGTTATGATTAGGAGGGGGGACCCCACGCAATTTTATTTCCTGATTTTTAACTCTTTCCACACTTCTTTTAAGGTACACAATGAAGCCCTGCACGGATCACACTGATCCAGCCGGGATTCATTGTGTTAAGTCCGGCAGTGTTTTCCTAATCACTCCCATAAAACACTGCCAGACATTACGAATGACATCGGCATCGGAAAACACGACAATGCAGAATACAACAGCATAGTAAATGAGGCGTAAAAAACCCAAAAAGTTGCAAATTCACACATTCGATGTCATTCGTGTTTAATCTCCCTCCAAATTCCGACAATTATGAATCTTAGTAAATATACCCCTAGGTTCCACTTCACTAGGCAGGCGATACCGAGAATGTACAGAGACATCAGAAAAAGTGTCCTCAGTGTCCTAAAAAAATGCAGTTGTACCCACTGTCCACTTAACCACGGACATGTGGACAAGTGGAACAGGGCAAACTAATGACTATATGACTGTGACAGCCCACTGGGTAGATGTATTGCCTCCCGCAGCAACAACAGCAGCGGCACCAGTAGCAGCATCTCAAAAATGCCAACTCGTTCCTGGGCAGACTACGTTATATATCACCGCTTTCCGTAAGAGGCACACCACTGACAACCTCTTACGGAAACTGAGGAACATCATCGCAGAATGGCTTACCCCAATTAGACTCTCCTGGGGATTTGTGATATCGGACAACGCCACCAATATTGTGCGTACATTACATCTGGGCAAATTCCAGCATGTCCAATGATTTGCACATACAATTCATTTGGTAGTGCAGATTTTTTTTGAAAAATGACAGGGGTGTGCAGGAGATGCTGTCAGTGGCCCGAAAAAATTGTGGGCCACTTTCGACATTCAGCCACCGCATGCCGAAGACTGGAGCGCCAGCAAACACTCCTGAACCTGCCCTGCCATCACCTGAAGCAAGAGGTGGTAACGAGGTGGAATTCAACACTCTATATGCTTCAGAGGATGGAGTAGCAGCAAAAGGCCATTCAAGCCTATACATCCACCTACGATATAGGCAAAGGAGGGGGAATGCACCTGACTCAAGCGCAGTGGAGAATTTCCGTCTTGTGCAAGGTTCTCTAACCCTTCGAACTTGCCACACGTGAAGTCAGTTCAGACACTGCCAGCTTGAGTCAGGTCATTCCCTTCATTAGGCTTTTGCAGAAGCAGCTGGAGAAATTGAAGGAGGAGCTAAGACGGATCGATTCCGCAAAGTATGTAGGACTTGTGGATGTAGCCCTTCATTCGATTTTCCAGGATTCAAAGGTGGTCAGTCTGTTGAAATCAGAGCACTACAGTTTGGCCACCGTGCTTGATCCTAGGTTTAAAGCCTACGTTGTATCTCTCTTTCTGGCAGACACAAGTTTGCAGAGGTTCAAAGACCTGCTGGTGAGAAAATTGTCAACTCAAGCGGAACGTGACCCGTCAACAGCTCCTCCTTCATTTTCTCCCGCAACTGGGGCTGCGAGGAAAAGGATAAGATTTCCTAGCTCACCCGCTGGCGGTGATGCAGGGCAGTCAGGAGCGAGTGCTGACATCTGGTCCAGACTGAAGGACCTGCCAACGATTACTGACATGTCTACTGTCACTGCATATGATTCTGTCACCATTGAAAGAATGGTGGACGATTATACTGTATGAGTGACAGCATCCAAGTAGGCATGTCAGACAGTCCGTATGTATACTGGCAGGAAAAAGAGGCAATTTGGATGCCCCTGCACAAACTGGCTTTATTTTATCTAAGTTGCCCCCCCCCCCCCCCCCCTTTCCAGTGTGTACTCCAAAAGAGTGTTTAGTGCAGCCGGTAAACTTGTCAGCGATCGGCGTAGGAGGTTACTTCCACTAAATGTGGAGAAGATGATGTTTGTGATGTTAGTGTATTAGAATGCTTAATATTTGTAGACACTCCCTTACTAATCTGTGTAAGCCTGAATCTTCAGTGATGGTCCCTGGGACCAGGGGGATGCTGGGAAGTGGGTGGTCCAGTGTGCAGTGTGTCTGGAGCTGGAGGGAATAAACAGCACAGCAGTGAACTCACATGTCTCTGTGTCCTGATGACTGGATTTACAAACATGTGAACAAAACATGGTGTCAGAAGAAGTTTAATTTGGACTGCTAGTGCTCTCAGAGTGTGAAAGAATCCTGCAGCAGTCTGTAAGGCTGTGATACTCAGTGTCTGCAAAGCCTGCCGTGTGCTGCTATCTTCAAACAGTGAGTAACCATGGATAAACTGGCTCCTCCAACCGGCATGCTGATGTCTGGTAACTTGTCTGAAAACTGGAAAAGATTTAAGCAAAGGTTTAATATATATCTTGCTGCATGTGGAGCTGATTCAGAGGCTGACAAAACGAAGGCATCCATTTTCCTCCATGTGATAGGAGAGGATGTGCAGCACATTTATAATAGTTTTCAGTTTGATGAGGGGCAGAATATGGTGCTATCTTCTATAATGCAAAAGTTTGAAGATTACTTTGTGCCAAGGAAAAATGTGACATATGAAAGATATGTTTTTCACATGTGATCAGAAGTCTGTAGGTGGATTTGATCAGTATGTTACAGAGTTACAATCACTCAGTAAAACCTGTGAGTTTGGTGATTTAAAGGATTCACTGATTAGAGATCGTATTGTCTGTGGAATACCTGATAATGGACTCAGAGAGAGACTGCTGAGAGAGCAAGACCTAACACTAGAAAAGGCAGTGACTATGTGTAGATCTGCAGAAATAACTAGATTTCAAGCCAAAAAGTTACACAAGGAAGTAGATGCTGATGTGCATGTAGTGCAGAAAACAGAGCCATGCAAACCTCCATTCTCAAGAATGAAGCAGTCTAATCTACAGTCTAATAAAGAAATGTGTAGTAGATGTGGAAATGCTCACAATCCTAAAATGTGCCCTGCTTATGGTAAAACCTGCATGAAATGTGGTAGACTTAATCACTTTGCCAAATGCTGTAAAATTAAAAGTAAAACAACCAAAGTGCATGCTGTTAAACAAACAGATGAATTCTTTGTGGATTGCATTGAACTTTGCAGTGCAGATAAGAAAGAATGGATTGTCCCTTTAACTGTGAACGAGATTGTCATTCCCTTTAAGCTTGATACTGGTGCGCAGGTGAATTTAATATAATTTCAAGACTATAATACTTTTAGAGTAAAACCTAAAATTCACCCAGCCAAAGTGAAAGTTACAGGGTACACTGGGGAGGAAATTGCTGTGAAAGGTACATGCTTAGTGACACTGAAATATAAGGGACAACAGTTTAAAACATCTCTACTGATTGTGGATAAAAATTTGCAACTGATTCTAGGATTAAGTTCCTGTGAGAAACTAAGCTTGCTAAAGAAAGTTTTTATGGTGACATCACAAGTAGAAGATGACTGCAAATCGATGTTTACAGAATACAGAGACTTGCTTGAAGGTCTAGGTTATTTGCCTGGAGAGCAGAGAAAAAATATAGACACGCAAGTTTCTTCAGTGATACACCCCTGTAGAAAAGTGCTGTTTGCGCTGAGGGAAAAACTGAAACAAGAGTTAAATCGCATGGAAGCCTTGGGTGTGATACAGAAAGTTGATGAGCCTACTGAATGGGTAAGCTCCTTAGTAATTGTTGAAAAGAAAAATGGACAACTCCGAATATGTCTAGACCCCAGAGATTTAAACAAAGTTATTAAACGAGAACATTTCAAACTACCAACCAGAGATGAAATCATGTCTCAATTTGCGGGAGCAAAATGGTTCAGTAAATTGGACGCATCTTCATGATTCTGGCAAATGAAGCTAGATAAGGCCAGCTCAAAGCTTTGTACATTTAATACACCAGAAAGTCGATACAGATTTCTTCGACTACCATATGAAATATTGTCTGCTCCAGAAGTATATCACAAAAAAGATACACATGATTTTTGAACATATTCCAGGTGTTGAAACAATGATGGATGACATTATTGTTTGGGGATCTACAAAGGAAGAACATGATTCTAGATTGAGACAAGTAATGGAACTTGTCAAGAAAGTGAATCTAAAGCTAAACAAGGACAAATGTGAATTTGGCGTGAATACAATTACCTTTATGGGCAACGTGGTCTCGGATCAAGGTGTAAAACCAGACCCAAGGAAAATATCAGCCATAGTGAACATGGAACATCCTAACAACAAAGACGACGTCAGAAGATTCCTAGGAATGACTACTTACTTAGGAAAGTTTATTTCTCAACTCTCTGAATGAACAGCCTCTCTTAGATGGTTGTTGGACAAAGATAACGAGTGGATGTGGTCACATGAAGAAGAAGAAAGTTGGCAAAACTTGAAACAGATCATTACAGAGCAACCAGTGCTAAAATTCTTTGATCCTGCGAAAAGAATAAGAATTTCAGCAGATGTTTCACAATTTGGCCTAGGCTCAGTGCTGTTACTAGAACATGAAGATACATGGCAACCAGTAATCTATGCATCAAGAGCACTGACAAGTGCTGAAACAAGGTATGCTCAGATAGAAAAAGAACTTCTAGCGATCACATATGCATGTGAGCGATTTCATCAGTTTGTGTATGGTCAAACATTTACAGTGGAAACTGACCACAAGCCATTGATAGCTATCATGATTAAATCATTACATGACTGTCCCATGAGAATTCAACGAATGCTTATCAGACTACAGAAATATGATGTACACTTGCTGTACTGTCCCGGCAAATACATGTACATTGCTGATACACTTTCTCGTGCTGTGGACAAAAGTGAAGGTTCCAAAAGTCTGATGGATGAAGAGATAGAAGCCTATGTTAATTTGATCATAGCTTCTCTACCAGTGTCTCTTGCAAGACAAGAACAGATTAGGAAAGAAACTGAGACAGATGACACAATGAAAGTGTTGAAAGATATCATTCTGAAAGGTTGGCCAGCTGAAAAACATGCGTGCCCGCTGTCTATCCATGATTATTGGATGTACTGCAGTGACCTTACAGTTGTCAATGGTATTATTTACAAAGGCAATAGGTTTGTCATACCTGCATGACTAAGAAAAACTATGCTGTGCAAGATACATGAAGGCCACTTAGGAGAAGAAAAATGTAAGCGGAGAGCGCGTGAAGTTATGTATTGGCCAAGAATGAACCAAGACATAGCACAGACTATAGCTACATGTGAATTATGTCTTACGTATAGACCGAAACAACAAGTTGAGCCACTGAGTCCTCACGCAGTGCCAGAGAGACCGTATCAGAAAGTTGGCGCAGATTTGTTTGATTGTAATGGGAAAACGTACATTGTCGTGACTGATTAGGGTTAGGGTTAGGGTTAGTCGTGTGGCAGACCCAGGGCCGGTGCAAGGTTTCTCGTCACCCTAGGCAAAATTTCTGCCTACACCCCCGTCCTCCCGTCCTCCCGGCCCTCCCCTTCCCCTGTTGCTTGGACAGTGGAGTGATCACGTTATCTAGAGGCTGTGTTAACAGTATGTTGATCCTCCTGAAGCAGCCAAATAACAGCAAAAGATAACCTGACAAATATTATATTAAATGCACACAAGTTAAAAAGCATCCAGCCCCACATCCATATATAGTATAATACCACAGTCTGTAGTTTTATACAGTATTATAGATAGGCACCAGGGTTGTAACTAGAACTTTGTGGCAGTGACGTGCGGTGAGGTCATTGGTTGGGGAGGCACTGAGATTTTATATATAATATATATATATATATATATATACATATACACACACACACACATACATATACAGTGGTCGAAGTGGACATTTTGAAGTGGGGGTATGGAAAAGTGAAGGTTGCAATTATGCGTGCGCCTCCGGAAGAGGGGGTGTGGCCACTCAAATGGGGGCGTGTCCTTCAGTGTATTAGGACCCCTTATACTATCTAGAAATTCTTATACTATCTAGAAATTCACATTACAGCACACGGAATGAGCCGAAATTCACACTACAGCACATGGTATGAGCCAAAATTCACACTACAGCACATGGTATGATCCGAAATTCATATTTTACCACACAGTATGAGCCGAAATTCACATTACAGCACACCGTATGAGCCGAAATTCACATTACAGCACACAGTATGAGCCGAAATTCACATTACAGCACACGGTATGAGCCGAAATTCACATTACAGCACACAGTATGAGCCGAAATTCACATTACAGCACACAGTATGAGCCGAAATTCACATTACAGCACACGGTATGAGCCGAAATTCACATTACAGCACACAGTATGAGCCAAAATTCATATTTTACTACACAGTATGAGCCGAAATTCACATTACAGCACACGGTATGAGCCGAAATTCACGTTACAGAACACGCTATGACCCAAAATTTCAGATTTTACCACACTGTATGAGCCGAAATTCACATTATAGCACACGGTATGACCCGAAATTCACATTACAGCATACGGTATGAGCCAAAATTCTGATTTTACCACATGGTATGAGCCGAAATTCACATTATAGCACATGGTATGAGCCGAAATTCACATTATAGCAAACGGTATGACCCACAAATCAGGGACAGGGAGAGAGAGTGACAGCAAGGACTGAGAGAGTGACAGCAGGGACTGAGAGAGTGACAGCAGGGACTGAGAGCGTGACAGCAGGGACATAGGGTAACATTACCTGATATGTGCAGCGGAGGTGCGGAAGGGACTGTGGTTGTCGGTGGCGGATGAGCCCATGGTCTGCGGGGGATGCGGCGGTACTAAGCTGTCCTTCTTCGCTGAGGCGTTGATGTCCCTCTGACCACCGCCAGTTGTGGTCTGCGGTGGTCAGCTTTCAATGGCGGTGCAGCGTGCAGAAGTGAGCGCTGGTCAGCGGTGGGAGGCGGGCAGCTGTGATATAAATATATCATTTTTTTACATTTATTTTATTTATTTTTCCCTGTCCCTGCGTCCAAGTGATCTGGGGGTGAGCTGGAGTCCAAGTGATCTTGCCCAGATCACTTGGACTGCAGCTCACCCCCAGATCACTTGGACTGCAGCTCACCCCCAGATCACTTGGACTGCAGCTCACCCCCAGATCACTTGGACTGCAGCTCGCCCCCAGATCACAAGGGGGGGAGCTGCAGTCCAAGTGATCTGGGGGTGAGCTGCCCAGACACTTGCCACCAAGCACAACTCCCCCCACCCCTCGCCTTAGTGGTCCTGGTTCCTCAGTCCCGGAGGAAGCAGATGCTGCCGGAGATGCTGAGGGCACGAAAATAGAGGTAACAGCGCTGCCTGTTGTCTCCGGAGCTGCCGCTGCTGTAGGCAACTCCAACATCGGGAGGCGCGGGACGGCAGGGAGGGAGGGGATAGGGAGACGTGGGGTGGGAGGGAGGGGATAGGGAGACGCGGGGCGGCAGGGAGGGAGGGGATAGGGAGACGTGGGGTGGGAGGGAGGGGATAGGGAGATGCGGGGTGGAAGGGAGGGAATATGGAGATGCGGGGTGGGAGGGAGGAGATAGGAAGGCGCGGGGCGGCAGGGTGGGAGGGGATAGCGAGACGCGGGGCGGCAGGGAGGGGATGGTGAGATGCGGGGTGCGAGGGAGGGGATAGGGAGACGCGGGGCGGCTGGGAGGGAGGGGATAGGGAGGCGCGGGGCGGCAGGGAGGGAGGGGATAGGGAGGCGCGGGGCGGCGGGGAGGGAGGGGATAGCGAGACGCGGGGCGGCAGTGAGGGGATAGTGAGACGCGGGGTGGGAGGGAGGGGATAGGGAGACGCGGGGCGGCAGGGAGGGAGGGGATAGGGAGGCGCGGGTGGCAGGGAGGGAGGGGATAGGGAGGCGCGGGGCAGCGGGGAGGGAGGGGATAGTGAGACGCGGGGTGGGAGGGAGAGGATAGGGAGACGCGGGGCGGCAGGGAGGGAGGGGATAGGGAGGCGCGGGGCGGCGGGGAGGGAGGGGATAGCGAGACGCGGGGCGGCAGGGAGGGAGGGGATAGGGAGGCGCGGGGCGGCGGGGAGGGAGGGGATAGCGAGACGCGGGGCGGCAGTGAGGGGATAGTGAGACGCGGGGTGGGAGGGAGAGGATAGGGGCGGCAGGGAGGGAGGGGATAGGGAGGCGCGGGGCGGCAGGGAGGGAGGGGATAGGGAGACTTCTCTTGCCTTTCAGATGCTCCAATTAAATATATTTTACAAAGAAAAAAAATATTTTGATAAGTAAGCCCAGACCAGGGGCGGCCGCGGCGAGGGTCTAGCCTGCCACAGCCGTCAGTCACCTCACCTACGCCAGTGTGTTGATTTCCCTGCTCCATGTCTCTAACAGAAATAGACGGAGCTGCGCGTATGAGAGAGCAGGTCAGGAGACGGGCGCCGCACAAGCGCACGGCATGTTCGTGCTGACGGCGCCTAGGATGCGTGTTAGGCTGTCAGTGTGGGCGGCGCCCGTCTCCTGACCTGCTCTCTCATACGCGCAGCTCCGTCTATTTCTGTTAGAGACATGGAGCAGGGAAATCAACACACTGGCGCCGGTGAGGTGACTGACGGCTGTGGCAGGCTAGACCCTCGCCGCGGCCGCCCCTGGTCTGGGCTTACTTATCAAAATATTTTTTTTTTTGTAAAATATATTTAATTGGAGCATGCCGCCCTCCAGTGGCCAGTGCCCATAGGCAGCTGCCTAAAGCTGCCTAATGGTAGCGCCGGCCCTGGGCAGACCCTGTCGCTGAAATGATTGGTTTGTTAAAGTGTGCATGTCCAATTTATACAACATAAGGGTGTGTGTGAGGGCCCAAGGACAATTCCATGCTGCACCTCTTTTTCTTCCTTGCATCATGTGCTGTTTGGGGACTAGTCTTTTAAAGTGCCATCCTGTCTGACACTGCTGTATAACTCCAGGGGTACTGCCGTATAAGTCCAGGGGTACTGCCGTATAAGTCCAGGGGTACTGCTGCATAAGTCCAGGGGTACTGCTGTATAAGTCCAGGGGTACTGCTGCATAAGTCCAGGGGTACTGCTGCATAAGTCCAGGGGTACTACTGTATAAGTCCAGGGGTACTGCTGCATAAGTCCAGGGGTACTGCTGCATATGTCCAGGGGTACTGCTGTATAAGTCCAGGGGTACTGCTGCATAAGTCCAGGGGTACTGCCGTATAAGTCCAGTGGTGGTGTGCTGCTTAAGTCCAGTGGTGGTGTCCTGTGCTGTATATTATTTACTCCAAATAAAAGGGTTATATACATTACTTATAATATTATCCAAATAATGTAGGGTTTGCCCTGTGTGATGTAGGTGGTACGCTCGCCTGTTCTGCATATTATTATAATAGCTCCAAATAAAAGGGTTATTATTATCCAAATTAATTTTACAGGCTTTGCGGTGTGTGTGTTTAGAGGTACGCTCTCCTGTGCCACCAGTATTGTGCGTGTATTAGATCTGGGCAAATTCCAGCACGTCCCATGTTGTTTGTGCCGCACACAGTGGCGGATCTAGACTTAACTTTTAGGGGGGCGGGGCGGTTTAAGAATGATGACTCCTCCCCCTAATCATAGCCCCTCCCACTTAGTAATGCCCTTCCCGTTCGCTTCTAAAATTTCCTATTGTTGCCATTACTAATAAAATGTTGCCAGTTAGTGGAGAGAACCCTGCGCACTGGTGATACAGACTGGCGAATCGCCATTCCTTCTATCAGGGGTGGTAGAGGCTAAGACAGTAGAGCAATTTAAACATGCTAGGGATAGACATAAGGATCTCCTTACAAAGAAATAAGGATCAAATAAGGTTAGAGATAAAAAATAATGTAAAAAAAAAAAAAAGGGGGCAGACTAGATGGGCCTAGTGGTTCTTATCTGCCGACAAATTCTGTTTCTACAGCACACAGAATGAGCCGAAATTCACATTATAGCACACAGAATGAGCCGAAATTCACATTATAGCACACTGAATAAGCCGAAATTCACATTATAGCACACTGAATGAGCCGAAATTCACATTATAGCACACTGTATGAGCCGAAATTCACATTGTAGCACACTGAATGAGCCGAAATTCACATTATAGCACACTGAATGAGCCGAAATTCACATTATAGCACACTGTATGAGCTGAAATTCACATTGTAGCACACTGAATGAGCCGAAATTCACATTATAGCACACTGTATGAGCTGAAATTCACATTATAGCACACTGAATGAGCCGAAATTCACATTATAGCACACTGTATGAGCCGAAATTCACATTATAGCACACTGTATGAGCCTAAATTCACATTATAGCACACTGTATGAGCTGAAATTCACATTGTAGCACACTGAATGAGCTGAAATTCACATTGTAGCACACTGAATGAGCCAAAATTCACATTATAGCACACTGTATGAGCTGAAATTCACATTGTAGCACACTGAATGAGCCGAAATTCACATTATAGCACACAGAATGAGCCGAAATTCACATTATAGCACACTGTATGAGCTGAAATTCACATTATAGCACGCAGAATGAGACGAAATTCACATTATAGCACACTGTATGAGCCGAAATTCACATTACAGCACGCAGAATGAGCCGAAATTCACATTACAGTACACTGA
This sequence comes from Pseudophryne corroboree, assembly GCF_028390025.1. Classification (NCBI taxonomy): domain Eukaryota; kingdom Metazoa; phylum Chordata; class Amphibia; order Anura; family Myobatrachidae; genus Pseudophryne; species Pseudophryne corroboree. The sequence continues at coordinate 22,346,351 of NC_086452.1, forward strand.
ATGAGCTAAAATAATGCAGGCACTGGGGGCAAGGGGAATCCTACCCCCTTATTAACTTACACTGGGGCAGCGAGGAAAAAAAACACAGGGGGGAGGGAGGGAGACGTGGCACACACACACTTTAGCTAGGAGGGGGGACATATCATACACTTTAGTTAGGAAAAGAGGGGGGAGAAATGGCACACAGACACTTTAGTTAGGAGGGGAGACATGGCACACACACTTTAGCTAGGAGGAGAAGGGGGGGTGGAAGATATGGCGCGCACACACACACACACACACACACACACACACACTTTAGCTTGGAGGGGAGGAGACATGGCATACATTGACACCTGGGCCAGTATTTACTAAAAATCCGAGTTTGGCCGATTTGTGTTTTTTTTTTTCTAAGTCCCAATCCGGGAATTCACTAAGCACCAATCTCGGCAGTGTCTGGTCTATTCGTAATGGTTTCAATGACAACGTTCCGAAATACAAATGAATAGACCATCGGTCAAACGCGGCTGTTATTTCATAGAATACGGGAATTCACTATTCATTCGTATTTGGGTGTTAGTCTCTGAGTGCTCAAATGCGGTCGTATTTTTTTGCGATTCGTTAAAAAAAGCGGCAAAAAAATAGACCTGCTTTTTTCAGTCGTGTTTACATGTGTTGCAAATAAAAAATCACTCACACCTGAATTAGGATGCCTATAAAAGGATGTTAGGCCCATTTCAATACACCTACACTCAGAAATGGCAGCAGGACTGTGGGCCAGTGATCTTTTGTGTGCTGTGGGATTCCTCAGACTCAGACATCAGCCTGTAAGTACCCAGGGCCAAGAAACTGAACATGGTCAGCAGGTTGTACAGGTTCCGCGGAGGCTGCGCAGGCCTCGTTTTTTTAGGGGGCGTTTAAACTTGAACGCATTGTCCGATGATAAGGTCATACAGATGTTCCGTCTAAATCGTAACAACATTTTCCGTCTGTATGACCTTGTCAAACTGGGCCTAGACCCTGAGACAGCACGCTCTTGCCCTGTCTCAGGCCTGCACAAACTCCTGGCTGTGTTACACTTTCTGGCTACTGGCAGCTTTCAGGCTGTGTCTGGGGATGTCATAGGAATCTCACAGCCCTCATTTTCCAGAATCTTAACACAGGTGATGTATACCTAACGACCTCTTCTGTTTTGTGTTTGTTTTAATTTCTCGGTGGCCAGTTCTGTCCTAAAATCTCATGTTTATTGTTCTTTAAAATGTTCACACAGGTGTTGGCTGTTTTGCAGCCCCACATCGAGGCCTCAATCTGCTTCCCTACCCAGGAGTCTCAGTGGCATGCCGTCAGGGTAGATTTCTATGAGCTGGCTGGCATGCCCAATGTGCTTGGAGCCATAGATTGCACACACATTCAGCTGAGACCACCTAGGGGCAGGCAGCACATATATACAAACCGCCATTTCGAACACTCCACAAATGTGCAGGTGGTTTGTGATGCAAATCTCAAAATAGTTGTTGCTGGTTACCCTGGGGGCTGCCATGACTCCTTCATCCTCAGTCAGTCATCCCTCTTTGATAAGTTTGAGGACAGACAAATGCCAGATGGATGGCTGCTGGGTATGTAATTTGATAGGTGTAGGCCTGCGTATACTTTGTCCAAATACAGGTGCAGATGTATTAACCTGTAGAAGGCATAAGGAAGTGTGAAACCAGTGATCTGTGCAAGGTGATAAAGGCACGAGCCAATCAGCTCCAATATGTAAATTAACATTTAGGAACAGATTGTCTGCTGCCTTTATTACCTTGCACATATCACTTGTTTTTCACTTCCTTATGCCTTCTACAGGTTAATACATCTGCCCCACAGTGTGTTAGTTATGTGTTGCTGTATCTTAACATGAATCACGTTACTATATCTGTCTTTTAGGTGATGGAGGATATGGCTGTTTCTCTTGGCTTCTAACTCCATTGTCCCGACCTGATACCCCTGCTGAACACAATTACAATCATGCACATAAGTCCACACGGAATGTGATAGAAAGATGTTTTGGTGTGCTGAAATCTATGTTTCGGTGTCTGGATAAGTCTGGTGGCCTTTTGTTGTATAGTCCCTCCAAGGTGACTTAAATTGTGTTCTGCTGCTGCTTTCTTCATAACATGTGTTTGCAACAACATCTGCCACATGTTGAGGAGGAGGAGGAGGAGGAGGAGGAAGAAAGCAGCCAGCAAGCAGAGGAATTAGAGACATCTGGTGATACTTGGAGTACTGATGTAGGGAGGCAGGTTAGGCAACAGATCATCAATCGCTATTTCTAAGGTAAGCTTGGTTTGCTTATTTCATTTGTTGTGTAATCATAAATAGATGTTTTGTTTTTTTTCTCCAAAACCATTACTCAGAATGTGTCTGTCTCCTTGACACATACAAACATACCCTCGCTATATGAAAAACAAATGTCGCATGTGTATTGTGTGTATTTTTAATCTCAAAACAACAGATTATGAGTGGCATGCATTAAGTCTGGATAAGTGATCGTAAACTTGCAGTGCTAATTTCTTACAAGCCCACATCATCCATTTAGTATTTCACTTTATCATTGTGTGTAACGTCCTAATGCACAGGTTCACAAACTCGGCCCTCAGGACCACACACAGTGCATGTTTTCACGTAACCCAGTAGAAGCACAGGTGTATGAATTACTCACAGACATATGTTAAAAGGTTCACAGGTGGAGCTAATTATGTCACTTGTGATTCTGTGAGGAGACCTGCAAAACATGCACTGTGTGGGTTCCTGAGGGCCGAGTTTGAGAACCTGTGTTCCCAAAAAACACTCCTCAACATATAATATGTTAGCCTTGAGGATTACATGTGTCCCTATGTGTGATGCACCATCATATTTAAGACTCACAAACTTACTGTAATCAGGAATAATTTATTTCCTAATGTTTGATGCTGTAAACTTGATGATGTGTAAGTAAATACACAGTTTGCCACACATATACATTATTATACACAGTTTGTGCTTTTTGTTGTAAAATTACATATTTGTTTGTTTCTGCATCACGTGTCAAAACATTCTTAATAATTTTTAACACACACAAACATGTCCCAACAATACTGACATTAATTTGGACAATGTTTTTCAAACAAAACAAAGGCAACATATTACAAGCTTTTTACGCAACTCAATTGTGTTCTTCTTGTAATGTTGTATAGATAAGATAGCTAAGATATGTATCACTAACATTGTATTTTGGATTGTCTGCAGGCAAAGAGAATGATTGGAATCTAGAAAGAGTAATGATTAGAAAAAAATCAAGTGGTCAGTTTACTTCCTGCTAAAGACATTCTGCCTGGCTGGCAATTATTGTATCTGCAGGCAAAGAGAATGATTGGAACCTAGAAAGAGTAATGATTAGAAAAAAATCAAGTGGTCAGTTTACTTCCTGCTAAAGACATTCTGCCTGGCTGGCAATTATTGTATCTGCAGGCAAAGAGAATGATTGGAATCTAGAAAGAGTAATGATTAGAAAAAAATCAAGTGGTCAGTTTACTTCCTGCTAACATGTATGTGTGGCTCCATCAACATTTCCCTCCTCCAATACCAAATGAAAATGGTAATAAATAAATGTGCGTCCTAAATTTATGTTTTTTTTTGGCACACTTATAATTAATGATGTTGAAAAAAGGGTCAAGGAGCTAAGTGTTATATTATTTTAGCAACAAAAACACTTGCTAACTTTTTTGAGTTACTTATCACAAATGTCTAACTTGTTTTTTTTCACATTTTTTTGGGTGGTTCCTTGTCCTGCCCTTTGCCTTTAGCACTGTCATGTTGTCGTGCTCTGGTGGACCATCTTGGTGGTGTTGAGACTGGCGTGATATTTGGAGTAGTCGTACCAGAACTGCTGCTTGTTTGCTGTTGGTGCATGCATCTGAGTGTTTCATTCAGGTTAGTGAGGGTGGCATTGAGTTCACGTGTAGCAGCATTTTGATTGTCTACTATTCGGAATAAACTTTCATTAATCTTTTGATTGTTTTGAAAAATGCTCATATAACTTTGCTGTTGTCTGTGCTGTTCTTCCATTATGCGCTGTAAGTTGCCCATGACCTCTGTAATATCTGTACGCATGAGTTCCATGGTATTGCCTATTCTGGTTGTTTGTTCATTTTGTCTACTCAGATTTCTTGATATTCTTCTGAGGTGAGATGGTAGGCTTGCAAACATTTGTGTCTGCTTACGCAGGCAATCTTCATTAGTGGCCTGCTGTCTAGCCCAAATGGTCCAAAACACCTGATCAGGGCCTTGTGTTCCTGGTGTTGTTGGGCTGTGTTGTAGTGGTGGTGTGCTTTGCTGTGGTGGTGTACTCACAGGTGCTGGGGGGCTCATTCCTTGCATTAATGGCTGCATTTCTAAGATGTTTGTCTCCTCCATGTCACTGTGTTGCTGTTGTTGCGGAGGGATGCTGTTCCCAGGACTAGAAGCTGAAATGTTAAACAAATCTCCGTTAGCTATCCATATGTTTGAGAAATGTAAACAAATCACTACACATGGGGGACAATTTACTAAGATGGGAGTTCTATTTAAGATGGGATGTTGCCCATAGCAACCAATCAGCTTCTACTTCTCATTTATCTAGCACCTTCTATAAGATAATACCTGGAATCTGATTGGTTGTTATGGGCAACATCCCATCTTCAATAGAATGCCCATCTTAGTAAATTTACCCCATGGAACACATGTGATTCACTGTTGCTTTCAACTATTCTGCCTAGCAACATCATCATAGCTTAAATACATACATATGCCTGTTTGTGGCAAATGTGTCTGGTTACTTAATTGTGAAAGCAAACACTTTAGTTTTATTGTAGCTCACACATACTCCACCATAAAAACACATTGGAATACATAATGTCTTACCTTATAGCTGTTATGATTCCAGCACTCTGGTCAGAGGAGATCTTATGGCAAGGACCGGAGCACTGGAACGGAATGCTGGGGAAGGGAGCAGGACAGGAAAATAGCCCCTGGCGCCCTAACTCTGTTGTCTCACCCGTGTTGTCAGAAATCCCCTGCGAGACTATGGTTTCTTGAGCCCTTGGCAGCCGCGTTTGAAGGGCGGATTATGTCTGCCCAACTTCGATGCCCCCCGGTCTTAATGAGAGACAAAGGGAAACCCGAGACAGGGTGATAACAAGAGGCCCTCTAACTAAACAACCAGGCCAGGGGCTAAGCAAACTCAAAACTATAATATGTGCGGAGAAACCGCCAGGGAAAAGGACAACCAAAATATCCACTTGTCCAATTCTCCTACCCGGCACCGCCGAGTACCAGAGAGGACTTGTGGAAGCGGAACCGTCCGCAAATGCTCCAAACACAAAATATAAAAGGTAAAGCGGCTGAGCCGCAACACACGGCAGAGCCGCAACTCACGAACACCACTGGATATAAAACGGTGATCAGTCAGGACTCCAGGGAACCAAACGACCTCTTGGGATGAGATGACAACTCCCGAATACCGGACTTCTGAGGACTGGAATGACCGGATACAGCAGGACTGGAAACAGACTCTCAGCAAACAAAGGCAGCATGCAGGAAGCTATTACCAGCGTCTGTGAGAAGCCCTGGGAGTGTATTTAACAAGGAGTCCTCCAATCAGCTGCTAAAGGCTGATTAGAATAAATGCCGTGCAGCTGCCTTGCTGCACGGCCAGAGAGCAGGTGAATATCTCAATTTCCTAAAGCCTAGCAACGGGGAACGCGGTCCGCCAGTGGCGTCCCCGTTGCTAGGGTCCGTGCGGCTCAGCGCGCCCGGCGTCTAGCGTTGCTAGGGAGCCGGCGGCTGTATGCGCACGGCGTCTCTAGTTGCTAGGCGCCGGGCCGCGCAGACAAGCGGACCCCGGCGCCTAACAGTACCCCCCCCTTGAGGAGGGGTCAGGGAACCCCTAAAGCCAGGTTTCTGAGGAAATTCCCGAAAAAATGCCCTCTTGAGCCTCGGGGCATGAAGATCCTTATCCAGGACCCAAGACCTTTCCTCCGGACCATAGCCTTTCCAGTGAACTAGAAAATACAGCCGACCCCGGGACAATTTGGAATCGAGAACCTTCTCTACCAAGAACTCCTGTTGTCCCTGTACATCCACTGGAGATCTACCCTGAGAGAAATTCCGAGGAAATCTACTGGAAGAAACGTATTGTTTCAACAGGGAACAATGAAACGTATTTCCAATCCTGAGAGATCTTGGTAAACGTAACCGAAAGGCAACTGGGTTGACTCTTTTAATAATAAGAAATGGCCCAATAAATTTGGGTTCCAGTCTAGCCGAGGATTGTCGAAGCCTGATGTTGCGAGTCGACAACCACACCCTATCTCCCACCTTAAAAGTGCAAGGACGTCGGAGCCTGTCAGAAAATTTCTTCTCTCGAAAGGCCGCTTTTCTGAGAGCAAGGTGCACCTTTTTCCAAATGGCTCTGAGATGGGAGGTTAAGGTTAGCGAGGAGACTGAGGAATGATGAAAAAAAAGAATTAGCTCTGGGGTGAAAACCAAAAACTGAAAAGAATGGAGACTCTTTAGTGGAGGAATGACAAGAATTATTGTAAGCAAATTCAGCCAACGGAAGAAACTCGGACCAATCATTCTGGAGTTTGGCTGAATACAAGCGCAAATATTGTTTCAATGATTGGTTAACTCGTTCGGTTTGCCCGTTGGATTGTGGGTGGTAACCGGATGTTAACGACAATTTCATCTTCAATGAGGCACAAAAACATTTCCAGAATTGTGCGATGAATTGTGGACCCCGATCAGAAACAATATCAGTAGGCAACCCATGAAGCCTGAATACATGGCGGAGAAACAAAACTGCCAACCCTTGGGCAGAAGGCAATCGGGGAAGAGCAATAAAATGAGCCATTTTACTAAAACGGTCCACTACCACCCATATGACTCGGAATCCGGCTGAAAGGGGAAGGTCAACCACAAAATCCATGGAAATATGAGACCACGGCCTGAGAGGAACATTTAAGGGCATAAGTTGCCCGATGGGCAAGGAACGGGGAACCTTATGCTGTGCACAAACCTGACATGAATAAACAAATTCCTTGACGTCTTTAGAAAGACCAGGCCACCATACTGAGCGAGAGACTAACTCCAATGTCTTAGAGACTCCTGGATGCCCTGAAACTTTGTTATCATGGAATTCCGTTAAAACAGTAGCTCTCAAAAACTCAGGGACGTAAAGACGACCAGCAGGAGTAATTCTAGGAGCTTGGTGTTGAAGCTGTTTTAACTGGGTAAATAAATCTTGTGTGAGGCCCGCCCAGATGACCGAAGATGGAAGTATGGGGGTAACAGGATTGTTATTGTGAACCGGAAGAAAGCTACGTGACAGGGCATCAGCCTTAGTATTCTTGGAACCAGGCCTGAAAGTGATTATAAATTTGAAACGCGTAAAAAATAATGCCCAACGTGCCTGCCGGGCATTAAGCCGCTTAGCCGATTCAATGTATTGCAGGTTCTTATGGTCAGTCAATACCGAAATAGTATGTTTTGCTCCCTCCAGCCAATGCCTCCACTCCTCGAAAGCCCACTTTACCGCCAGTAACTCCTGATTACCAACGTCATAGTTGGATTCAGCGGAGGAGAATTTCCTGGACATAAAGGCACAAGGATGTAACTCCAGAGACTCCGGATCCTTTTGAGAAAGGATAGCCCCCACTCCAACCTCCGAGGCATCAACCTCCACCACAAAGGGCAATTCCGGATTAGGATGTCTGAGGACTGGAGCCGAGACAAAGGCTTGTTTCAAGGCCCGGAAGGACAACTCAGCTTCACGCGACCAGTTGGTAGGTCCGCTCCTTTCTTTGTCAGAGCTACAATGGGAGCAACCAGGTCAGAAAAAGAATGAATGAACCTCCTATAATAATTCGCAAACCCTAAAAAGCGCTGAATTGCTTTTAAATTGGTGGGTTGCGCCCAACTAAGGATGGCCTGGAGTTTCTTTGGTTCCATGGAAAATCCCTGAGGGGAAATTATGTACCCTAAAAAAGATACTTCCGTGACATGAAACTCACACTTCTCCAGCTTGCCATATAAATGATTCTCGCATAACTTTTGAAGAACCAGACGCACCTGGGTAACATGTTGTTCCATTGATTCAGAAAAAATCAGGATGTCGTCTAAGTAAACGACCACGAATTTCCCTAGGAAGTCACGGAGCACATCGTTAATGAGGTCTTGAAAAACTGCCGGAGCATTGGACAGGCCGAACGGCATCACCAGGTATTCGTAGTGACCCGACTGAGTACTGAAGGCCGTTTTCCACTCATGTCCAGATTTAATTCGGATGAGGTTGTACGCTCCTCTAAGGTCAATTTTAGAAAAAATCACAGCAGACCATAACTGATCAACAGAGGCGTATCTAGGGCAGGGCGAGCAGGGCATATGCCCTGGGCGCCGTGACAGGCCTGCCAGAAGGGGGCGCCACCGGCCAGGGCAGTAAAAAAGGTTCAGTGTCGGCCGCTGATCATCCTGCTCCATCTCTGCTCCTGACGTCCAGTGACAGGTGGGGACCGTTGGAGTGTTTAGTTGCGCCCACAATGCACCGGACCAATAGGAGAAGGATGGGGGTGGGGACAAGCAGCTCATGCAGCAGCATCATTGGTGGGCGGGGTGTCCGGACTCCGGAGGCATCCCAGACTATATTTAAATGTTGAGCACTAGAGTCCGGGCGCCGGCATCCCCGCGTAGTGGATTGCGCTAGTGCCAGATCGGGGCTGCTGGGCACTGTGGCAGACACTGACGGGGAATCACACGGAGGATCGCAGTGCAGCAGCAGCGGCCAGAGCGGGACACATCTCATGTAGTGCATGGCCCTCTCTGTGCTGTTACGTCTGCTAGAGGCTCCTCCCCCCAACTCTCTTACACACATGGCGGGCGGAACCTGCTCCCTCTGCTCTGATGCATGGCACTGAAAGCAGCATGCAGCCACAAGGCCCACACATCCTGGTGAGTTGACTGGGTGTATGAGGACTGTTGCACGGGCTGGGTGCTGTAGCATATGAGGGGGGCTGTTGGGGTGTATGATGAAGGGGGGGCTGGGTGCTGTAGTGTAGGAGGGGGGGTGCTGGGTGTTTGAGTATTTGGGGGGCTGGGTGCTGTAGTATATGGGGGGTGCTAGTGGTTGTAGTGTATGAGGGGGTCTGTCTGGGGGTTGCTGTGTCTGAAGTGGTCTGTTGGGGTGTATGAGGAGGGGGGCTGGGTGCTGTAGTGTATGAGGGTGGATGCTGGGTGTTGGTGTATAAGAGGAAGTGGGTGCTGTAGTGTATGGGGGTGGGTACTGGGTGTTGTGGTGTATGAGGAAGGGGAACTGGGTGCTATAATGTATAAGCGGGGGTTTGACTCTCTCCAGTCTCTGACTAAGCCATTTTAAGGACCCTTAGGTGGATGGTGGGCCGGCACTTATACAGTGTATAATGGACACTACCACTGTGTGGCGTAATGGGTATAATGGGCGCACTGTGCTGTGTAATGTGTTTGATGGGCGCACTGTGCCGTGGAATGTGTAGAATGGGCGCACTGTGCTGCGGAATGTGTAGAATGGGCGCACTGTGGCTTAAGGTGTATATGGAGTAGTACTGCTGTGCGGTGTAATGTGAATAAGGACCACAATTGTGTGGCATGTGAGTTTTTGGTATTTTACTACAGTATATATAATGTAACATGGATCATATTAAGTTATAAAAAGCCACCATGGCCACTCCTGGTTTAAATAGTTTTTCTTTTTTTTAACTAAAAATAATAAAAAAAAAGTCCCAAGCCTTGCTCAAGAAGTAAGAAAAAAAAGAGTCCCTAAGCCTTTTTTCTATATTAAAAAAAGCCCCTTATTTATTAAAAGAAAATCCCTAGGAGAGCGGTGGCCAACCCGCAGCTTTCGAGCCGCTTTCAGTGGGTAAAGGGGATGGTGTGCTGAGGGACGAGACAGGGGGTAGGTGATGGTATACTGAGTGTCGACACAGGGCGTAGGTGATGGTGTGCTAAGTGACGACACGGGATAGGTGATGGTGTGCTGAGTGACGACCCAGGATAGGTGATGGTGTGCTGAGTGATGACACGCGATAGGTGATGGTGTGCTGAGTGACGACACAGGACAGGTGATGGTGTGCTGAGTGACGACACGGGATAGGTGATGGTGTGCTGAGTGACGACACTGGATAGGTGATGGTGTGCTGAGTGACGACACGGGATAGGTGATGGTGTGCTGAGTGACGACGCGGGATAGGTGATGGTGTGCTGAGTGACGAAGCGGGATAGGTGATGGTGTGCTGAGAGACGACACAGGGGGTAGGTGATGGTGTGCTGAGAAACGACAGTGGGGTAAGGGGATGGTGTGCTGAGTGACGAGACAAGGGGAGGTGATGGTATGCTGAATTACGACGCAGGGGGAGGTAATGGTTTGCTGAGTGACGACACAGGGGGTAGGTGATGGTGTGCTAAGAAACGACAGTGGGGTAAGGGGATGGTGTACTGAGTGACGAGACAGGAGGAGGTGATGGTATGCTGAATTACGACGCAGGGGGAGGTGATGGTGTGCTGAGTGACGACACAGGGGGTGACACAGGGGGTAGGTGATGGTGTGCTGAGAAACGACAGTGGGGTAAGGGGATGGTGTGCTGAGTGACGAGACAGGGGGAGGTGATGGTATGCTGAATTACGACGCAGGGGGAGGTGATGGTGTGCTGAGTGACGACACAGGAGGTAGGGGATGGCGTGCTGAGAAACGACAGTGGGGTAAGGCGATGGTGTGCTTTATGACGAGACAGGGGGAGGTGATGGTATGCTGAATTACGATGCAGGGGGAGGTGATGGTGTGCTGAGTGACGACACAGGGGGTAGGTGATGGTGTGCTGAGTGACAACACGGGACAGGTGATGGTGTGCTGAGAGACGACACGGGATAGGTGATGGTGTGCTGAGAAACGACAGTGGGGTAAGGGGATGGTGTGTTGAGTGACGAGACAGGGGGAGGTGATGGTATGCTGAATTACGATGCAGGGGGAGGTGATGGTGTGCTGAGTGACGACACAGGAGGTAGGGGATGGTGTGCTGAGAAACGACAGTGGGGTAAGGCGATGGTGTGCTTTATGACGAGACAGGGGGAGGTGATGGTATGCTGAATTACGATGCAGGGGGAGGTGATGGTGTGCTGAGTGACGACACAGGGGGTAGGGGATGGTGTGCTGAGAAACGACAGTGGGGTAAGGGGATGGTGTGTTGAGTGACGAGACAGGGGGAGGTGGTGGTATGCTGAATTACGATGCAGGGGGAGGTGATGGTGTGCTGAGTTACTAAACGGGATAGGTGATGTTGTGCTGAGTGACGACACGGTATAGGTGATGGTGTGCTGAGTGACGACACGGGATAGGTGATGGTGTGCTGAGTGACGACACAGGACAGGTTATGGTGTGCTGAGTGACGACACGGTATAGGTGATGGTGTGCTGAGTGACGACACGGGATAGGTGATGGTGTGCTGAGTGACGACACGGGATAGGTGATGGTGTGCTGAGTGACGACACGGGATAGGTGATGGTGTGCTGAGTGACGACACGGGATAGGTGATGGTGTGCTGAGTGACGACGCAGGATAGGTGATGGTGTGCTGAGTGACGACGCGGGATAGGTGATGGTGTGCTGAGAGACTACACGGGATAGGTGATGGTGTGCTGAGAAATGACAGTGGGGTAAGGGGATGGTGTGCTGAGTGACGAGACAGGGGGAGGTGATGGTATGCTGAATTACGATGCAGGGGGAGGTGATGGTGTGCTGAGTGACGACGCAGGGGGTAGGTGATGGTGTGCTGAGTGACGACACAGGGGGTAGGTGATGGTGTGTTGAGTGACGACACAGGGGGTAGGTGATGGTGTGCTGAGAAACGACAGTGGGGTAAGGGGATGGTGTGCTGAGTGACGAGACAGGGGGAGGTGATGGTATGCTGAATTACGACGCAGGGGGAGGTGATGGTGTGCTGAGTGACGACACAGGGGGTAGGTGATGGTGTGCTGAGAAACGACAGTGGGGTAAGGGGATGGTGTGCTGAGGAAAGAGACAGGGGGTAGTTGATGGTATGCTGAGTGTCGACACAGGGCGTAGGTGATGGTGTGCTGAGTGACGACACGGGATAGGTGATGGTGTGCTGAGTGACGACACGGGATAGGTGATGGTGTGCTGAGTGACGACACGAGACAGGTGATGGTGTGCTGAGTGACGACACGGGATAGGTGATGGTGTGCTGAGTGACGACACGGGATAGGTGATGGTGTGCTGAGTGACGACACAGGATAGGTGATGGTGTGCTGAGTGACGACCCAGGATAGGTGATGGTGTGCTGAGTGACGACACGCGATAGGTGATGGTGTGCTGAGTGACGACACAGGACAGGTGATGGTGTGCTGAGTGACGACACGGGATAGGTGATGGTATGCTGAGTGACGACACTGGATAGGTGATGGTGTGCTGAGTGACGACACGGGATAGGTGATGGTGTGCTGAGTGACGACGCGGGATAGGTGATGGTGTGCTGAGTGACGACGCGGGATAGGTGATGGTGTGCTGAGTGACGAAGCGGGATAGGTGATGGTGTGCTGAGAGACGACACAGGGGGTAGGTGATGGTGTGCTGAGAAACGACAGTGGGGTAAGGGGATGGTGTGCTGAGTGACTAGACAAGGGGAGGTGATGGTATACTGAGTGTCGACACAGGGCGTAGGTGATGGTGTGCTGAGTGACGACGCGGGATAGGTGATGGTGTGCTGAGTGACGACGCAGGATAGGTGATGGTGTGCTGAGAAACGACAGTGGGGTAAGGGGATGGTGTGCTTTATGACGAGACAGGGGGAGGTGATGGTATGCTGATTTACGACGCAGGGGGAGGTGATGGTGTGCTGAGTGACAACACGGGATAGGTGATGGTGTGCTGAGTGATGACACGGGATAGGTGATGGTGTGCTGAGTGATGACACGGTATAGGTGATGGTGTGCTGAGTGATGACACGGTATAGGTGATGGTGTGCTGAGTGATGACACGGGATAGGTGATGGTGTGCTGAGTGATAACACGGTATAGGTGATGGTGTGCTGAGAGACGACAGTGGGGTAAGGGGATGGTGTGCTGAGTGACGAGACAGGGGGACGTGATGGTGTGCTGAATGACGACGCAGGGGGAGGTGATGGTCTGCTGAGTGACGACACAGGGGGTAGGTGATGGTGTGCTGAGTGACGACACAGGGGGTAGGTGATGATGTGCTGAGTGACAACACAGGGGATTGGTGATGGTGTGGCTGAGAGACGCAGGGGGCAGGATGTGAGTCTTGTTGAACCGCTGTTGTATGATGGTGACCTTGTTAATATTCCTAAACAAACGGGCATCTTCTGGAAGATGGGATCTCCTACATGAATAGTGAATACCGATAGAAGACGCCGTCTGCCTCAGAGGATACATTTCTTCAGAGGTTCCACAATGCGAGAAACCATCATACAGGTAAGGTATGCAATTGAAAATAATGTTTCCATTTGTGACGCGAAACAGGTGGCGTGTCATGTCAGCATGCTCCATTTTCAGTGGCCATGCCCCTTCTGGTGCGTGACCGCGCCTCCTCTGGTGCGTGACCACGCCCCCTCTGGTACGTGACCACGCCCATTTTTTTGACGCGCGCCTGCGGCGCGCACACATTCTTTACTTTATATTATTTTTATTTCTTTTTTTTTGGGGGGGGGGGGGGGGCGCCATTCATAATCTTGCCCTGGGCTCCAAATACCCTTGTTACGCCTCTGCTGATCAAAGAGTACAGAAATCAACGGCAAAGGATAGGTGTTTTTAACTGAGATCTTATTCAGGGCTCTAAAATCAATGCAAGGTCTAAGCGAGCCATCCTTTTTCTCCACAAAGAATAAAGCCTGCACTTAAAGGAGATTTTGATGGTCTAATAAATCCTTTCTCAAGGCTCTCCTTTACATAATCATTCATAGCCGCAGTTTCTGGCCCGGATAATGCATATAATCTTCCCTTTGGCAATGCGGCACCAGGAATTAACTCAATAGCACAATCATAAGGCCGATGGGGAGGCAGAATGTCCGCATTGCCTTTGGAGAAAACATCAGCAAACTTCTGGTATTCCACCGGAATGAGTTCTGGAATGATAGCTGCTACTCTGACTGGAAACGTGATACATTCCTTATCACAAAAAGTACCCCATTGTGAAATCTCCCCCGACCGCCAATCAATGGTGGGATTATGAAAGGCCAGCCAAGGGTGACCCAGAACAACTGGAACTGCTGGGCAATGTGTAAGAAAGAACTCGATTTTCTCGGAATGTAGAGCTCCTACTGTAAGTAGTACAGGGGGTGTATGGAGAGAAATAATCCCATTAGACAGCGGACTCCCATCTAAGCCATGCATGGTGACACACCTACCCAAAGGTAACTGAGGAATGCCTAAGGCCTTAGCCCAAGTTAAATCCATAAAGTTTCCTGCAGCTCCACTGTCAACAAAAGCCGACACCGAAGAACTGAGGCTGCCAAAGGAAACTTTAACTGGGACTAAAAGGGAGTTATTCGAGGAGATAAGCTGCAGACCTAGGTGAACCCCCTCACAATTCACCTGGTCAAAGCGTTTCCCGACTTGTTCGGACAATTACGAGCAAAATGTCCCTTACCCCCACAGTACAGACAAAGACCAGAATTTTGCCTTCTGGCTCTTTCTTCAGGAGACAGCCGGGAGAGACCCATCTGCATGGGCTCCTCTACGTCTTCAGGAATGGATTATACACACGGACTTGACCTTACAGGTGCTCCTTTTTCAGCCCTCCGCTCTCTGAGACGACGATCAATCTTAATAGAAAGCTCCATGAGTTTATCGAGAGTCTCAGGAGCGGGGTACTGAAGGAGACTGTCTTTTATAGACTCTGATAAGCCGAGGCGAAACTGACTGCGCAGGGCTGGGTCATTCCAGCCACAGTCATTCGACCAACGGCGAAACTCCGTACAATAAACCTCCGCAGGATTTCTACCCTGTCTGAGAGCGCGCAACTGACTTTCAGCGGACGCCTCTCTATAAGGGTCATCATACAAGAGCCCTAAAGACTCAAAAAAAGCGTCAACTGACAACAATGCCGGATCCTCTGCTCTTAATCCAAATGCCCAGGTCTGAGGATCCCCCAGGAGCAAAGAAATAATAATCCCGACCCGCTGAGATTCAGTACCCGAGGAAGTCGGTCTTAAACGAAAATAAAGCTTACAGGATTCTTTAAAATTAAAAAACTCTTTTCTATCACCAGAAAAACGGTCAGGCAAATGCATCTTTGGTTCAGGGACTATCCTTGGGGAAGCTCGCAAAAGATCTTCCTGCGACTTCACCCGAAGAGAAAGATCCTGAACCATCTGAGTAAGTTCTTGAATCTGGCTGACTAAGAGCTGACCAGGATTTGGCCCTAAACCTGTTGGATTCATGAGGCCGATAAACTCTCACAAAACTGAATGAGAAAAAATTAAACCCCGTTTAATTTTAAGTTTTGGTATGGCCGGTAATAATGTTATGATTCCAGCACTCTGGTCAGAGGAGATCTTATGGCAAGGACCGGAGCACTGGAATGGAATGCTGGGGAAGGGAGCAGGACAGGAAAATAGCCCCTGGCGCCCTAACTCTGTTGTCTCACCCGTGTTGTCAGAAATCCCCTGCGAGACTATGGTTTCTTGAGCCCTTGGCAGCCGCGTTTGAAGGGCGGATTATGTCTGCCCAACTTCGATGCCCCCCGGTCTTAATGAGAGACAAAGGGAAACCCGAGACAGGGTGATAACAAGAGGCCCTCTAACTAAACAACCAGGCCAGGGGCTAAGCAAACTCAAAACTATAATATGTGCGGAGAAACCGCCAGGGAAAAGGACAACCAAAATATCCACTTGTCCAATTCTCCTACCCGGCACCGCCGAGTACCAGAGAGGACTTGTGGAAGCGGAACCCTCCGCAAATGCTCCAAACACAAAATATAAAAGGTAAAGCGGCTGAGCCGCAACACACGGCAGAGCCGCAACTCACGAACACCACTGGATATAAAACGGTGATCAGTCAGGACTCCAGGGAACCAAACGACCTCTTGGGATGAGATGACAACTCCCGAATACCGGACTTCTGAGGACTGGAATGACCGGATACAGCAGGACTGGAAACAGACTCTCAGCAAACAAAGGCAGCATGCAGGAAGCTATTACCGGCGTCTGTGAGAAGCCCTGGGAGTGTATTTAACAAGGAGTCCTCCAATCAGCTGCTAAAGGCTGATTAGAATAAATGCCGTGCAGCTGCCTTGCTGCACGGCCAGAGAGCAGGTGAATATCTTAATTTCCTAAAGCCTAGCAACGGGGAACGCGGTCCGCCAGTGGCGTCCCCGTTGCTAGGGTCCGTGCGGCTCAGCGCGCCCGGCGTCTAGCGTTGCTAGGGAGCCGGCGGCTGTACGCGCATGGCGTCTCTAGTTGCTAGGCGCCGGGCCGCGCAGACAAGCGGACCCCGGCGCCTAACAATAGCTTTGTTCAAACAAACACAGTAATGTTTTTATATGTATTTTGCAATGGTACCTCAAACACACATGTGAACTGTTGAAAAACAACCTTACTTTTTTCAATAAAACCAACATGCTTTTTTGTTGCAGCATCTTACACACAATGTCATACTGTATGGCTCAAGTGGACATACATATCTTTACTGGATGTGGACAAGGACATTTAGCTTGGATTCCATTTCAGCTTTTACTTACTGCGGTAAGTATTTACTTTTTTGATGTGTTTTGACTTAATGCGGTTATTAAATATTTTGATTATGTACTGAATTTTTACACATTTTTTACAGTTTGATACTCAAAATCAAGATGAGGGGAGTGTGGATGACGCCTTGGAGGTGTGTCCAAAATTTGGAGTGGGGGGACAGAACATACGGACGATAATCTTCGTGGCGGGGTAGCCTGCTGTGTTTGGGGCGGGACATACGACCTTGCTTTCTTTTCAGCCACAGGTTTTTTGTGGTGATGTCTTTCAGAAGTGTCACTTCTGCTGCTCCATACTTCTTTTGATGGACCCTTTTAATGAAAGTGCAATTTTGTTATGGCCATTCCTTTACAAGCATATCCTATACTACAATGGACACTTTCAGTGGCAAACGCAGGATTTGCAAGGGGGGTTTCCAGAACTGGGCGGAGCCAATCACGGGGGTGGGGACTGAGGTGACCCAGTATATGCTGGGTCCGTAAAACTAGTGTGTCTGTGTGTGTGTGTATGTATATATATATATATATATATATATACATACACACACACATACATATACACGGGTGGTCTTCAGTATGCCGACAGTCGGGCTCCCGGCGACCAGTATACCGGCGCTGGGAGCCCGACCGCTGGCATACCGACACTTATTCTTCCTCGTGGGGGTCCACAACCCCCCTGGAGGGAGAATAGAATAGTGTGGCGCGCGTAGCGTGGCGAGCGCAGCGAGCCCGCAAGGGGCTCATTTGCGCTCGCCACACTGTCGGTAAGCCGGTGGCCGGCCTCCCGGCGCAGGTATGCTGGTCGCCGGGAGATCGTAGTGAACCCATATACACATATACATAGCATATTAAACATGCATACATATATATATATATATATATATGTACACACACATACAGTACACATATATATACACATGTATATATATGTATATATGTATATCATATGTGTGTGTGTGTTTATATGTATGTATGTATGTATGTATGTATGTGTATATATGTATGCACATGGATATATATGTACTATAATTAAAATAAAGTAAACTTTTATTGCACTTGCAAGTGCCACCAGGAAGACAGCAGGCTGCAGAGGACGCTAGGGAGTCATAAATAATACTCATGCAGCTAAAAAAAAAAAAATTTTTTTTTTTTTTTTTAGTGGAGGGGGGTTTCTGGGTACTCGGAACCCCCCCCCCCTGGGTGCGCCACTGACTTTACCTGCTTCCGCAGCGTCATCATCATCAGATGTGATAGGAGTTATTGGCCGACGAGGAGTGCTGCTTTTTTCAGACACTGTATAAAATGAATTATAATAAAAAATCATGCTATTGTGTATACATCCACCCATTATGCTTATAAACATTTATTCTTTTAGAAATGCTTGGTTTTTAATTAAAACAAACATAAGGACCAGAAAAATAAATAAATAAACAATGACCAAAACACATATGCACTATGGCAACATCAACACAGGAAAACATGTACAGGACACTGACATAGGCCACAAGTTCAAGGAAAGGTTTAAAAAAAAAAAAAAACACTACTTCATTTTGTATTGGAAGGAAAAATATTACAGATGCAATATCTAATTTGCTCTGTGATGTGGCACTCCAAAGACACATTACCACTATATGAGCAAAAACAAAATGCAGCAATTTAAAAAAAACACACTGCAGTGTGGTGTCACGGTACAAATACAAGCAAAAAACCTATACAAAAAAAAAAGATTTTTAAAATAAATAATTAACATTATCTAAAGATGACATTACACATGTAAGTGGTTTCCAAACCACTTTCCAGTACTCCAGCCTCTAATATCACAACCACTTTTTTACTAAAAAAACCACATGGATCACTTAAATATAAAACATAGTCACTATTTTACAAACAAAAACAACCAAAAGGAAAACATTATTGTAGGACAATTCAGAGACACACCAAGTCCAAACTACACATGCAAAAAATCTGCCTGAAAAACACATGACATACAATAAAGTAAGATGTTACATTGACTTTTATATAAAACATTAACCAAAACAATGTATTTGCTGACACACACTTGAAGATGGGAGTAATATGCAACATCACATGACACACATTACAAAAATAATAATAATAATAATAATAATAATAATAATAATTTAAAAAAAAATGCAAATACACATGCTCACCATTCTTCCTGGGCCTATCTGAATCCTGGACATAAGTTGCAGAGACAACTTCTGGAGGTATTACACTCCGCATGGGCTCCTCATACTCCAGATAACTTGCAATATAGGGCTGCCCACCACCGGTTTTCCGAGCCGACTTGGCCTCCTTGGCCATTTTGGACTTGACACGTCGTTTTATGTCATAGTACCGTTTGCGGCACGTGTCCTCCGTCCGCTTGACCACCCCCTCACTATTGACAGCAGCAACTACTTTCGCCCACAACACCGTCTTCCTCCGTGTTGGCACCTTGGCGGACTCAGGGCCAAATAGCTGCCTCTGATACTTCATCAACTCACGCACCAATGCCACATTTTCAGCAAAACTAAACTTAACATTCCGCCCAGTCTTAGTAGTGGTGCGTGGCTGCGGAGCACTCTGACTGTCACTATCACTTGAGGCTGCTGCAGCAACCTCACCCACCTCCTCCACCTCACTAACACTCACCTCCTCCACCTGACCAACCTCCTCCCCCTCACTCACACCCTCCACCTCTGAGTCACACATAATTGTGTGTGTAAACAGTTAACACAGGAAAAAAAAAGACAAACAACACACTCCTCCACTATCACTACACAACACACACACACACACACACACACACACACACTGACAAGGGACTATAAAGAAAAATAACTTGGACTAAAAATGAGACAAAACCACAAAATACAAGACAACAAGAATGACAAGACGACTTTCAAACACAATACCACACTCAGAAATCGCTACCACCACTCCTTTTCAAAACACAAATTCACCTACCTCCACAGCACAACCTCCCTCCTCCTCACCACTAACTAAACCCACGAGGTGCGGACGGTTTGGGGCGTATTTATATGGTTGCGCACAGACACTCCTACCATCTGAAACACAACCAATCACGAACGGGGATGAAAATCGAAAGTGAAAGTGAAAATGCGGCCGTGGGGGGAAAAAAACCCTGCCGCGTTTAACTTAGGAAAAAAACCTGCAAATACAACAAAAACACGTACGCAAACGACAATGACGGCCGTAAATGTGCCAAAAAAAAACGACTTGCATCGACATCGGAAAACACGAAAACAATAAAGTCGACTGCTTCGTAACTTTGCGTATATGGATTCAAAAAGTTGCATGAAAATGCACCCGATACAAAATGAGTTTAAACACTACACAAACTGACTCAAACACGAATATTAGTAAATATTGCCCCTACTTGTATTTTGGAGTCCGACTCCGCAGCAGCATGAGGAGTCGGGATGGAGGCCGGGTCCCGCCGCGGTGTTGGGAACGGGGTGGAGAGCGGTGCTGAGCTCCAGCCTCCGTGCGCAGCGCAAGAGCGCTCCGATCAGCGCTGCAGTGTATAGCAGCGCGGCGCATGCCATACTTTCAGCAGAGGGCAGGAGGGGTTTGCCGGCAGTGGGTCAGGCAATGCGCCCGCCTCCTCACAGCCCTGCTCACTCGTCTCCCGCCAGCTCTTTCCCCACCCCCGGCTCAGAGGGTCAGCTTGAAGACGGGACTCGTGAGCTGCTGCCAGAAGATGCCTCTTCTATTGATGAGGAGCAGCAGCTGTGGCTGTAGTGTTAGGGACATGGGCTGTGTGTGTGTGTGTATATACATAGGGTTGTGTGTGTGTATATACATAGGGTTATGTGTGTGTATCCTATATGGAGCTGTGTGTGTGTACAGTATATACAGGGGCTGTATGTGTGTCTATATGGGACTATGTGTGTGTGTATACATAGGGTTGTGTGTGTGTGTGTGTGTGTGTGTGTGTGTGTGTGTGTCCTATATGGAGCTGTGTGTATGTATGGGGCTGTGTGTGTATATACATGGGGTTATGTGTGTCGTATATGGAGCTTTGTGTGTGTATATACTAGTGATGAGCGGGTTCGGTTTCTCGGAAACCGAACCCCCCCGAACTTCACCTTTTTTACACGGGTCCGAGGCAGGTTCGAACCTTCCCGCCTTGCTCGGCTAACCCGAGCGCGCCCGAACGTCATCATCCCGCTGTCGGATTCTCGCGAGATTCGGATTCTATATAAGCAGCCGCGCGTCGCCGCCATTTTCACTCGTGCAATGGAGATGATAGGGAGAGGACGTGGCTGGCGTCCTCTCCGTTCATTGTAGAAGTTGATTGGTTTATTGCTTAATTGTGGGGAGGACTGGGGAGCAGCTGTTAGGAGGAGTACAGTGCAGAGTTTTGCTGATAAGTGACCACCAGTTTTTATCCGTTCTCTGCCTGAAAAAAACGCTCCATACCATATCTGTGCTCAGTGTGCTGCATAATATATCTGTGCTGAGTGCTCACACTGCTTAATTGTGGGGACTGGGGAGCAGCTATAGCAGGAGTACAGTGCAGAGTTTTGCTGACAGTGACCACCAGTATACTTTGTCTGCCTGAAAAACACTCCATATCTGTGCTCAGTGTGCTGCTTTATTGTGGGGACTGGGGACCACCAGTATAATTAATATTATATAGGAGGAGTACAGTGCAGAGTGCACTGCTGTACCTACCTCTGTGTCATCATCCATTAAGTATACTATCCATCTACATTCTATACCTGTGGTGCATTTTAGTTTTGCAGTTTGCTGACACAGTGTCCACCAGTATACTATATATAGCAGTACGGTAGGCCACTGCTGTACCTACCTCTGTGTCGTCACTTGTCATCCATTAAGTATACTATCCATCTACATTCTATACCTGTGGTGCATTTTAGTTTTGCAGTTTGCGGTCAGTGTCCACCAGTATACTATATATAGCAGTACGGTAGGCCACTGCTGTACCTACCTCTGTGTCGTCATCCATTAAGTATACTATCCATCTACATTCTATACCTGTGGTGCATTTTAGTTTTGCAGTTTGATGACAGTGTCCACCAGTATACTATATATAGCAGTACGGTAGGCCACTGCTGTACCTACCTCTGTGTCGTTACTCGTCATCCATTAAGTATACTATCCATCTACATTCTATACCTGTGGTGCATTTTAGTTTTGCAGTTTGCGGACAGTGTCCACCAGTATACTATATATAGCAGTACGGTAGGCCACTGCTGTACCTACCTCTGTGTCGTCATCCATTAAGTATACTATCCATCTACATTCTATACCTGTGGTGCATTTTAGTTTTGCAGTTTGATGACAGTGTCCACCAGTATACTATATATAGCAGTACGGTAGGCCACTGCTGTACCTACCTCTGTGTCGTTACTCGTCATCCATTAAGTATACTATCCATCTACATTCTATACCTGTGGTGCATTTTAGTTTTGCAGTTTGCTGACAGTGTCCACCAGTATACTATATATAGCAGTACGGTAGGCCACTGCTGTACCTACCTCTGTGTCGTCATCCATTAATTATACTATCCATCTACATTCTATACCTGTGGTGCATTTCAGTTGTGCGCAGTAAATATAGTAGTAGGCCATTGCTATTGATACTGGCATATAATTCCACACATTAAAAAATGGAGAACAAAAATGTGGAGGTTAAAATAGGGAAAGATCAAGATCCACTTCCACCTCGTGCTGAAGCTGCTGCCACTAGTCATGGCCGAGACGATGAAATGCCATCAACGTCGTCTGCCAAGGCCGATGCCCAATGTCATAGTAGAGAGCATGTAAAATCCAAAACACAAAAGTTCAGTAAAATGACCCAAAAATCAGAATTAAAAGTGTCTGAGGAAAAGCGTAAACTTGCCAATATGCCATTTACGACACGGAGTGGCAAGGAACGGCTGAGGCCCTGGCCTATGTTCATGGCTAGTGGTTCAGCTTCACATGAGGATGGAAGCACTCATCCTCTCGCTAGAAAAAAGAAAAGACAAGCTGGCAAAAGCACAGCAAAGAACTGTGCGTTCTTCTAAATCACAAATCCCCAAGGAGAGTCCAATTGTGTCGGTTGCGATGCCTGACCTTCCCAACACTGGACGGGAAGAGCTTGCGCCTTCCACCATTTGCACGCCCCCTGCAAGTGCTGGAAGGAGCAGCCGCAGTCAAGTTCCTGATAGTCAAATTGAAGATGTCACTGTTGAAGTACACCAGGACGAGGATATGGGTGTTGCTGGCGCTGGGGAGGAAATTGACAAGGAGGATTCTGATGGTGAGGTGGTTTGTTTAAGTCAGGCACCCGGGGAGACACCTGTTGTCCGTGGGAGGAATATGGCCATTGACATGCCTGGTCAAGATACAAAAAAAATCAGCTCTTCGGTGTGGAATTATTTCAACACAAATGCGGACAACAGGTGTCAAGCCGTGTGTTGCCTTTGTCAAGCTGTAATAAGTAAGGGTAAGGACGTTAACCACCTCGGAACATCCTCCCTTATACGTCACCTGCAGCGCATTCATCATAAGTCAGTGACAAGTTCAAAAACTTTGGGTGACAGCGGAAGCAGTCCACTGACGAGTAAATCCCTTCCTCTTGTAACCAAGCTCCTGCAAACCACACCACCAACTCCCTCAGTGTCAATTTCCTCCTTACCCAGGAAAGCCAATAGTCCTGCAGGCCATGTCACTGGCAAGTCTGACGAGTCCTCTCCTGCCTGGGATTCCTCCGATGCATCCTTGAGTGTAACGCCTA
The DNA here is from genome assembly GCF_028390025.1 of Pseudophryne corroboree. NCBI lineage: Eukaryota > Metazoa > Chordata > Amphibia > Anura > Myobatrachidae > Pseudophryne > Pseudophryne corroboree. The sequence continues at coordinate 22,369,904 of NC_086452.1, forward strand.
CTGCTGCTGGCGCTGCTGTTGTTGCTGCTGGGAGTCGATCGTCATCCAAGAGGGGAAGTCGGAAGACCACTTGTACTACTTCCAGTAAGCAATTGACTGTCCAACAGTCCTTTGCGAGGAAGATGAAATATCACAGCAGTCATCCTGCTGCAAAGCAGATAACTCAGGCCTTGGCAGCCTGGGCGGTGAGAAACGTGGTTCCGGTATCCATCGTTAATTCAGAGGCAACTATAGACTTGATTGAGGTACTGTGTCTCCGGTACCAAATACCATCTAGGTTCCATTTCTCTAGGCAGGCGATACCGAAAATGTACACAGACCTCAGAAAAAGACTCACCAGTGTCCTAAAAAATGCAGTTGCACCCAATGTCCACTTAACCACGGACATGTGGACAAGTGGAGCAGGGTAGACTCAGGACTATATGACTGTGACAGCCCACTGGGTAGATGTATTGCCTCCCGCAGCAAGAACAGCAGCGGCGGCACCAGTAGCAGCATCTCGCAAACGCCAACTCGTTCCTAGGCAGGCTACGCTTTGTATCACCGCTTTCCAGAATAGGCACACAGCTGACAACCTCTTACGGCAACTGAGGAAGATCATCGCAGAATGGCTTACCCCAATTGGACTCTCCTGGGGATTTGTGACATCGGACAACGCCAGCAATATTGTGCGTGCATTACATCTGGGCAAATTCCAGCACGTCCCATGTTTTGCACATACATTGAATTTGGTGGTGCAGAATTATTTAAAAAATGACAGGGGCGTGCAAGAGATGCTGTCGGTGGCCCGAAGAATTGCGGGCCACTTTCGGCATTCAGGCACCGCGTACAGAAGACTGGAGCACCACCAAACATTCCTGAACCTGCCCTGCCATCATCTGAAGCAAGAGGTGGTAACGAGGTGGAATTCAACCCTCTATATGCTTCAGAGGATGGAGGAGCAGCAAAAATAAGAATTTACTTACCGATAATTCTATTTCTCGTAGTCCGTAGTGGATGCTGGGGACTCCGTCAGGACCATGGGGATTAGCGGCTCCGCAGGAGACAGGGCACAAAAGTAAAAGCTTTAGGATCAGGTGGTGTGCACTGGCTCCTCCCCCTATGACCCTCCTCCAAGCCTCAGTTAGGATACTGTGCCCGGACGAGCGTACACAATAAGGAAGGATTTTGAATCCCGGGTAAGACTCATACCAGCCACACCAATCACACTGTACAACCTGTGATCTGAACCCAGTTAACAGCATGATAACAGCGGAGCCTCTGAAAAGATGGCTCACAACAACAATAACCCGATTTTTGAACAATAACTATGTACAAGTATTGCAGACAATCCGCACTTGGGATGGGCGCCCAGCATCCACTACGGACTACGAGAAATAGAATTATCGGTAAGTAAATTCTTATTTTCTCTGACGTCCTAAGTGGATGCTGGGGACTCCGTCAGGACCATGGGGATTATACCAAAGCTCCCAAACGGGCGGGAGAGTGCGGATGACTCTGCAGCACCGAGTGAGAGAACTCCAGGTCCTCCTCAGCCAGGGTGTGCCCCTGACCAAGTAGCAGCTCGGCAAAGTTGTAAAGCCGAGACTCCTCGGGCAGCCGCCCAAGATGAGCCCACCTTCCTTGTGGAATGGGCATTTACATATTTTGGCTGTGGCAGGCCTGCCACAGAATGTGCAAGCTGAATTGTACTATACATCCAACTAGCAATCGTCTGCTTAGAAGCAAGAGCACCCAGTTTGTTGGGTGCATACAGGATAACAGCAAGTCAGTTCTCCTGACTCCAGCCGTCCTGGAAACCTATATTTTCAGGGCCCTGACAACATCTAGCAACTTGGAGTCCTCCAAGTCCCTAGTAGCCGCAGGTACCACAATAAGCTGGTTCAGGTGAAACGCTGACACCACCTTAGGGAGAAACTGGGGACGAGTCCGCAGCTCTGCCCTGTCCGAATGGACAATCAGATATGGGCTTTTGTGAGACAAAGCCGCCAATTCTGACACTCGCCTGGCCGAGGCCAGGGCCAACATCATGGTTACTTTCCATGTGAGATATTTCAAATCCACAGATTTGAGCGGTTTAAACCAATGTGATTTGAGGAATCCCAGAACTACGTTGAGATCCCACAGTGCCACTGGAGGCACAAAAGGGGGTTGTATATGCAGTACTCCCTTGATAAACTTCTGGACTTCAGGAACTGAAGCCAATTCTTTCTGGAAGAAAATCGACAGGGCCGAAATTTGAACCTTAATGGACCCCAATTTGAGGCCCATAGACACTCCTGTTTGCAGGAAATGCAGGAATCGACCGAGTTGAAATTTCTTCGTGGGGCCTTCCTGGCCTCCCACCACGCAACAAATTTTCTCTACATGTGGTGATAATGTTGTGCGGTCACCTCCATCCTGGCTTTGACCAGGGTAGGAATGACCTCTTCCGGAATGCCTTTTTCCCTTAGGATCCGGCGTTCAACCGCCATGCCGTCAAACGCAGCCGCGGTAAGTCTTGGAACAGACATGGTACTTGCTGAAGCAAGTCCCTTCTTAGCGGCAGAGGCCATGAGTCCTCTGTGAGCATCTCTTGAAGTTCCGGGTACCAAGTCCTTCTTGGCCAATCCGGAGCCACGAGTATAGTTCTTACTCCTCTACGTCTTATAATTCTCAGTACCTTAGGTATGAGAAGCAGAGGAGGGAACACATACACCGACTGGTACACCCACGGTGTTACCAGAACGTCCACAGCTATTGCCTGAGGGTCTCTTGACCTGGCGCAATACCTGTCCAGTTTTTTGTTCAGGCGGGACGCCATCATGTCCACCTTTGGTCTTTCCCAACGGTTCACAATCATGTGGAAGACTTCCCGATGAAGTCCCCACTCTCCCGGGTGGAGGTCGTGCTGAGGAAGTTTGCTTCCCAGTTTTCCACTCCCGGAATGAACACTGCTGACAGTGCTAACACATGATTTTCCGCCCAGCGAAGAATCCTTGCAGTTTCTGCCATTGCCCTCCTGCTTCTTGTGCCGCCCAGTCTGTTTACGTGGGCGACTGCCGTGATGTTGTCCCACTGGATCGATACCGGCTGACCTTGAAGCAGAGGTCTTGCTAAGCTTAGAGCATTGTAATTGCTCTTAGCTCCAGTATATTTATGTGGAGAGAAGTCTCCAGACTTGATCACACTCCCTGGAAATTTTTTCCTTGTGTGACTGCTCCTCAGCCTTTCAGGCTGGCATCCGTGGTCACCAGGACCCAGTCCTGAATGCCGAATCTGTGGCCCTTTAGTAGATGAGCACTCTGCAGCCACCACAGAAGAGACACCCTTGTCCTTGGAGACAGGGTTATCCGCTGATGCATCTGAAGATGCGATCCGGACCATTTTTCCAGCAGATCCCACTGAAAAGTTCTTGCGTGAAATCTGCCGAATGGAATCGCTTCGTAAGAAGCCACCATTTTTCCTAGGACCCTTGTGCAATGATGCACTGACACTTTTCCTGGTTTTAGGAGGTTCCTGACTAGCTCGGATAACTCCCTGGCTTTCTCCTCCGGGAGAAACACCTTTTTCTGGACTGTGTCCAGAATCATCCCTAGGAACAGCAGACGTGTCGTCGGAGACAGCTGCGATTTTGGAATATTTAGAATCCACCCGTGCTGTCGTAGAACTACTTGAGATAGTGCTACTCCGACCTCCAACTGTTCTCTGGACCTTGCCCTTATCAGGAGATCGTCCAAGTAAGGGATAATTAAGACGCCTTTTCTTTGAAGAAGAATCATCATTTCGGCCATTACCTTGGTAAAGACCCGGGGTGCCGTGGACAATCCAAACGGCAGCGTCTGAAACTGATAGTGACATTTTGTACCACGAACCTGAGGTACCCTTGGTGAGAAGGGCAAATTGGGACATGGAGGTAAGCATCCTTGATGTCCAGGGACACCATATAGTCCCCTTCTTCCTGGTTCGCTATCACTGCTCTGAGTGACTCCATCTTGATTTGAACCTTTGTATGTAAGTGTTCAAATATTTCAGATTTAGAATATGTCTCACCGAGCCGTCTGGCTTCAGTACCACAATATAGTGTGGAATAATACCCCTTTCCTTATTGTAGGAGGGGTACTTTGATTATCACCTGCTGGGAATACAGCTTGTGAATTGTTTCCAACACTGCCTCCCTGTCGGAGGGAGACGTTGGCAAAGCAGACTTCAGGAACCTGCGAGGGGGAGACGTCTCGAATCTCCAATCTGTACCCCTGGGATACTACTTGTAGGATCCAGGGGTCCACTTGCGAGTGACCCACTGCGCGCTGAAACTCTTGAGACGACCCCCCACCGCAGCTGAGTCCGCTTGTACGGCCCCAGCGTCATGCTGAGGACTTGGCCAAAGCGGTGGAGGGCTTCTGTTCCTGGGAATGGGCTGCCTGCTGCAGTCTTCTTCCCTTTCCTCTATCCCTGGGCAGATATGACTGGCCTTTTGCCTACTTGCCCTTATGGGGACGAAAGGACTGAGGCTGAAAAGACGGTGTCTTTTTCTGCTGAGATGTGACTTGGGGTAAAAAAGGTGGATTTTCCAGCTGTTGCCGTGGCCACCAGGTCCGATGGACCGACCCCAAATAACTCCTCCCCTTTATACGGCAATACTTCCATGTGCCGTTTGGAATCTGCATCACCTGACCACTGTCGTGTCCATAAACATCTTCTGGCAGATATGGACATCGCACTTACTCTTGATGCCAGAGTGCAAATATCCCTCTGTGCATCTCGCATATATAGAAATGCATCCTTTAAATGCTCTATAGTCAATAAAATACTGTCCCTGTCAAGGGTATCAATATTTTCAGTCAGGGAATCCGACCAAGCCACCCCAGCGCTGCACATCCAGGCTGAGGCGATCGCTGGTCGCAGTATAACACCAGTATGTGTGTATATACTTTTTAGGATATTTTCCAGCCTCCTATCAGCTGGCTCCTTGAGGGCGGCCGTATCTGGAGACGGTAACGCCACTTGTTTTGATAAGCGTGTGAGCGCCTTATCCACCCTAAGGGGTGTTTCCCAACGCGCCCTAACTTCTGGCGGGAAAGGGTATAACGCCAATAATTTTCTATCGGGGAAAACCCACGCATCATCACACACTTCATTTAATTTATCTGATTCAGGAAAAACTACAGGTAGTTTTTTCACACCCCACATAATACCCTCTTTTGTGGTACTTGTAGTATCAGAAATATGTAACACCTCCTTCATTGCCCTTAACATGTAACGTGTGGCCCAAATGGAAAATACGTTTGTTTCTTCACCGTCGACACTGGAGTCAGTGTCCGTGTCTGTGTCGACCGACTGAGGTAAATGGGCGTTTTAAAGCCCCTGACGGTGTTTGAGACGCCTGGACAGGTACTAATTGGTTTGCCGGCCGTCTCATGTCGTCAACCGACCTTGCAGCGTGTTGACATTATCACGTAATTCCCTAAATAAGCCATCCATTCCGGTGTCGACTCCCTAGAGAGTGACATCACCATTACAGGCAATTGCTCCGCCTCCTCACCAACATCGTCCTCATACATGTCGACACACACGTACCGACACACAGCACACACACAGGGAATGCTCTGATAGAGGACAGGACCCCACTAGCCCTTTGGGGAGACAGAGGGAGAGTTTGCCAGCACACACCAAAACGCTATAATTATACAGGGACAACCTTTATATAAGTGTTTTTCCCTTATAGCATCTTAATATATATAATCATATCGCCAAATAAGTGCCCCCCCTCTCTGTTTTAACCCTGTTTCTGTAGTGCAGTGCAGGGGAGAGCTTGGGAGCCTTCCCACCAGCATTTCTGTGAGGGAAAATGGCGCTGTGTGCTGAGGAGAATAGGCTCCGCCCCCTTTTCGGCGGGCTTCTTCTCCCGTTTTTCTGAGACCTGGCAGGGGTTAAATACATCCATATAGCCCCAGGGGCTATATGTGATGTATCTTTTAGCCAGTATAGGTATTTCATTGCTGCCCAGGGCGCCCCCCCCCCCAGCGCCCTGCACCCTCAGTGACCGCTGGTGTGAAGTGTGCTGACAACAATGGCGCACAGCTGCAGTGCTGTGCGCTACCTCATGAAGACTGAAAAGTCTTCTGCCGCCGGTTTCTGGACCTCTTCACTCTTCGGCATCTGCAAGGGGGTCGGCGGCGCGGCTCTGGGACCGGACTCCATGGCTGGGCCTGTGTTCGATCCCTCTGGAGCTAATGGTGTCCAGTAGCCTAAGAAGCCAATCCATCCTGCACGCAGGTGAGTTCACTTCTTCTCCCCTAAGTCCCTCGTAGCAGTGAGCCTGTTGCCAGCAGGACTCACTGAAAATAAAAAACCTAACAAAACTTTTACTCTAAGCAGCTCTTTAGGAGAGCCACCTAGATTGCACCCTTCTCGGCCGGGCACAAAAATCTAACTGAGGCTTGGAGGAGGGTCATAGGGGGAGGAGCCAGTGCACACCACCTGATCCTAAAGCTTTTACTTTTGTGCCCTGTCTCCTGCGGAGCCGCTAATCCCCATGGTCCTGACGGAGTCCCCAGCATCCACTTAGGACGTCAGAGAAAGGCCATTCAAGCCTATACATCTGCCCACGATATAGGCAAAGGAGGGGGAATGCACCTGACTCAAGCGCAGTGGAGAATGATTTCAACGTTGTGCAAGGTTCTGCAACCCTTTGAACTTGCCACACGTGAAGTCAGTTCAGACACTGCCAGCCTGAGTCAGGTCATTCCCCTCATCAGGCTTTTGCAGAAGAAGCTGGAGACATTGAAGGTGGAGCTAAAACAGAGCGATTCCGCTAGGCATGTGGAACTTGTGGATGGAGCCCTTAATTCGCTTAACCAGGATTCACAGGTGGTCAATCTGTTGAAATCAGAGCACTACATTTTGGCCACCGTGCTCGATCCTAGATTTAAAACCTACGTTGTATCTCTCTTTCCGGCAGACACAAGTCTGCAGAGGTTCAAAGACCTGCTGGTGAGAAAATTGTCAAGTCAAGCGGAACGTGACCCGTCAACATCTCCTCCTTCACATTCTCCCGCAACTGGGGGTGCGATGAAAAGGCTAAGAATTCCTAGCCCACCCGCTGGCGGTGATGCAGGGCAGTCTGGAGCGAGTGCTGACATCTGGTCCGGACTGAAGGACCTGCCAATGATTACTGACATGTCGTCTACTGTCACTGCATATGATTCTCTCACCATGGAAAGAATGGTGGAGGATTATATGAGTGACCGCATCCAAGTAGGCACGTCAGACAGTCCGTACGTATACTGGCATGAAAAAGAGGCAATTTGGAGGCCCTTGCACAAACTAGCTTTATTCTACCTAAGTTGCCCTCCCTCCAGTGTGTACTCCGAAAGAGTGTTTAGTGCAGCCGCTCACCTTGTCAGCAATCGGCGTACGAGGTTACTTCCAGAAAATGTGGAGAAGATGATGTTCATCAAAATGAATTATAATCAATTCCTCCGTGGAGACATTCACCAGCAGCAATTGCCTCCAGAAAGTACACGGGGACCTGAGATGGTGGATTCCAGTGGGGACGAATTAATAATCTGTGAGGAGGGGGATGTACACAGTGAAAGGGGTGAGGAATCGGAGGATGATGATGAGGTGGACATCTTGCCTCTGTAGAGCCAGTTTGTGCAAGGAGAGATTGATTGCTTCTTTTTTGGTGGGGGCACAAACCAACCAGTCATTTCAGTCACAGTCGTGTGGCAGACCCTGTCGCTGAAATGATGGGTTCGTTAAAGTGTGCATGTCCTGTTTATACAACATAAGGGTGGGTGGGAGGGCCCAAGGACAATTCCATCTTGCACCTCTTTTTTCTTTCATTTTTCTTTGCATCATGTGCTGTTTGGGGACAATTTTTTGGAAGTGCCATCCTGCCTGACACTGCAGTGCCACTCCTAGATGGGCCAGGTGTTTGTGTCGGCCACTTGTGTCGCTTAGCTTAGTCACACAGCGACCTTGGTGCGCCTCTTTTTTTCTTTGCATCATGTGCTGTTTGGGGACAATTTTTTGGAAGTGCCATCCTGTCTTGATTGACACTGCAGTGCCACTCCTACATGGGCCAGGTGTTTGTGTAGGCCACTTGTGTCGCTTAGCTTAGTCAAACAGCGACCTTGGTGCGCCTCTTTTTTTCTTTGCATCATGTGCTGTTTGGGGACAATTTTGTGGAAGTGCCATCCTGTCTTGATTGACACTGCAGTGCCACTCCTAGATGGGCCAGGTGTTTGTGTCGGCAACTTGTGTCGCTTAGCTTAGTCAAACAGCCACCTTGGTGCGCCTCTTTTTTTCTTTGCATCATGTGCTGTTTGGGGACAATTTTTTGGAAGTGCAATCCTGTCTTGATTGACACTGCAGTGCCACTCCTAGATGGGCCAGGTGTTTGTGTCGGCCACTTGTGTCGCTTAGCTTAGTCAAACAGCCACCTTGGTGCGCCTCTTTTTTTCTTTGCATCATGTGCTGTTTGGGGACAATTTTTTGGAAGTGCCATCCTGCCTGACACTGCAGTGCCACTCCTAGATGGGCCAGGTGTTTGTGTCGGCCCCTTGTGTCGCTTAGCTTAGTCACACAGCAACCTTGGTGCGCCTCTTTTTTTCTTTGCATCATGTGCTGTTTGGGGACAATTTTTTGGAAGTGCCATCCTGTCTTGATTGACACTGCAGTGCCACTCCTAGATGGGCCAGGTGTTTGTGTCGGCAACTTGTGTCGCTTAGCTTAGTCAAACAGCCACCTTGGTGCGCCTCTTTTTTTCTTTGCATCATGTGCTGTTTGGGGACAATTTTTTGGAAGTGCCATCCTGTCTTGATTGACACTGCAGTGCCACTCCTAGATGGGCCAGGTGTTTGTGTCGGCCACTTGTGTCGCTTAGCTTAGTCAAACAGCCACCTTGGTGCGCCTCTTTTTTTCTTTGCATCATGTGCTGTTTGGGGACTATTTTTTAAATCGGCCATCCTGTCTGACACTGCAGTGCCACTCCTAGATGGCCAAGTGTTTGTGTCGGCCACTTGGGTCGCTTAGCTTAGTCATCCAGCGACCTTGGTGCAAATTGTAGGACTAAAAATAATATTGTGAGGTGTGAGGTGTTCAGAATAGACTGGAAATGAGTGGAAATTATGGTAATTGAGGTTAATAATACTATGGGATCAAAATGACCCCCGAATTCTATGATTTAAGCTGTTTTTTAGGGTTTTTTGAAAAAAACACCTGAATCCAAAACACACCCGAATCCGACAAAAAAATTTCGGTAAGGTTTTGCCAAAACGCGTCCGAATCCAAAACACGGCCGCAGAACCGAATCCAAAACCAAAACACAAAACCCGAAAAATGTCCGGTGCACATCACTAGTATATACCGGAGGCTGTATGTGTGTATATACATGGGGTTGTGTGTGTGTCTATATGGGGCTGTGTGTGTATATATGGGGCTTTGTGTGTTTATATACAGTATATGGGGTTGTGTGTGTGTCTATATGGGTCTGTGTGTATGTATATACATGGGGTAGTGTATGTGTATATATGGGGCTTTGGGTGTGTGTGTGTGTGTGTGTGCGTGTGTGTGTGTATATGTATGTATATATATATATATATATATATATATATACATATATTGGGCTGTGTGATATATGTGTGTGTGTGTGTGTATATATATATATATATATATACGTATGGGACTGTTTGTGTGTGTATATATATGGTGCTGTTTGGATATACTCTATCTATCTATCTATCTATATACTGTATATAGGGCTGTGTTTATACTATGGTGCTATGTGCATGCGCGTATTTGGGCAGTGTGTATATATGGGGCTGTGTGTGCGTATGTATGTATATGGGGCTATGTGTGTGCGTATGTATGTATATGGGGCTATGTGTGTGCGTATGTATGTATGTATATGGGGCTGTGTGTGTGTATATGTGGCTCTCTGCATATGTGGCTGTCTTTGTATGCGGCTTTGCATATGTATATGTGTCTCTTTATGTGGCTGTGTGTGTGCACATATGAGGCTGTGTGAGTGGGGGGGGGGGCACACCATTGTCTAATTCGCCTCCGGACGTCTTGTTTAAACTTACGCCCCTGGTCATACAGCCACCTCATTGCACCTCTTTTTCTTCTTTGCATCATGTGCTGTTTGGGGACTAGTTTTTAAACCTGCCATCCTGTCTGACACTGCAGTGCCACTCCTAGATGGGCCAGGTGTTTGTGCCGCACACTTGTGTCGCTCAGCTTAGTCATACAGCAACCTCAGTGCAACCTTTTGGCCTAAAAACAATATTGTGAGGTGTGAGGTGTTCAGAATAGACTGGAAATGAGTGGAAATGAATGTTATTGAGGTTAATAATACCGTAGGATCAAAATTACCCCCAAATTCTGAGATTTTAGCTGTTTTTATGTTTTTTTCAAAAATCATCCAGATCCAAAACCAAAACCCGAAAGGGTGGTTTTGGCAAAACCAATCCAGATACAAAACAGGAGCATGGAACCAGAACCAAAACCAAAACACAAAAAGTGCCCGCCGCACATCTCTAGTATACACCTCCCACCTCATACACCAGGACTCAACATAGTACTGTACAGCAGCCCACCCTCTATGTATACACCTCCCACCTCATACACCAGAAGTCATCATAGTACTGTACCGCAGCCCACCCTCTGCGTATACATCTCCCACCTCATACACCAGGACTCATCATAGTACTGTAACGCAGCCCACCCTCTATGTATACACCTCCCACCTCATACACCAGGACTCATCATAGTACTGTAACGCAGCCCACCCTCTATGTATACACCTCCCACCTCATACACCAGGACTCATCATAGTACTGTAACGCAGCACATCCTCTGTGTATACACCTCCCACCTCATACACCAGGACTCATCATAATACTGTTACGCAGCCCACCCTCTGCGTATGCACCTCCCACCTCATACATCAGGTCTCACCATAGTACTTTAACGCAGACCACCCTCTGTGTATACACCTCCCACCTCATACACCAGGACTCATCATAGTACTGTAACGCAGCCCATCCTCTGTGTATACACCTCCCACCTCATACACGAGGACTCATCATAATACTGTAACGCAGCCCACCCTCTGTGTATACACCTCCCACCTCATACACCAGGACTCATCATAGTACTGTAACGCAGCCCACCCTCTGTGTATACATCTCCCACCTCATATACCAGGACTCATCATAGTACTGTAACATAGCCCACCCTCTATGTATACACCTCCACCTCACACACCAGGACTCATCATAGTACTTTAACGCAGCCCACCCTCTGTGTATACACCTCCCACCTCATACACCAGGACTCATCATAGTACTGTAATGTAGCCCACCCTCTGCGTATACACCTCCCACCTCATACACCAGGACTCATCATAATACTGTAACGCAGCCCACCCTCTGTGTATACACCTCCCACCTCATACACCAGAAGTCATCATAGTACTGTAACGCAGCCAACCCTCTGCGTATACACCTCCCACCTCATACACCAGGAGTCATCATAGTACTGTACCGCAGCCCACCCTCTGCGTATACACCTCCCACCTCATACACCAGGACTCATCATAGTACTGTAACGCAGCCCACCCTCTATGTATACACCTCCCACCTCATACACCAGGACTCATCATAGTACTGTAACGCAGCCCACCCTCTATGTATACACCTCCCACCTCATACACCAGGACTTATCATAGTACTGTAACGCAGCACATCCTCTGTGTATACACCTCCCACCTCATACACCAGGACTCATCATAATACGGTAACGCAGCCCACCCTCTGCGTATGCACCTACCACCTCATACATCAGGTCTCACCATAGTACTTTAACGCAGACCACCCTCTGTGTATACACCTCCCACCTCATACACCAGGACTCATCATAGTACTGTAACGCAGCCCATCCTCTGTGTATACACCTCCCACCTCATACACGAGGACTCATCATAATACTGTAACGCAGCCCACCCTCTGTGTATACACCTCCCACCTCATACACCAGGACTCATCATAGTACTGTAACGCAGCCCACCCTCTGTGTATACACCTCCCACCTCATATACCAGGACTCATCATAGTACTGTAACGCAGCCCACCCTCTGTGTATACACCTCCCACCTCATACACCAGGACTCATCAGAGTACTGTAATGTAGCCCACCCTCTGTGTATACACCTCCCACCTCATACACCAGGACTCATCATAATACTGTAACGCAGCCCACCCTCTGTGTTTACACCTCCCACCTCATACATCAGGTCTCACCATAGTACTTTAACGCAGACCACCCTCTGTGTATACACCTCCCACCTCATACACCAGGACTCATCATAGTACTGTAACGCAGCCCATCCTCTGTGTATACACCTCCCACCTCATACACGAGGACTCATCATAATACTGTAACGCAGCCCACCCTCTGTGTATACACCTCCCACCTCATACACCAGGACTCATCATAGTACTGAAACGCAGCCCACCCTCTGTGTATACACCTCCCACCTCATATACCAGGACTCATCATAGTACTGTAACGCAGCCCACCCTCTGTGTATACACCTCCCACCTCATACACCAGGACTCATCAGAGTACTGTAATGTAGCCCACCCTCTGTGTATACACCTCCCACCTCATACACCAGGACTCATCATAATACTGTAACGCAGCCCACCCTCTGTGTTTACACCTCCCACCTCATACACCAGGACTCATCATAGTACTGTAACGCAGCCCTCCCTCTGTGTATACACCTCCCACCTCACACACCAGGACTCATCATAGTACTGTAACGCAGCCCACCCTCTGCGTATAGACCTCCCACCTCATACACCAGGACTCATCATAGTACTGTAACGCAGACCACCCTCTGCGTATACACCTCCCACCTCATACACCAGGACTCATCATAGTACTGTAACACAGACCACCCTCTGCGTATACACCTCCCACCTCACACACCAGGACTCATCATAGTACTGTAACGCAGACCACCCTCTGCGTATACACCTCACACACCAGAACTCATCATAATACTGTAACGCAGCCCACCCTCTGTGTATACACTTCCTACCTCACACACCAGGACTCATCGTAGTACTGTAACGCAGCTCACCCTCTGCGTATATACCTCCTACCTCATACACCAGGACTCATCGTAGTACTGTAACGCAGCCCACCCTCTGCGTATACACCTCCCACCTCATACACCAGGGCTCATCATAGTACTGTAACACAGACCACCCTCTGTGTATACACCTCCCACAGCAGGACTCATCGTAGTACTGTAACGCAGCCAATCCTCTGTGTATACACCTCCCACCTCATACACCAGGACTCATCATAGTACTGTAACGCAGCCCACCCTCTGTGTATACACCTCCCACCTCATACACCAGGACTCATCAAAGTACTGTAACGCAGCCCACCCTCTGCGTATACACTGCTCACCTCATACACCAGAACTCATCATAGTACTGTAACGCAGCCCACCCTCTGTGTATACACCTCCACCTCATACACCAGGACTCATCATAGTACTGTAACGAAGACCACCCTCTGTGTATACACCTCCCACCTCATACACCAGGACTCATCATAGTACTGTAACGCAGCCCACCCTCTGTGTATACACCTCCCACCTCACACACCAGAACTCATCATAGTACTGTAACGCAGCCCACCCTCTATGTATACACCTCAAACCTCATACACCAGAAATCATCATAGTACTGTACCGCAGCCCACCCTCTGCGTATACACCTCCCACCTCACACACCAGAACTCATCATAGTACTGTAACATAGCCCACCCTCTGTGTATACACCTCCAACCTCATACACCAGGAGTCATCATAGTACTGTAATGCAGCCCACCCTCTGCGTATACACCTCCCACCTCATACACCAGGACTCATCATAGTAGTGTAACGCAGCCCACCCTCTGTGTATACACCTCCCACCTCACACACCAGAACTCATCATAGTACTGTACCGCAGCCCACCCTCTGTGTATACACCTCCCACCTCACACACCAGAACTCATCATAGTACTGTAACGCAGCCCACCCTCTATGTATACACGTCCCACCTCATACACCAAGACTCATCATAGTACTGTAACGCAGCCCACCCTCTGCGTTTACACCTCCCACCTCATACACCAGAACTCATCATAGTACTGTAACGCAGCCCACCCTCTGTGTATACACCTCCCACCTCACACACCAGAACTCATCATAGTACTGTAACGCAGCCCATCCTCTGTGTATACACCTCTCACCTCATACACCAGGACTCATCATAGTACTGTACCGCAGCCCACCCTCTGCGTATACACCTCCCACCTCACACACCAGAACTCATCATAGTACTGTAACGCAGCCCACCCTCTGTGTATACACCTCCCACCTCATACACCAGGACTCATCATAGTACTGTAACGCAGCCCACCCTCTGTGTATACACCTCCCACCTCATACACCAGGACTCATCATAGTATTGTAATGCAGCCCACCCTCTGCGTATACATCTCCCACCTCACACACCAGAACTCATCATAGTACTGTAACGCAGCCCATCCTCTGTGTATACACCTCCCACCTCATACACCAGGACTCATCATAGTATTGTAATGCAGCCCACCCTCTGCGTATACACCTCCCACCTCATACACCAGAACTCATCATAGTACTGTAACGCAGCCCATCCTCTGTGTATACACCTCTCACCTCATACACCAGGACTCATCATAGTACTGTACCGCAGCCCACCCTCTGCGTATACACCTCCCACCTCATACACCAGGACTCATCATAGTACTGTACCGCAGCCCACCCTCTGTGTATACACCTCTCACCTCATACACCAGAACTCATCATAGTACTGTACCGCAGCCCACCCTCTGCGTATACACCTCCCACCTCACACACCAGAACTCATCATAGTACTGTACCGCAGCCCACCCTCTGCGTATACATCTCCCACCTCATACACCAGGACTCATCATAGTACTGTACCGCAGCCCACCCTCTGCGTATACACCTCCCACACCAGAACTCATCATAGTACTGTAACGCAGCCCACCCTCTGCGTATACACCTCCCACCTCACACACCAGAACTCATCATAGTACTGTAACGCAGCCCACCCTCTATGTATACACCTCCCACCTCATACACCAGTACTCATCATAGTACTGTAACGCAGCCCACCCTCTGTGTATACACCTCCCACCTCATACACCAGTACACATCATAGTACTGTAACTGGGGGGTGGCTAGCTAGTCACGGACATTTTGCGGGATTGTCGCTCACAGTGACCACCTCTAAAGATGCAGGTGCGCTGACAGAGGCGGCCATGTTCAGTCAGCAAGAAGGCACCTACCACAGGGCAGTTGCAATCTTCGATGCTGCAACCAATGGTGCACCAATAACGTATCTTAGTATGTGTCGCTGCCGGTGGGAGTCTCGGGGGTATATTTACTAAAAGTCGATTTGGATACTATTTAAAATCATCCACAATAGAACCAACATCCCCACAAACTCGAGTAGTGTTTCTATTCCAATTATCTCATTTACTAAAATTCGATTTTGAGTTCCATTATAAAATCGCAGAGTGATGTTATATTTGTATTTGAAGTTCTAAGTCTGGCGAATTCACACACAAATCGACTTGAAGTCGACTCCAAATCTACTTCATTAAACAAATGCATCCCTATTGGCCAAAACAGGTCACATGTCCTGTATTACCCGCAAACGCCTTCATTCCTGGGCTAATTTGCATATCCACCAGTTTTTATAAATCACTTCTGTGCCGTTAAATGCCATGATCTATGCAGCCAGATCACCATGTGCTTCTCTCCCACGTACTGTCCATTATATTGAGGTTTCAGATAATTCTATATGATCAAAAATTGAATAGATGGTTCTATTGAAAATTGTGTTTTTTTGGTCGATTCTGGGTTCTATTGAGGTTCTATTTGTTAATCGACTGTTAATAAATGAGCTCTTCCTATTGATATCTATGGAGAAGTACTGATGGTCTATTTGAGGTTCTATTTGTATGTGAAGTCGAATTTCTGGCGATTTTGAGTCGGTTTTGCCTTTAGTAAATACCTCATTGTCAAATGCACCACCAAATCATCTCAAAATCGAATGGAGCAGAAAATCGAACCTTAGTACATGTTCCCCTCAGTAGGCTATGTAGAATCTGCATAAATACACAGACACAGGGTCAAAGCAGAAATGGCTGGCGCCACAGCATCGAAACACCACCGCTGAGGAGATAAACAGAAGCTTCCCAAATGGCTTCTAAATACGGAGATTATCTTGTACTGTGGTTCGTTTACTGTAACCAGGGCAGTCTCATCCAGTTGGCTTAATGCGACCAAGGGGTCCCAGGTTTCTAAGGGACTATGTGCAATAACTGCCCCCCCCCCTTCCCCCCAGTGGAATGCCACGCCAACAGCACCCCACCTTGACCAAACAGATGTGCCGACAGCAAGCCATTTCCCCCTGCTGGAGGTTGTGGCTGCTGCATAACGCCCGCAACTAACTAGCTGCCAATCGATAGAATACAGCAACCCCCCCACCCCGACACTGGGCCTACACTGTTGTTAAGAAGACGGCCTCGATTGTGACCTTAGCATTTACTACTAACACTGAGGTATATCTCCTTGAGCAACCCAGATGCATGTACTACTGTTTTCTCAAGTTCATGAGTTAAATTCCTGACCAAGGCCCTATCTGTGCAGAGTTTGTATGTTCTCTCCGTGTTTGCGTGGGTTTCCTACAGGTGCTCTAGTTTCCTCCCAAAGTCCAAAAACATTCTGGTAGGTTAATTGGCGATTTGGCTTTTGGAATACAAAAAAAACAAATTAACCCTAGTGTGTATGTATTGACAATGCTAAATTCCTTTGTCGTATAAACAACCCTTTATGAAGCTAAGAACACTGTACGCTGTTTACTTAAGAAGTACCATAATGGTACGCTAGTTGCGTAACGATCGCTCAGCCGTAGGCGAGACGCTCAAGCGTCACGTTCGCTCACGGCCCAGTGATCACAGGACACGTTATTGGCTATGACTAGAGTAATGATTCGCTATGGCGTAGCGGACGCTCGAGACCACGAGGAGATCACCAGCGGCGCAGACGCTCACAACGCTATACCTTTATGTCTAAACCTTATACCAAAGAAATACACAGGATACCTTAATGTGAGTACAGGGTGTAAGTGCAACCTTGTGTAACCTGACTAACTACAAAGCTGCTTGAGCGTCACCGACGCTCAAGTGAACACTTAACACTATAGAAAATACACAGATACTGGTTTAGGTTCCAAAGCCTATTAACTGTATTATATCTAATATACTTGTAAAAAGGGGATAACAGTACAAATGATACACTACAATATAACAAAGACTTCCTAACCACAGAACTAAACAATAAATACAAAAAGACAATACTACACTGACCTAAATGCAATACAATACAATACTATCTAATACGATACAATACTAGCCTAGTCTAGGGGAGATATGAGAGAACAGAACAGAGAGAGAGAGAGAGAGAGAGAGAGATGAGAGAAATTGGCTCACAGAAAGACAATGATAACGGAGAGAAACTTACGCACAAAGGGTATGATCGCCTGCGCCTCGATATCCAGCTCCCGGCTATCAGCAGATAACCGTTGATGAGAGAGTGAGAGCTGGATGTGGTCGGCCTGCCTATTTATGCCCCACACACAATGCAATCTCCTGGTCCTACAATCCCATTGTCCATTGGCCGAAGGAATTCGGCCCTGCATCATAACAAAAGGTCATAGGGTGATTCATACAGGTGGGCTGTGACGATTTCCAACAGCTCAGGTGGGTGGGAAACTGGGTTTCCCGCCGCATACCTGAGTATGTGTAAATAATAGAAATGGACATAAACTTCTTATGTCCATAACTATTCGCACGAGCGATTAATACGCTCCAAACCAACACCGGAATATTGCTAATTAAATACTCTTCCGATGGGTACCAAACACTGCTGTATGATTCCTGTTAGACCCTTCGTACGATATAAAGAGGGATTCCTCAGCTCTGGGACATTGTATTTTAACCAAACTTTCAGAATCTATCAAAGGGACCATGATCTATAAACTACATTAATTGTGAACATTTGTAACGAATGAGTCGCACGCTACGACTACATAAACTCTACCGTAAATACGCATACCGCGCCTGCGAGTGCACGCTATTGCGGGTATGTGCCTCCACGGGAGAGCGTACGCACGCGCAGCGCGGACCAGTGTGCGGTGCAAATATGGCAACGTGCATTGGGACATTTTTCTGACTTTGACAGTCCACCCTTTGGCAGTCAATAATAACTGCCACAAAACATTTAAGGAGAAAAATGTAAGTCAGGGGTTAATTGATTTCCATGGTTGGGTAGGGGAGGAGAGAGGAGAAGGTGTGAAGAGGGTATGACCTAGTGAGATAGCAGAAGCATGTGTATATGAATCCATGTTTGGAGGGTCATGTATCATCGTGCCGTACGTGTTGTAAATCAAGCTTCGAGGTATTGCGAAGTATACATTTGAATTCCTTCTTATCCTGTGGTACAGGTCTGTGGATGGGCTGTCAAACTTTACCGAGCTCTTTTCGGATTTTGAACAAAATGGGGAGCACATTTTAGTTGATGATACATGAATGGGGGAGGTATGTGGTTGCTGATATCTGTGCCTGTATTCCCTATCGTCTATGTGTGTCGTTACCTGAGGGTTGTAGAGCTGAAGATAAAGAACACTTACGAAAAATGCAATGATATTCTATGTCAGGGAAATGTACATCTGTTGTTGAAGTTTTGTTCGGTATCTGTTGAGAGTCGTCTTCTTTGCGCTGTATTGCTCTTTGGGCATGAGCAAATAGCTTTGTCAGTGCCATCAGATTTACAAAAAATGTTGGGCTAGCGTGAGTTTAAAATACTAGGGAAACTGGGGATCCATGGCAAAGTTCATCAAGTGTCCATATCATAGGTCGTCAAAACTTCATCTTTGGTTCTTGTCTGTTGTCTGTATAGCGTCTTGTTAACTTCCTCGTCCAAGGGGTCTTTGTATCTTGGAGAAAAGCAGAAAAACAGGTGAAAGAAACGGACCGTATAATCGCATTTTCATCACATCATGGTTTCTATCATTGGGTCATAAATCAAATCCAGGTTAATTACGGTTTCCTCACTCCTCAAGCTCATCACTTTTGTACTTTGTTTGCACCTCATTAAAGCCTGCCCGCATCTAAATATCAATCCAATCGATATAACGACACCCAAGATACATAGTAGAAACTTTCCAACATCCTTTATGACTCCTTGAGCCCATTCTCCCAAACCGGAGAACCAATTTCGCGGGTTCAACCATGACACCCAACTAGTCAGCTCATTACCTACAGCAGCAAGGGTGAGATTGTGTTTTCGACGAAATTCCCACTTCAATTGGAGAATATCGTCCATCTTTTGGTCTATGACCTCTACCGGATCCTCGGTGCTATTTGTGATATACGTGCAACACTTTATGCCGTACTGTGTTGCCAATGTAACACAATATCCGCCTGTTACTGCTGTAAGATAATTAAGAACCATCCTATGCTGAACTAGTTCTGTTTTATAGGCTTGAAGTTCTCTTCCAGTGTATCTAAACGTGTCATCATACATTTCAGTGATATTATCTAACAAAAATCTAACGCTACCAGAACCTGAATCCCGGTGGATTCATGGATAAGATCAGAGGCCGGATGCTCTAACCTTTCTGACAGTTGTCTTTTAACTCGGTGCTCGTAATGAGTGTGAGTATAAGGAGCTTGGGCACCACGGTGTATGTCCTTCATTTTGTCATGTGTAACAGTCATCACTTCAGGCAATACTTTTCCAATATAACACAATCCTTCAGAGTTTGGGGCAAGCCACTTGTACGCCTTTCTCCCGCATATGAAATATGCGTCATCGGGGAGAACATAAGGGACGGAGAAGGACATGACCATGTTACAAACCTTCCAGGTGAAGTCTCCTGACCCTAATTCTTCCATCTGCTTAATGCACGTATCAGTTTGTACGATATGTGCACAGTATCCTGGTGATACCTCTCCAACTCTAGTAATCCTATTTCCTAAGGTATATCGATACCGAAAAGATTTTCCTCTACTGGCTATATGGCGTACGAGCTCTGTATCTGTAGGCATTCTATCTGCTCTGTGTGAAAAGGTCATGGTAAGGTTGCTCCATGACACTTCCCAATTTCCCGGTTTTCTGGGATTGGAGATGTTAAAACATAAGAGGGACCTATCCACATGGTATTGGTGGAGCTTCAAACTAGGAGGGCTGGAGATGTTAAACCTCCGGTCCACCGGTCTCCCACCACTTAGCTCAAGTACCTCCCCTAACGTTAAAGGAAATGGTACTAGCCCTGATTTGCTGTGACCCTGAGGTACTTGAGAGCATACCCAACAATCTGTTTGGTTTAACACGTTACCCACTAGAGAGTGATAGTCACTCAATGGATGCCGGTCCATATGGATATTAAAACTAGATTGGCATTTCTTTATGCATCCATCTTCAACCAGATTATCACAGAGCCTACAGATACAATTTTCTTCAGCTAACAATCCATCACAATTTCTTCTATCGGATCGTTTTCTGATACTCGCCTTTGCTTGTTGGTTTGGTTGATCTTGGAAAACTACGCCTCCATCATCATAATCGGAACCCATTCCAGAACCTCTCTCGACCTCTATGGTACTCTCGCCGGAACAGACTGCTCTGGTCAACATCATGGTTAACATCAAAATCCGGATCACAGTCTCTTGGGGCAAGTCCATCTTTGAGGAGGAAATAGAGAAGAATGAGAAGGGGGAAAAAGAAATTTTAAGGGAGAGGGGCTGGGAAGTGGAGAAAAACAATAAAAGGGAGAAGGGAGTCGACAACTGCTTTCGGTCTTCAAGGCTCAGGTGCCGCCTCAGTCCTCCTGGAACAGACACTCCAGTGATACAACCTCTACCGTCTGTTCCTTATCACGGGACTTCTCTGGATCGGCCACCTTTTTGCAGTGGGATGAATGGACCCAAGTCTCTCTCTCAGCAACCTTCAATGCTGTGGTGCTAGTCAATAAGACCTGGTATGGTCCTTCCCATCTATCAATAAGACAACCTGAGCGTAGAAAATTTCGTATCATTACATAATTCCCAGGTTCAATGTCATGACAATTACTATCTGGTAAATCAGGAATCACCAACTTCAGATTATCATTTTGATTCCTCAACTGTTTACTCATGTTAATTAAGTATTTTACAGTTACTTCATTGTTACATTTCAAATCATCCTGAGGGTTAATCATGACATGCGGTTGTCGACCAAACAAGATTTCAAAAGGAGACAGATTAAGGGGGGACCTGGGAGTGGTTCTGATGCTATACAAAACAATGGGTAAAGCTTCTGGCCATGTTAATCCTGTCTCTGCCATTACTTTACTCAATTTATTTTTAATAGTGCTGTTCACTCTTTCGACCTTCGCACTCGCCTGTGGACGGTACGGAGTGTGCAGCTTACTATCAATTCCCATCAACTTACACATTCCTTGAAAGACATCACCTGTAAAGTGGGTACCCCTATCACTTTCAATGATTCTAGGGATACCATATCTACATACAAATTCCTGCACAATTTTCTTAGCTGTAAACATAGCGGTATTTGTAGCTGCTGGAAAAGCCTCGACCCAATTCGAGAAAACATCTATACAAACAAGTACATATTTCAAATTTCGACATGGGGGTAATTGAATGAAGTCAATTTGTATTACCTGGAAAGGGCCGCCGGCAGGTGGGATATGGGATGGTTCTGTAGGTATTGCTTTTCCAACATTCTTTCTCAGACAGGTAAGGCATGACATTGCTCTTTTACTCGCATGAGAGGAGAATCCTGGGGCGCACCAGTATGCTCTTACCAATTTGCACATCCCCTCCTTGCCTAGATGAGTCAGCCCGTGAGCTGCTTCAGCCAGACATGGAAGGTATGCCCTGGGGGCCACCGGTTTACCATGTCCATCCGTCCAGAGCCCTGAGGACTCCTGGCCATATCCCTTTGCCTTCCAGACTGCTCTTTCCTGTGTGGAACACAAATTCTGCATCTCACACAACTTCTGTGTGTTGATGGTATTAAATACCATCAGTTGTGTGGTGTCTGTCTGTATGGGGGTAGCAGCTGCAAGCTTTGCGGCTTCGTCTGCTCGGCTGTTACCAAGGGATACTGGGTCTTGGCTATATGTATGTGCTTTACATTTGATAACAGCCACTCTGTCGGGTTCCTGTATCGCTGTTAGAAGCCTTTTTATATGAGCTGCATGCGCTATCGGTGTACCAGCCGCCGTCATGAAATTTCTGAGCCGCCATAGCGCTCCGAAATCATGGACTACCCCGAACGCGTATCTAGAATCGGTGTAGATATTGGCTGACTTACCCTTAGCCAATTCACATGCTCTGGTTAGGGCGACCAGTTCAGCAACCTGGGCTGAGTGAGGTGGGCCTAGCGGTTCCGCTTCTATGGTGTCTTGGTCATCTACGACTGCGTATCCAGTACACAAGTCTCCCGAGTCTGACTGTCTGTGACAACTACCGTCCGTGTAGAACGTGAGTTCTGCATCTTCCAGTGGATTGTCACTGATGTCAGGCCTTGCGGTAAAATTTTGGGTCAAATATTCCATACAATCATGTGTATCTTCCTTTGCATTAAATCCTCCTTCCCCATCACTCTCACCTTCCACCCTTTGTGTCTGACCAGGCACACCTGGGAGAAATGTTGCAGGATTTAATGCGCTGCATCTCCTTATGGTGATGTTTACTGGGGCCATTAATGCCAATTCCCATCTCGTAAACCTTGCTGATGAGACGTGTCTGGTTTGGGCAGAATTCAATAAGGCAGATACCGCATGCGGTGTATGGATTGTGAGGTTGTGGCCTAGCACGACATCTTCGCTTTTCGTCACTAGCAATGCTATCGCCGCAACGCTACGCAAGCATGTGGGGAGGGATCGCGCTACCGTGTCTAGCTGGGCGCTGTAGTATGCGACTGGCCTGCTGGCGTCACCGTGTTTTTGTGTTAGTACACCTGCTGCGCACCCAGCACTTTCTGTTCCGTATAGTTCAAAGGGTTTCCCATAGTCTGGCATACCTAGTGCTGGTGCCTGCGTTAGGCACTGTTTGAGTCTCTCAAATGCTGTTTCAGATTCGTCTGTATGCGAAATCCGATCAGGTTTGTTTGAAGAGACCATTTCCTGCAAAGGTAGCGCCAATATGGAAAACCCTGGGATCCAATTACGGCAATACCCACACATTCCTAGAAACGTCCTGATCTGTTGTTGGGTTTGTGGCAGTGTCATGTCTCTAATGGCTTGGATTCTATCAGCGGTCAGGTGTCTCAGTCCTTGTGTTAGACAGTGTCCCAAATATTTTACCTTAGCTTGGCATAATTGCAACTTGTCTTTGGAAACCTTGTGACCTGTGTCTGAAAGATGAAACAGGAGCTGTTTCGTATCCTTCAGGGAAGCTTCCAATGAATCAGAACACAGTAGTAGATCATCCACGTACTGTATCAACACTGATCCACTCTCCGGTTGGAAAGACTGTAAACAATCATGCAAAGCCTGAGAAAATATACTTGGACTGTCTATGAAACCTTGGGGTAACCGAGTCCACGTGTATTGGACTCCTCTGTATGTGAATGCAAACAAATATTGGCTGTCAGGGTGCAGAGGTACCGAAAAGAATGCGGAGCAGAGGTCAATAACAGTGAAAAATTTGGCAGTGGGAGGAATTTGCATTAGGATGACAGCTGGATTAGGCACTACGGGGAACTGACTCTCAACTATTTTGTTAATCCCCCTTAGATCCTGC
Organism: Pseudophryne corroboree; assembly: GCF_028390025.1. Lineage (NCBI taxonomy): Eukaryota > Metazoa > Chordata > Amphibia > Anura > Myobatrachidae > Pseudophryne > Pseudophryne corroboree. Next base: position 22,393,844 of record NC_086452.1, read on the forward strand.
ACTAGCCTGTAACCCCTCCCCCCACTCTTTTTAACAGGGAAGATGGGACTATTTGCTGTGCTGGACGTTCTTACTAGAATGCCCTGTTGTAGCAAGCGCTCTATTACTGGGAAAACTCCTAACTCCACCTCTGGCTTCAGAGGATACTGTGGGATTTTTGGAGCTATCCTACCATCTTTTACTTGTACAACTACTGGAGCTACGTTTGCCATTAATCCAGTGTCCTGTCCATCTTTTGTCCAAAGTGACTCTGGTATCTGAGATATCATCTCTTCTACTTGGGATGGATTCCTATTTGTCATAATGGAATGTGACATTAATTTTGATGGGGAGTCTAGCATGTCTCGTACTTCCTGAGCGTGATTCTCAGGAATGTCCAAGAATACACCTTCAGGAGTACAATAAATGACGCAACCCATTTTACATAGTAAGTCTCTTCCCAGGAGATTAGTTGGTGCAGATGCAGCCAGCAAAAAGGAATGCTTGGTATGCAAAGGCCCTATTGTAATCTCGGCTGGTTTGCTAACAGGGTAGTGCTGGACTACTCCTGTTACTCCCATGGCTGGAATTGTCCTACCAGTGGTTCTCATGCCCACTGTCGAATTTATCACTGACTTGGCCGCCCCTGTGTCTACAAGAAAGTTTAAAGTTTTACCAGCCACATTGATTGCAATCTCTGGTTCGCTTCCAAGACTGGCAATCAACTTAACTGGCTGTAGATTACAGGTATGGCCATACCCCTATTGGGTATGCTGACCTCCCTGAATCCCATTGGCAGCAACTACTTGTGGGGGAGTTAGCTGGGAACTACCAGAGGCATGCCAATCTCTGTTCGGGGGATATCTTTTTGTTTCCCCTGTATGTGGCTCAAAACTCCGCCTCTGTGGACCCTGCTCCCAATGTCGTGTGTTGTGTTGTTGTCTAGGGGGTTGAAAAGATCTTTGTACATTCTTTGTTCTACATTCTCGTGCATAGTGTCCCGGTCTGTTACAAGAAAAACATGTTATTACACTTGCCTTACCCACAGGATTCGGTGGTACATACGCAGGCTGCCTTGTGGTCAGCGCCTGTATACTTACGGACATCAACTTATCACTTTGCGACTCTCTGTGCCTAGTGATGTTTCTGTCGTGATCAATAGCAGCCTCTCTCAAGCCGGACACTGACAGACCTCGCCAGCATGGTTGCGTGGTCTGAACCCTAGTCTTTAATGTTTCCTTTAAACCATCCATCAGTACAGATACTGCTACTTCTCGATGGTTTGGGTTGGTCTTTATGTCTTCTATACCCGTGTACTTTGCCATTTCTAATAGTGCCCGGTGAAAATATTCTATTGCCGTTTCGGACTCCTTTTGCTTAATGGAAAATATTTTATTCCATTTAACAACGGCTGGGAAATACTCTTTTAGCTGTAAATTTATCCTTTTTACATTATCCTTGTTGTACACGTCTGTAAGCGGTACATCTTTATCCAATGCACAATCAGCTAAAAATTGAGTTGCGTCAACATTGGAAGGTAAACAAGCTCTTAGCAGTATCTGCCAATCCTTGTTGTTGGGTTCTACAGTGTTACCTAGATCCCTGATGTATTTTTGGCTAGCAACTAAATCCTTCCTGGGGTCAGGAAATTCGGACACTATTGTTCTTAATTCCATTCGGGAAAATGGAGTGTACATGGCAATGTTCCTTATGGGAGTGGCTCCAGACACATCTGTTTTTCCATTGGGAACTGCTATTACCCTTACAGGAGCAATTCTAACAGCCTCTTCCTGTGTAGATTCTACTGCTTGTTGTGGTACAATTGTTTCAGTGTAGTGCATGGTGCCGTACTTACCCGTTGACACGACCTCACCTATCCCTCCGCTAGGGGCTTTCACTAATCTCGTGGGTGTCGCTGTGCCTACTGTGGTTTCTGCTATGGTGGCTGCAAGAGAGAGAGCTGAAATTGTTGCTGAATCGTCTTCTTGATCACACTCCTGAGGAAGGTTCAAAACAGGGTACATCTTGCACGGGTTAATACTTGCATGAGTTATTTGGTTAACATCATTAACATTTACAGGGTTACTAAGAGTTTGTGTTTTACAACCCAGTGCGTTTCTCTCCGCAATCAACTTCTCTCCTGCAATGTATGGTGGAGGAGGAGCTGTGGCTATCAGCTTCCTGACTGCCCCAGATCCTGCCGCCAGAGCCAAACCTCTCTGTATCTCACCTTCCTGGTGCCATAACTGTAAATAATCATGATGCTGAATTCGTCTCTTTGTTGATTTTACGAGACATATCCTCCTCCTTAAATTTTGTAACACTTCTGGACTGAAGCTACCTATTCTTGGGAATTTGTCCCTGTCTTGTACAGTCATTCTCTCCCATTCATCACATAAAACCTCTGTGTGACTACCGTATTTTTCACACATTACATATCGTGCCGACCCAACTGGTCGGTTCTCTGAATCAACCCGAACCGAGGTTGATCGCCCCCTACCTGAACAAATGGCCCCCATAATCTGCAGGCGTTGCTTATTCCTCCTTGGATCTTTATCTCAAGGTTTTCAGCGAACCCTTACAAACAAACCAAGATGTCCTTGGGCAGGCCGGCGGTGGTGGTTTATCAAGTACCCCACTTACTTCTCGCCCACGTTGGCCAGTACTGCAATCACTGTAACCAGAGCTGCTGTACCCAACCTAGGGCCCCTGTGAACCTTTATTTACTGGGGCGCGTTCCCCAGCAAGTATCGGTTGTTGGATAGTTCCTGAGTGACCAGCGAACTTCCCTTCCAAAAATAAAAAATTACACAAATCACGTCAGAATGTACAAATAGCGTTTGTGACCACTTTACTCTAATGGTATTAGGTCAGATTACTAACTACTGCACACAATTACGTGCGTTCCAATCGTTCAGTACACGAGCACTACTTGTCACGTACTGAAAGATCAATGGAATCGATGTTTCCGGCCGCGATTCCTTCAGCAAGAGCTTGTATGGCCTATATGGGTTCTGCACCAACACCCCAGGCGTTGTGCCACTGGACTTTTATAGCGGACCTCTTTGTCTATTTTACCTGTTACCTTATGACCTCCTGGTCTGTTACCTTATGACCTCCTGGTCTGTTACCTTATGACCTCCTGGTCTTGTTACCTTATGACCTCCTGGTCTTGTTACCTTATGGTCCGCTATACTCTAATGCTCAAATATTATTTAACCAGGGATGCCTCCCTAGCCACCGTATATGTCACTTACACGTATGTCCCTTGACGAGTACCCGGCTTTCCTTTTGGTTCCACCTTAAAGTTATATAAACTTTTGTATACAAAACACACTCACTCAACACATGTACACTTTTGTTTCTATATCTATTTCTGCGCAGAAATTGTCTTCAGTCCAACAGTGTTACCAATTAGGAGCAGGATCTGTTAAACTAAATTTCAGATTTTTTCCAAAAATAGATTTGCGTTATTTACCGCTTCGCGTTATCTACCGCTGTGCGTTACTTATCGCCTTGCGCTAATTATCGCTTTTCGTGACTTGAGCTACGTTGCGTAACCAGACGCTACGTTGCGTAATGTACGCTGCGTGCGTCTGCCGTTTGGATTGCGTACGCTAGTCTTTGTTAGCGACACGTGTACGCAATGCAAAGATCCACCGTAACACAATATATACTTTTATCAATGTAAATGATCCCTGATCATCTACCGCAATCCACACTGACTGCCTTGTCTCTTAGACAAATCGTGTGTTGTTCTATACTTTAACTATTACCTTTATTATGAAATAACAGCAAATCTCTTTTTAGCACTTTCTATCAACTATAAAAATTGGCAAACAGGAATAGTGATATACGAAATTGAAACAGAAAATGCAGATATATGTATGCGTGCGTGTATACGCAAGACAGAAGAGAAATAAACAGTTTTAAAAGACACAAGCGTTTTGTTCTTACTTCCGGTTCCCGGATTCCTTCAGCACTCTTTATCTAAGCGAAGCAGACGCTTATCCCGTCAGCACTGTGAGACAACCTCCCACCCTTTGCTGGAGGGATAATGTCTGCTGATCTACCTAGTGCAGATATGAGAAGGATAGGACGAGTCCCCAATTGACAATGCTAAATTCCTTTGTCGTATAAACAACCCTTTATGAAGCTAAGAACACTGTACGCTGTTTACTTAAGAAGTACCATAATGGTACGCTAGTTGCGTAACGATCGCTCAGCCGTAGGCGAGACGCTCAAGCGTCACGTTCGCTCACGGCCCAGTGATCACAGGACACGTTATTGGCTATGACTAGAGTAATGATTCGCTATGGCGTAGCGGACGCTCGAGACCACGAGGAGATCACCAGCGGCGCAGACGCTCACAACGCTATACCTTTATGTCTAAACCTTATACCAAAGAAATACACAGGATACCTTAATGTGAGTACAGGGTGTAAGTGCAACCTTGTGTAACCTGACTAACTACAAAGCTGCTTGAGCGTCACCGACGCTCAAGTGAACACTTAACACTATAGAAAATACACAGATACTGGTTTAGGTTCCAAAGCCTATTAACTGTATTATATCTAATATACTTGTAAAAAGGGGATAACAGTACAAATGATACACTACAATATAACAAAGACTTCCTAACCACAGAACTAAACAATAAATACAAAAAGACAATACTACACTGACCTAAATGCAATACAATACAATACTATCTAATACGATACAATACTAGCCTAGTCTAGGGGAGATATGAGAGAACAGAACAGAGAGAGAGAGAGAGAGAGAGAGAGATGAGAGAAATTGGCTCACAGAAAGACAATGATAACGGAGAGAAACTTACGCACAAAGGGTATGATCGCCTGCGCCTCGATATCCAGCTCCCGGCTATCAGCAGATAACCGTTGATGAGAGAGTGAGAGCTGGATGTGGTCGGCCTGCCTATTTATGCCCCACACACAATGCAATCTCCTGGTCCTACAATCCCATTGTCCATTGGCCGAAGGAATTCGGCCCTGCATCATAACAAAAGGTCATAGGGTGATTCATACAGGTGGGCTGTGACGATTTCCAACAGCTCAGGTGGGTGGGAAACTGGGTTTCCCGCCGCATACCTGAGTATGTGTAAATAATAGAAATGGACATAAACTTCTTATGTCCATAACTATTCGCACGAGCGATTAATACGCTCCAAACCAACACCGGAATATTGCTAATTAAATACTCTTCCGATGGGTACCAAACACTGCTGTATGATTCCTGTTAGACCCTTCGTACGATATAAAGAGGGATTCCTCAGCTCTGGGACATTGTATTTTAACCAAACTTTCAGAATCTATCAAAGGGACCATGATCTATAAACTACATTAATTGTGAACATTTGTAACGAATGAGTCGCACGCTACGACTACATAAACTCTACCGTAAATACGCATACCGCGCCTGCGAGTGCACGCTATTGCGGGTATGCGCCTCCACGGGAGAGCGTACGCACGCGCAGCGCGGACCAGTGTGCGGTGCAAATATGGCAACGTGCATTGGGACATTTTTCTGACTTTGACAGTATTCTAATTCTAGTTCTAATTCATCACCTTATTTTGGCTCTGCAAAACCATCCTCAAGTGTTTTGGTTGAGTTTTGGTGTTTGGTTTGGTTTTGGATTCCTTTAAAATCGCAAAAAGTAAATAGATACAAATTGTTGAAAACAGCGAAAGTCAGGAAATCTGGACCTGTTTACATGCAAATCAAAACTAAAACCCGACTTCGCTTTTTTAAATCCGAGTTCCAAACTGACAACAGACTCGAGCCGGGACTTGGTTTCACTCGGAACCCCGAAGCAATTCAGAACTGGGACTTGATTCGACTTGGAACCCCTATGTTCGGGTGTGTTCGTATTTCAGTATGTGTTGTCTGTGTGGTAGGGAATGAGCACCACTGGGTCAGGGACTGATGTGAATGAATGAAATCTATAAAAAACTTTTAATAAAAAAGTTTAAGATGTCAGCACGCAAGAGCCACCTAGTGGAAGATTTAGGTAATAAGAAAGTTACACATCAAACTATCACCTTATACTTTACCAACTTCCAAACCTCTGCAACAACCGTGAAGCTACAAATGCCACGTATTCTCCGATAATTTGTTCTCAGCACCATGAAAGACATTTGAAAGTCTATGAAATAAAAGGCTGATTAAACGGCGCCGTTATCGCAGACGGAATGCTAAACAGCTGAAACATATTGTCAGTCTTTGCTTGAGATGACTTATTGTGCGCTTGTCGGAGTTTTAATGACGCTGTGTGCGATCAAGCCCTTAATGGGCAGAGTAACGAATACAATGAGCGCTTCCCAGGGCCATATGCTTCCACAGTCCAACTTCAGCCTAAACATTACAATTTGAAATGCTAATATTCTAATCAGCGGCATTAATGGTAATGGAGGATTGTGCTAATTCACCTCTGACGAGTTTTTAATGAGTTGCTGCAGCCAAGGGCAGAGGCAGTGGAGCTGAAAGCAGTTAAGCTGGAAGGAGAAAGCTCGATTAACATTCATCCACGGTCATTGTTCCGCAAGTAACCAGACCTCCGTGTGCCCGCTCGCTTTCTCCGTTCTACTCCACGTTCACTCCTCGCAGGATGCAGGAAGAGGCAGACAATGAGTCTTTGTTTAATAGTGAACAATGAGTTTGTGAGGAAGAATTCCTGGGATGTTTTAGAAGATTCTGTAGCATTTCTGACCTTTATTCAGCCCCTCAGTTCGCCATCTTTCCTTGACTTTGAAAGAGATAAAGGAATGACGTGGATTAGTAATGGCTCCGCGTCAATTCTACCACCTCCGCCTTTACGGACTGAGGGCCTGATTCAGCCGTCTTAAGGCGTATTTGCAAATCTCAGCGACTGCGGACAAAGACGCTGCGTCGCTCGCAGATCAGTTGATTATCACATTTCTGTACAGCCCTATGGTCGCACATCATGGCTGCAGGAAGTGAGGCGCCGGAGACACGGTAACTGCGTCCGGGATTGCACACGCTGGCTGAGACACACCCCAAAAACAGTTACCACCTACAGACGATTCCGGTCAATGACTTTGAGAATGAGTTCTCTCTGCGACCGCTGCTGCAGGACCGTTGTGGCACTTTGGCGCACGTGCAGTTGGACGATAATTGCTCAACTGCGATAAAATCGGATTTGTGTACAACTCTGAGCCCTCTAAAGGTACTATGCTACAAAAGGTTTAACGCTAAATAAAGTATATAAATAAATTCTATAATAAAAAGTATCTGTTCTAAAGATGGAATTATCTAATGGGGCCATGCTACGGAAAGTTAAGTTATGCAAGGCTTTGTCTACTTACATGGGACATAGGGTAAATTTACTAAGGTGGGAGTTTTTTTAGAACTGAAGTTGCCCATAGCAACCAATCAGATTCTATTATCTTCTAGATGCAGTTAGATAAATGTTAAGTAGATTATGGTTGCTATGAGCAACATCACCAGTTCTCAAAAACTCCCATCTTAGTAAATTTACCCCAATATCAGGGGCAGATTGGGGATTTCAATTGGCCCAGAAAAATAATGCGTCAATGGCCTCATGTTATAGGTGTGGCCAAATTTGAAGTAGACGGGGTCAAATCAACAGGAGGTTGGCAATGGGGTTTGTGCCGCCATGTGGGGGTTGGCCATCCTCCACCCGCTGACAGGAGCTGATTGGTTGGTACTTTATCTCTCCAATTTATCTCACCCGACCTTTGGTAAATCTCCTTCTTAGTCCTGTAGTTAACACCCTGCCGATGCCAACCCATAACAGGCAATGGGGTTACATAAGATCCGGTACAGAGTGCATCTGAAGAATAACACCACCTGCTGGAAGAACAGGCAAATTCAGGATGACAACATTTGAGAGTTTAAGCTCCTGGCAGGGACAGGTATTGTGTCAAGACCTTATCTATTAGTCAAGGACTCCAGACTTAGGATTTTTTAAACTCTATTTCAAATTCTAATAGCATACGAACATCCATCGGCCATAACATTTCAACAACCTGTGTATTGTGAAGGTCCCCTTAATGCCGCCAAAACAGCTCTGACTTGTTGAGGCATGGACTCCACAAGACCTCTAAAGGTGTCCTGTGGTATCTGGCATCAAGACGATACCAGCAGATCCTTTAAGTCCTGTAAAGTGGAAGGTGGGGTCTCCACGGCTTGGACTTGTTTTTCCTGCACATCCCACAAATTCTCGATCGGATTGAGATCTGGGGAATTTGGAGGCCAAGTCAGCACCTTGAACCATTCCAGAACAATATTTGCAGTGTGGCAGGGCACATTATCGTTCTGCAAGAGGACACTTCCATTAGGGAATACCATTGCCATGAAGGGATGTACTGTACTTAGTCTGCTGCAATGTTTAGGTAGATGGTATGTGTCATAGTAACATTGATATGAAAGGTAGGACCCAAGGCTTTCCAGCAGAACATTGCCCAGAGCATCACACTGCCCCCGTCGGCTTGCCTTCTTCCCGTAGTGCATCCTGATGCCATCTCTACCCCAGGTAAATAAACACACATGCACCTGGCCGTCCATATGATGTAAAAGAAAACGTGATTCATCAGACCAGGCCACCTTTTCCCATTGGTCCATGATCCAGTTCTGACGCTCACATGCCCGTTGTAGGTGCTTTCAGCAGTGTACAGGGGTAAGCATGGGTCTGCGACTACAGAGCCCAATATGCAGCAAGCTGGATGCACTGCTTGTTCTGACATTTTTCTATCATAGCCAGTATTAACTTTTTCAGCAATTTGTGCTACACTAGCTCTTCTGTGGCATAGGAGCAGACAGGCTAGCCCCCCCCCCCCCCCCCCCCCCATCTCATCCAAGTCCACCCCCTCACCCCTGGAGAGGATCTGGTGAGGGGGACCTGCTCAGGGCCAGAGAAATGGATACCTAGCAAGAGTGCCGTAACTAGACATTTTAGCACTGTGTGCAAGAAACGGCATCGGAGCCCCACCCCTGCATGCAAAACATGGACAGTGCGCGTCGTAGGCGCGTGCAAAAATACATAGGGGCGTGGCTTTGTGGGGAAGGGGTGTGGCCACAAAATAATACCAATTCATATAACTGTGCACAGTAGTCTCCATTATTCAAATTACGCCGCACAGTAGCACCACTACATCAGGTAGAGACCCTTCTACACCTTACGGCAGACAGATTCCCCTTTTTACACATTACGGCAGACAGCGTTCCCTTTTTACATATTACGGCAGACAGCGTCCCCTTTTTACACATTAAGGCATACAGCGTCCCCCTTTTTACACATAACGGCAGACAGCGCCCCCCTTTTTACACATAACGGCAGATAGCGTGCCCTTTTTACACATAACAGCAGACAGCGCCCCCCTTTTTACACATAACGGCAGATAGCGTGCCCTTTTTACACATAACAGCAGACAGCGTGCCCCTTTTTACACATAACGGCAGACAGGGTGCCCCTTTTTACACATAACGGCAGACAGCGTGCCCCTTTTTACACATAACGGCAGACAGCGTCCCCCTTTTTACACATTAAGGCAGACGAAAGAAAGAAAAAAAGAAAGAAAGAAAGAAAGAAAGAATTATACTTACTGTCTCCGCTGGCTCAGGCTCCTCGGTGCAGATTCTGGCAGAGATCCCGATTCCCAGGCAGGAGAGAAGGAGGAGGAGGGAGGTGGAGGAGGGAGCCGCAGCAGCGCTGTTTTATTGGTGGAGGCGCTGCTGCTGTCCCAGTCCTTCACCATAGGCTGTTCTCCGCCGCTGTGAATTCTGGGATGCGCTTCACAGCGTCGGAAGACAGCCTATGGTGAAGCAGAGGGACAGCAGCAGCAGCAGCAGCGCCTCAACCAATAACACAGCGCTGCTGCGGCTCCCTCCTCCACCTCCCTCCTCCTTCTCCCCCGTGGCAGCTGCGGTCCTCTTCTCTCCTGTGTGCTGCGGGCGGCGGTTGCCCGCAGCACACAGCGGCATGTAATGAGTTAGTTTGACTCATTATATGCTTTGGGCCCCTGGACAGTGGCGGGCCCCAGTGCAACGCACTGGTTGCACTGGCGGTAGTTCCGCCTCTGCTTACCAGGGAACACCCTACAATACCTGTTTTTTTGGAGATGCTCTGACCCAGCTGTCTAACCATCACAATTGCCCTTGTCAAAATCACTCAGATCAACTTCAAGGACTGATTGTTCACTTGCTGCCTATTATATCCCACCCCCTGACAGGTGCCATTGATAGATGGGTGTATGTGTCTTGTTGTTTTAATTGTTATATTATACAATTTGTTTACAAACGCACAGCGCTTCCTTTACTTCTGGAAAAATGAACCATTGTTAAAAAGTGGTGCCGGTCTAAATCTATGCTAGAAGATAGACCATTTTCGCAGACACAATTAATCAGACGCACAAGCCGATACTGTAGGTACTGGGCCAAATACTGAACTGGGGACTGACTTCCACTGTGCAATTATTTAGTTGACACTGAAAAATAGCAATATATTCACTACAGATTGCCACTGGCGCCAAATGCAACATGTCCTCTATTGCACCCACTCACACGTGCACATTATTTATTTATTTGCAGTTTCTTATATAGCGCAGCATATTCCGTTGCACTTTACAATTAGAACAACAGTTATAGAACAAAACTGGGCAAAGATAGACAGACTTAAAGGTAGGAAGGCCCTGATTGCAAGCTTACAAACTATAGAGAAATAGGCCTTGATACACAAAGATAGATGCTACCTGTTGCATAATGGTCCACCAGATTGCTAGGTTCTTAATGGGTTGTATGATATGATCACCCTGCAATGTTGGAAGACAAAATATGAGGTTATCTGGACTGTACAGAGAGGATGTAACTGGATAGGGAAGCACTGAAGGTTATGTGGGTGGGTCTGGAATTTGGTAGGCTTGTCTGAAGAGGTGAGTTTTCAGGGAACGTTCAAAGGTTTGGAGACTAGAGGAGAGTCTTATTGTGCGTGGGAGGGCTTTCCACAGAGTGGGTGATGCCTGGGTAAAGTCCTGTAATTTTAAGTGTGAACAAGTAATACATGTGGATGAGAGATGCAGATCTTGTGCAGAGCGGAAAGGTCTGGTAGAGAGATATTTTGAGATGAGTGAGGAGATGTATGATTGTGCAGTTTGGTTAATAGCCTTGTATGTAAGTAAAAGTATTTTATATTTAACACGATAGAATACCGGTAACCAATGGAGGGACTGACAGAGCGGATCTGCAGACGAAGAACGTCTAGCGAGGAAGATTAGCCTCGCAGCTGCATTTAAAATGGATTGTAGTGATGAGAGCCTATGTTTGGGAATACCAGTAAGGAGATTATTACAATAATCAATGCGGGAGATGATGAGAGCATGGATTAGAGTTTTTGAGGTGTCTTGTGTAAGATAAGGGCATATTTTGATATGTTTTTTAGGTGCATATAACATGATTTAGAGACAGATTGAATGTGTGGAACAAAGAACAGTTCAGAGTCAATGGTGACACCTAGGCAGCAAGCTTGTGGGGTAGGGTGGAGAGTCGCATTGTCAACAGTTATGGAGATAAAACCTCCTCTCTTGGCCTTTCCCAATGGACTGACTCCTCTACTCATCAGGAGGGCCAATGCCTTGATCTAGTATTCACCAGACTATGCTCCGTCTCTGAACTCACTAACACTCCTTTCCCCCTCTCAGATCACAACCTTATCACCTGCATGCTCTCCTCTGTTAATTCAAACTCTGTGTTGCTGAAGTCCTCCAATCCTCCTCAAATTTGCAGAAATATTAACACAATTAATCTTCAAGAACTTTCCACTTCACTCCAACAATTGCTTTCACCTATTTCTGCATTAACCTCTCCTGAGATGGCTGTATCACACCTGAACGAGACTCTAGAACTAGCCCTTGATGAAGTGGCTCCAGCTACCCATCACACTCCACGTAGACCTAGATGTCAACCATGGCACTCCAAATTAACAAGACAACTACAAAAACTCACGCGAAAACTTGAACATCAGTGGCGTAAATCTCGTATTTCAAGTGACTTCCTCACATATAACCATCTACCACTCTTATAGAAATGCCCTGGACACTGCCAAACAAACATATTTCCAAACTCTTATCTCTGCTCAAGCCTCTAACCACAAACGACTCTTTAATACATTTAAATCATTTCTGAATCCTCCCGCACCTACCCCACCAGCCACTATCAAGGCACAGGATCTTGCTTCCTACTTCAAGGAGAAGATTGATAAGATCCGAGATGAAATGGTATGCTCTTCGGCAGCCAGTGACCTGCTCCGTTCTTTACCTGAACCCTCTGGCACTCTTTCTTCATTTGATCCCACAAATGAAGATGAAGTATCATCACTCTTCTCATCCTGCTTCTCTACTACCTCTCCTCTTGATCCTTTACCCTACAAATAAGTAAAGCTCTGTCTCTGGTGCTAATCCCTACCTTAACTAACATCTGTAATCTCTCTCTCTCTACTGGTATTTTTCCTTCACTCTTTAAGCATGCAGTGATTACTCCCATTTAAAAATAAAAAATTCTGACCATAACTCTCTCTAACTACCGCCCTATCTCTCAGCTCCCATGTCTCTCTAAGCTACTTGAGAGACTTGCCTACACTCGACTCACACACTTTCTTAACTCACACATTTAACTGGACCCACTTCAGTCAGGCTTCCGTTCCCAACACTCCACAGAGATAGCACTGTCTAAAGTGGTTAATGATTTGGTCACTACGAAGTCTAAAGGCCACTACTCACTACTTATTCTTCTAGATCTATCTGCTGCATTTGACACTGTTGACCACTCTCTTCTCATACAAACACTACAATCCCTAGGACTTAAAGACACAGCCCTTTCTTAGTTCCTATCCTACCTATCTAATCGCTCCTTCAGTGTTCGCTTCTCTGAATCTACCTCCTCTTCGCTACCTCTTTCAGTTGGAGACTGCAAGGCTCAGTCTTGGGTCCTCTGCTTTTCTCTATCTATACCTCATCTCTTGGTAAACTAATCAGCTCTTTTGGTTTTCAGTACCATCTGTACGCAGATGATACTCAAATCTACCTATCCTCCCCTGACTTGTCCCTATCTGTACTGGGCCGTGTTACTGAATGCCTTTCTGCCATTTCATCCCGGATGACATCTCGCCACCTCAAACTTAATATTTCAAAGACAGAGTTAATTATATTTCCACCGGCCAAGCTTTAAATACTGTTTTAGAGCTAGAAAAGTACAGACTACATACAGTGTGCTCCAATACTGACAGTAAATTAGGCTGCTTTTGCGTTATAAATAGGTAGTGGAAATCATGCAGAAACAACACATTCCCATCATTAATGGGGGAGAATACTTTGATGAATAAGCCCTATAAACTCTTAAATTAGATAAAAAAATACACAATCGGGAGAATATGTGAAGTATGGCCCTCATTTAGCTTCAGTTGCTAAAATTGCAGATGGCCGTGCTTTGGCCGTCTGCGCATGCGCACCCGAAAGGATGCGATCGCAAATTGAGTGACAGGTGGCAGGCGGCGTTGGGGGGAAGGGCAGCAGGAAACACAGGCTTGTCATGGCTGTTTTCGGGAGGGCCTGCATTTTCTGCCGATAGGAAACATGGCAGTGGTGCACCTGCATACGTAGCCTGGTTGCGTATGCAGGAAGGCTTCCACTATTTGCCGATTTCTGCAATGTGATTACAATTGGATTACGATCACATCTCTAGGCAGCGACTAACACGTTGGGTGGCCTTACCCTGTGCTGGGCGGCCCCCAGCGTGTGATTGTATATAGTAACAGTTTTGCTTTTTAGACTGTTACTGAAGCTGAATGAAGGCCTATATTTTAATTGTAAATAACATACATTAGCTTTAATTTAGCATTGGTTTTAATAACAGCATTGGTTTCGAAACAATGAATTGTGCACGCAGACATGTCACAGCCCCAACACGTATGGAAAGCCTGTATTTGTGTCAGTCACAATGTATATGTCACACGTAGTGGACAGAATGCTTTCATTCCTCTCATTACAGCCAGAGAGGTTTGTGTCACTTCTGCTGTGCATAACAATTCCCCAGCACAGAGGACTGGGCAGCCTGCTTTGTGTGACTGGTTGGATTACCAGCTCTGGTTGCCTCCAGTCATTTTAATTGTCCAACCAGCTTGTCAGCAACGAACGCTGAAAGGCAGCTTGAGGTGCTTAACAACAGAAAAACGTTGGTAACATCACCAGGATTGTCAGAAATTGCTAAAGACTGATACCAGCAAGACGATGCTCTGCAGGGAGGTGATAGGTACAGAGACGGCATATCTGCAAAATACAGCAATTTCTGAGCAATTAGGCAAGGCAAAAACATAAAAACTGAAACAACCAGCAGCCCCGCGGATTGCAATCTCCTCCGGCAACATCATGTACTTCAGCTCACTTGGCGGAAATTTCCTTAAAGCGCAGATGCTGAACAATTACGAAAAGACGCGCTGCGAACTCCACAAAGGGGAGATTGCAAGACGACGCATCCAATCATTAACCACCATTAACAAAAGCATCAAAGATGTACAGGACACCTTACGGGACATCAGGGCCAGCTCTGGATATTGCAGGGAAATGCAGAAATCCAGTCCCGTTCTCCGATCCAATGTTTGGCAAGTGCGTGAAGGGAGGGCACAAACGGCGCCGATGAGTATAGAGAAAGTGGATATAAGCAAAACACAAGCGGGAGTCAAAGTGCAGGAAAATACAATGGCAACGTATTCCCAGCGGGATGTAATGAAGAAAGATTTGGACTGTAGTGAGCATGGACCTGTAAGAAACAGACAACTCAGCGCATCAACAGACAGAGTGGAACGTAGTTTCCGGTTATCTGATCTGGTAAGTCAACGGAACGTTTCAAACAAACCGGAAAGTTCTCTGCTTGGAAAGAATGCCCTAAATTCAGACAGTCCTGGCACTGTGCTGGAGGATAACAAAGTATGGAACTATAAAACGAATGGAGATAAGGATATTGAGGCAAGTGGAGATGATAGACATATGCAACCAAGCAAAAAGAGTCCAAACCGAGTTATAAAAGGAACAAACAAGAGTTTCGACTCAGGAGTAAACAAAACAAACTCAGATTTCAACAAATCTCAATTTCAGCAAAGGAAAAGAAATCGATCGCCTTCAGTTAATCTAGATGAAAACACTTTTTCCAGCGGTACTGCAGACAATACCACCCAGGGAAAACCATCTCAGCGTCCAGGATCTAAACCATATAAACCTATTCTTCAGTCTCAGATGGCTCTAGGCACATTGGCCGATGAACTGCCAAACAAGAGAGAATCTGATGTCATGATTGGTAAATCAGATAAATCTGGAGTTGACAGCTGGGCTGATGAGTTTACAGGGGGCAGTAATCAGACCGCCGCCAAAAGCAGTTCACGAGGAAAATCGCAGGTGAAATCGGCCCCCGTTTCCCAGCGCCGGGCGGATTTTATAGCGAAATCTGCCAGAGCTTTGTCCACCGGTGACATCAGGAATCTCAAAATTCACACAAGTATTTCCAAGACTGAGAGGAAAAGGATATTACAGGAATTAATCTCAAACTCTACTGTGACCTATGACAGAAGTATACTGGAGAGGGTGCGACAGAGAGTGCTGCAGGAGAAAATCGCCAGATTCTTTGAGTTATTGCATGAACAGGATGGCAATGATCAAAGCAAAGATGAAAACAATATATTCTGGGATGACTAGGATCTAGGCTGGGTTATTGGTGCATTGGCTTTTACTGGGACCATTCTCAGTATATGGGATGCACATTTTATGGTGCGCCCTTTTGTAAAGAGGAGAAACCTAATATATATTGGATAAATCTATGTTCTATGTAAAATCATAAATCTACAGGCTCTATTTTATAGAAGGTGCAGAATTCCATACTATATTGTAATGGTAAATATTTTTATGTGTTTCCATAATTCTTTTGGGGAAAAAATCTTATTGGAATGCATTATATTTTAGGAAGAACAAGTACCCTTTTCCTCTTTCTTTATACACTAACATAAATCTATTACCTAGAACTTATCCCTGTATCTCACTACCTTCTATAGCCTTGTATAGGGAACATACGCACCAGTGGGGTGACATCTGCCTGTAGTGCGTTACCATATATTGTGGATCCTTAAAACTTTGAAAAGCGTGCATGCCAAAAGGAAAGTCCAAACTGGCCAGAAAAAGTATCATAAAAGTAGAAAAAAATAAACACCACTCCAAAATGTAGATAGGGACATAAACACTGAGGTTTAGTCATGTGCAATGTTTTCGGTTACCACTAACCCTTCTTCAGGCAGTACAAGATATGTATCTGGCACTGCTGGGGGCATATGTGTATCTGGCACAGCTGGGGGCATATGTGTATCTAGCACCGCTGGGAGCATATGTGTATCTGGCACCGCTGGGGACATATGTGTATCTGGCACCGCTGGGGGCATTTGTGTATCTGGCATCGCTGGGGGCATTTGTGTATCTGGCACCGTGGGGGGGCATTTGTGTATCTGGCACTGTGGGGGGCATTTGTGTATCTGGCACCGCTAGGGGTATTGAGTAAGGGGCACCGCCGAGGGCATATGTGTATCTGGCACTATGGGGGCATATGTTTATATTGCTTTGAGTGCCAATAGGGGGTGCTAGACACACCCAATAAGTGGTGCTAGACACGCCCAGTAGGTGGTGCTAATCACACCCGTCCGACAGTGCACCCCCTAATAAAATATTCTGCACATGCCTATGCAATTAGTATACTACCATGGAGCACCAGTGGCAGTCACGCATTAGATAATGCGATCACTGTATCAGAAACATATAGGACAGCGGCATGCATGAACAGAAGCTATTTAGGGTCAGCTTACACTGAGATCGCTGTCTGGTCAATGTTAATAATTATTTTAAGTCAATTAAATATAGTTATTTTCTGAACATCTTTGTGTTGCAGGGATTATGATTTCAGACATCAAAGAAATATTTGTTTGGTTGAATGTTAAACATATATACTGTAACTCGGCTATTCTAGCCTTGTTTGTGTGAATTACAGGCTGGGAATCTCTACTCTACAAAGATTATTTTGTATAAGGTAATTAAATGTGTCTCAACAGCCAAAGTGCACTTTGTTTTACAATGTTTTTACGCATAAATCTTAGTGTTTGTGTAGGGAGTGTATAATGAAGATGGAGGAATATACTGTATTATGGGTATTCAGCTGTATTTGTTAGGCATTGGGATTGTTGCATTGTTCTGGGAAAGTAAGATATCCACCAGCACCAGTAATTAGCAATAATGCAATGGTCAGTCTACACCGCTGTAATTATTATTTATTAGGGAAGTGCTGCCCAGGTAACATTGCAAAAAAGAAGTTACCTATAAATGGTGCACTGATATATTACAGTTTATCAACTTTTATTAGTATGCGTTAAAGCAATATATCGCTAGCTAAAAAGGCATAAAAAAAATGGAAGCAAGGGACTGCGGGCCTAATTCAGACCTGCTCACTGTTGTGCGAAATCGCACAGCGGCCGGTTATCGAACGACTGCGTATGGACCGCAGTGTGCAGGTGCGACGCCAAACAGCCACAGATTGGTGCGAAAATTTTGATTGCTAGGCAAAGTGATTGACAGGAAGTGGTCATTTGTGGGTGGTAACTAGCCGTTTTCTGGGGGTGTCTGGAAAAACGCAGGGTTCCCAAGCGTTTTCAGGGAGGGTGTGTGACGTCAGCTCCGGCCCCGATCAGCCTGTTTGTATCGCACTGTAGGAGTAAGTCCTGGGCTACACACACACTGCACAGACTGGAAAAAGCATTCGATGGTGAGTGAGGTGCGAACGGCTTTGCAGATGTCCGCTGTCTGACAAAGTTTTTGCACGGCGTACACATGCATTCGCACACTTGCACGGGGAGGGTTTTCACTTTCTATGGGCGGCGGCTATCTGATCGCAGACTGCTTCAAAAACGCAGAGGAGCGATCAGGTCTGAATTAGGCTCTGCGTCGGCTGCGGTTCCCTGAAGAAGGGTAGAATTGCCAATGAAATGCGTAAATACTAATTGCAGTCCAGGCTGTCAGTACCAGGAAGAGAAACACCTCCCTCTGAGACTGCCCAATGTGCTGTGTGGTTAGAAGACATGCCTTCCAATGTGAAGCTTTACTGACAGCCGCTAGGCAGTAGTCACCACCGCATATAGGGCCTAATTCTGCCTGATCGCTAGCAGGCGATTTCTGCACTGCTGCGATCAGATAGTCGCCGCCTACAGGGGAGTGTATTTTAGCTGTGCAAGTGTGCGATCGCATGTGTAGCAGACCTGTACAAACAGATCTTGTGCAGTTTCTGAGTAGCCCAGGACTTACTCAGCCGCTGCGATCACTTCAGCCTGTCCGGGACCGGAATTGACGTCAGATACCCGCCCTGCAAACGCTTGGACACGCCTGTGTTTTTCCAGACACTCCCTGAAAACGATCAGTTGCCACCCACAAACGCCTTCTTCCTGTCAGTCATCTTTGCGATCGCCCGGGCAATCGCTTTTTTCGCACAATTCAGTTGCTATGCACCGATCCCCGTTGCTTCGATCCGTCGCGCCTGTGCATTGCGGCCCATAAGCATGCGCAGTTTGGACCTGGTCACAGGCTGTGAGAAAACGTAGCCTAGCGATCAGGTCTGAATTACCCCCATAGATATCTTCAAGTGGTTTATTTTAAATGAATAAATTGGTTGAATTTCCACACTTAGAAATGCATCTCGCAACCCATTAAATAAGTCCTTGGAGTGCATTAACTGATACTTATTATATTGTGTACTTACTACTATGCAAGCTGTATTGTCTGCCATTATTACGTCTAATTCACAGTTTATGTGTTGCTCACTGTAGCAGGCTGGATAGCTCATCTGACCATATTTGGCACTTCCTGTTGTTGCTCATCAACCAATAAATGTTTCCCATGTTATTTGTATGAACGCCTAGTGATGTGCACCGGAAATTTTTCGGGTTTTGTGTTTTGGTTTTGTGTTTGGTTCCGCGGCCGTGTTTTGGGTTCGAACGCGTTTTGGCAAAACCTCACCGAATTTTTTTTGTCGGATTCGGGTGTGTTTTGGATTCGGGTGTTTTTTTCAAAAAACCCTAAAAAACAGCTTAAATCATTGAATTTGGGGGTCATTTTGATCCCATAGTATTATTAACCTCAATAACCATAATTTACACTCATTTCCAGTCTATTCTGAACACCTCACACCTGACAATATTATTTTTAGTCCTAAAATTTGCACCGAGGATGGATGGCTAAGCTAAGCGACACAAATGGCCGACACAAACACCTGGCCCATCTAGGAGTGGCACTGCAGTGTCAGGCAGGATGGCCCTTCCAAAAAATACTCCCCAGACAGCACATGACGCAAAGAAAAAAAGAGGCGCAATGAGGTAGCAGTGTGAGTAAGCTAAGCGACCCTAGTGGCCGACACAAACACCTGGCCCACCTAGGAGTGGCACTGCAGTGTCAGGCAGGATGGCCCTTCCAAAAAATACTCCCCAAACAGCACATGACGCAAAGAAAAAAAGAGGCACAATGAGGTAGCTGTGTGAGTAAGCTAAGCGACCCTAGTGGCCGACACAAACACCTGGCCCATCTAGGAGTGGCACTGCAGTGTCAGGCAGGATGGCCCTTCCAAAAAATACTCCCCAAACAGCACATGACGCAAAGAAAAAAAGAGGTGCAATGAGGTAGCTGTGTGAGTAAGCTAAGCGACCCTAGTGGCCGACACAAACACCTGGCCCATCTAGGAGTGGCACTGCAGTGTCAGGCAGGATGGCCCTTCCAAAAAATACTCCCCAAACAGCACATGACGCAAAGAAAAAAAGAGGCGCAATGAGGTAGCTGTGTGAGTAAGCTAAGCGACCCTAGTGGCCGACACAAACACCTGGCCCATCTAGGAGTGGCACTGCAGTGTCACGCAGGATGGCCCTTCCAAAAAATACTCCAAAAACAGCACATGACGCAAAGAAAAATGAAAGAAAAAAGAGGTGCAAGATGGAATTGTCCTTGGGCCCTCCCACCCACCCGTATGTTGTATAAACAGGACATGCACACTTTAACCAACCCATCATTTCAGCAACAGGGTCTGCCACACGACTGTGACTGAAATGACTGGTTGGTTTGGGCCCCCACCAAAAAAGAAGCAATCTCTCCTTGCACAAACTGGCTCTACAGAGGCAAGATGTCCACCTCATCATCATCGTCCGATTCATCACCCCTTTCACTGTGTACATCCCCCTCCTCACAGATTATTAATTCGTCCCCACTGGAATCCACCATCTCAGATCCCCGTGTACTTTCTGGAGGCAATTGCTGCTGGTGAATGTCTCCATGGAGGAATTGATTATAATTCATTTTAATGAACATCATCTTCTCCACATTTTCTGGAAGTAACCTCGTACGCCGATTGCTGAC
Source organism: Pseudophryne corroboree (assembly GCF_028390025.1). NCBI lineage: Eukaryota > Metazoa > Chordata > Amphibia > Anura > Myobatrachidae > Pseudophryne > Pseudophryne corroboree. The sequence goes on from NC_086452.1 coordinate 22,414,288, forward strand.
AAGGTGAGCGGCGGCACTAAACACTCTTTCGGAGTACACACTGGAGGGAGGGCAACTTAGGTAGAATAAAGCCAGTTTCTGCAAGGGCCTCCAAATTGCCTCTTTTTCCTGCCAGTATACGTACGGACTGTCTGACGTGCCTACTTGGATGCGGTCACTCATATAATCCTCCACCATTCTTTCAATGGTGAGAGAATCATATGCAGTGACAGTAGACGACATGTCAGTAATCGTTGGCAGGTCCTTCAGTCCGGACCAGATGTCAGCATCAGCAGTCGCTCCAGACTGCCCTGCATCACCGCCAGTGGGTGGGCTCGGAATTCGTAGCCTTTTCCTCGCACCCCCAGTTGCGGGAGAATGTGAAGGAGGAGATGTTGACGGGTCGCGTTCCGCTTGACTTGACAATTTTCTCACCAGCAGTTCTTTGAACCTCTGCAGACTTGTGTCTGCCGGAAAGAGAGATCCAACGTAGGTTTTAAATCTAGGATCGAGCACGGTGGCCAAAATGTAGTGCTCTGATTTCGACATATTGACCACACGTGAATCCTGGTTAAGCGAATGAAGGGCTCCATCCACAAGTCCCACATGCCTAGCGGAATCGCTCTTTTTTAGCTCCTCCTTCAATGCCTCCAGCTTCTTCTGCAAAAGCCTGATGACGGGAATGACCTGACTCAGGCTGGCAGTGTCTGAACTGACTTCACGTGTGGCAAGTTCAAAGGGTTGCAGAACCTTGCACAACGTTGAAATCATTCTCCACTGCGCTTGAGACAGGTGCATTCCACCTCCTATATCGTGCTGAATTGTATAGGCTTGAATGGCCTTTTGCTGCTCCTCCATCCTCTGAAGCATATAGAGGGTTGAATTCCACCTCGTTACCACTTCTTGCTTCAGATGATGGCAGGGCAGGTTCAGGTGTTTTTGGTGGTGCTCCAGTCTTCTGTACGCGGTGCCTGTACGCCGAAAGTGGCCCGCAATTCTTCTGGCCACCGACAGCATCTCTTGCACGCCCCTGTCGTTTTTTAAATAATTCTGCACCACCAAATTCAAGGTATGTGCAAAACATGGGACGTGCTGGAATTTGCCCAGATGTAATGCACGCACAATATTGCTGGCGTTGTCCGATGTCACAAATCCCCAGGAGAGTCCAATTGGGGTAAGCCATTCTGCGATGATCTTCCTCAGTTGCCGTAAGAGGTTTTCAGCTGTGTGCGTATTCTGGAAAGCGGTGATACAAAGCGTAGCCTGCCTAGGAACGAGTTGGCGTTTGCGAGATGCTGCTACTGGTGCCGCCGCTGCTGTTCTTGCAGCGGGAGGCAATACATCTACCCAGTGGGCTGTCACAGTCATGTAGTCCTCAGTCTGCCCTGCTCCACTTGTCCACATGTCCGTGGTTAAGTGGACATTGGGTACAACTGCATTTTTTAGGACACTGGTGAGTCTTTTTCTGACGTCCGTGTACATTCTCGGTATCGCCTGCCTAGAGAAGTGGAACCTAGATGGTATTTGGTAACGGGGGCACACTACCTCAAGAAATTGTCTAGTTCCCTGTGAACTAACGGCGGATACCGGACGCACGTCTAACACCAACATAGTTGTCAAGGCCTCAGTTATCCGCTTTGCAACAGGATGACTGCTGTGATATTTCATCTTCCTCGCAAAGGACTGTTGGACAGTCAATTGCTTACTGGAAGTAGTACAAGTGGGCTTCCGAATTCCCCTCTGGGATGACGATCGACTCCCAGCAGCAACAACAGCAGCGCCAGCAGCAGTAGGCATTACACTCAAGGATGCATCGGAGGAATCCCAGGCAGGAGAGGACTCGTCAGACTTGCCAGTGACATGGCCTGCAGGACTATTGGCTTTCCTGGGTAAGGAGGAAATTGACACTGAGGGAGTTGGTGGTGTGGTTTGCGCGAGCTTGGTTACAAGAGGAAGGGATTTACTGGTCAGTGGACTGCTTCCGCTGTCGCCCAAAGTTTTTGAACTTGTCACTGACTTATTATGAATGCGCTGCAGGTGACGTATAAGGGAGGATGTTCCGAGGTGGTTAACGTCCTTACCCCTACTTATTACAGCTTGACAAAGGCAACACACGGCTTGACACCTGTTGTCCGCATTTCTGTTGAAATACTTCCACACTGAAGAGCTGATTTTTTTGGTATTTTCACCAGGCATGTCAATGGCCATATTCCTCCCACGGACAACAGGTGACTCCCCAGGTGCCTGACTTAAACAAACCACCTCACCATCAGAATCCTCCTTGTCAATTTCCTCCCCAGCGCCAGCAACACCCATATCCTCATCCTGGTGTACTTCAACACTGACATCTTCAATTTCACTATCAGGAACTGGACTGCGGGTGCTCCTTTCAACACTTGCAGGGGGCGTGCAAATGGTGGAAGGCGCAAGCTCTTCCCGTCCAGTGTTGGGAAGGTCAGGCATCGCAACCGACACAATTGGACTCTCCTTTGGGATTTGGGATTTCGAAGAACGCACAGTTCTTTGCTGTGCTTTTGCCGCAAGTCTTTTCTTTTTTCTAGCGAGAGGATGAGTGCTTCCATCCTCATGTGAAACTGAACCACTAGCCATGAACATAGGCCAGGGCCTCAGCCGTTCCTTGCCACTCCGTGTCGTAAATGGCATATTGGCAAGTTTACGCTTCTCCTCAGACGCTTTTAATTTTGATTTTTGGGTCATTTTTTTACTGATCTTTTGTGTTTTGGATTTTACATGCTCTGTACTATGACATTGGGCATCGGCCTTGGCAGACGACGTTGATGGCATTTCATCGTCTCGGCCATGACTATTGGCAGCAGCTTCAGCACGAGGTGGAAGTGGATCTTGATCTTTTCCTATTTTTTTAACCTCCACATTTTTGTTCTCCATATTTTGCGCACAACTAAAAGCCACCACAGGTATACAATGTAGATGGGTGGATAGTATAGTATTATATTACTTATGGACGACGAGTGACGACACAGAGGTAGGTACAGCCGTGGCCTACCGTACTGCTGCTTATATATATAATATACTGTATAACGGATCTGGTGGACACTGTCAGCAGACTGCTAAACTAGTATGAAGAAAAAAAACAACAACACAGGTATACAATGTAGATGGATGGATAGTATAGTATTATATTACTTATGGACGACGAGTGCACTGACGACACAGAGGTAGGTACAGCCGTGGCCTACCGTACTGCTGCTTATATATATAATATACTGTATAACGGACCTGGTGGACACTGTCAGCAGACTGCTAAACTAGTATGAAGAAAAAAAAAACACCACAGGTATACAATGTAGATGGATGGATAGTATAGTATTATATTACTTATGGACGACGAGTGACTGACGACACAGAGGTAGGTACAGCCGTGGCCTACCGTACTGCTGCTTATATATATAATATACTGTATAACGGACCTGGTGGACACTGTCAGCAGACTGCTAAACTAGGATGCAGAAAAAAAAACACCACAGGTATACAATGTAGATGGATGGATAGTATAGTATTATATTACTTATGGACGACGAGTGACGACACAGAGGTAGGTACAGCCGTGGCCTACCATACTGCTGCTTATATATATAATATACTGTATAACGGACCTGGTGGACACTGTCAGCAGACTGCTAAACTAGTATGAAGAAAAAAACAACAACACAGGTATACAATGTAGATGGATGGATAGTATAGTATTATATTACTTATGGACGACGAGTGCACTGACGACACAGAGGTAGGTACAGCCGTGGCCTACCGTACTGCTGCTTATATATATAATATACTGTAAAACGGACCTGGTGGACAGTCAGCAGACTGCTAAACTAGTATGAAAAAAAAAAAAACACCACAGGTATACAATGTAGATGGATGGATAGTATAGTATTATATTACTTATGGACGACGAGTGACGACACAGAGGTAGGTACAGCCGTGGCCTACCGTACTGCTGCTTATATATATAATATACTGTATAACGGACCTGGTGGACACTGTCAGCAGACTGCTAAACTAGTATGAAGAAAAAAACAACAACACAGGTATACAATGTAGATGGATGGATAGTATAGTATTATATTACTTATGGACGACAAGTGCACTGACGACACAGAGGTAGGTACAGCCGTGGCCTACCGTACTGCTGCTTATATATATAATATACTGTATAACGGACCTGGTGGACACTGTCAGCAGACTGCTAAACTAGTATGAAGAAAAAAAAAAACACCACAGGTATACAATGTAGATGGATGGATAGTATAGTATTATATTACTTATGGACGACGAGTGACGACACAGAGGTAGGTACAGCCGTGGCCTACCGTACTGCTGCTTATATATATAATATACTGTATAACGGACCTGGTGGACACTGTCAGCAGACTGCTAAACTAGTATGAAGAAAAAAACAACAACACAGGTATACAATGTAAATGGATGGATAGTATAGTATTATATTACTTATGGACGACGAGTGACGACACAGAGGTAGGTACAGCCGTGGCCTACCATACTGCTGCTTATATATATAATATACTGTATAACGGACCTGGTGGACACTGTCAGCAGACTGCTAAACTAGTATGAAGAAAAAAACAACAACACAGGTATACAATGTAGATGGATGGATAGTATAGTATTATATTACTTATGGACGACGAGTGCACTGACGACACAGAGGTAGGTACAGCCGTGGCCTACCGCACTGCTGCTTATATATATAATATACTGTATAACGGACCTGGTGGACACTGTCAGCAGACTGCTAAACTAGTATGAAGAAAAAAAAAACACCACAGGTATACAATGTAGATGGATGGATAGTATAGTATTATATTACTTATGGACGACGAGTGCACTGACGTCACAGAGGTAGGTACAGCCGTGGCCTACCGTACTGCTGCTTATATATATAATATACTGTATAACGGACCTGGTGGATACTGTCAGCAGACTGCTAAACTAGTATGAAGAAAAAAAAACACAGGAGTGTTTTTCAGGCAGACAAACGTATACTGGACTGGTGGTCACTGTCAGCAAAACTGTGCACTGTACTCCTGCTATAACTGCTCCCCAGTCCCCACAATTAGGCAGTGTGAGCAGAGCAGTGCACTCAGCACAGATATATCATGCAGCAGTGCAGCACACTGAGTGAGCACAGATATGGTGGTCGGAGCGTTTTTTTCAGGCAGAGAAACAAAGGATTAAACTCACTGGTGGTATAATCAAAACCCTGCACTGTTCTCCCTAACAGCTGCTCCCCGTCCCCAATCCTCCCCACAATTATAACTAAGTCACTCTGTGTTCTACTATAACGGAGAGGACGCCAGCCACGTCCTCTCCCTATCAATCTCAATGCACGTGTAAAAATGGCGGCGACGCGCGGCTCCTTATATAGAATCCGAGTCTCGCGAGAATCCGACAGCGGGATGATGACGTTCGGGCGCGCTCGGGTTAACCGAGCAAGGCGGGAGGATCCGAGTCGCTCGGACCCGTGTAAAAAAAAGGTGAAGTTCGGGCGGGTCGGATTCCGAGGATCCGAACCCGCTCATAACTACTTATTAGTAAATCAGTTATGAATTATTGTATAATGATGTACTATATATATGTACAGCTGAGTGCCCTAAAGGTACGGGCTCATTGATGAATTCTGTCTTGGTCCACGCTTCTCTGCGCAGAATAATAGGCGTGGTTCCCGATTTATAATAAATTCTATATGCTGAATATCATCACAACGGAGACCGCCCAATTCTTATGATATATATATATATATAAAAAATAAGAATTTACTCACCGGTAATTCTATTTCTCGTAGTCCGTAGTGGATGCTGGGTACTCCGTAAGGACCATGGGGAATAGACGGGCTCCGCAGGAGACTGGGCACTCTTAAAAGAAAAATTAGGTACTATATCTGGTGTGCACTGGCTCCTCCCTCTATGCCCCTCCTCCAGACCTCAGTTAGGGAAACTGTGCCCGGAAGAGCTGACAATACTAGGAAAGGATTTGGAATCCAGGGTAAGACTCATACCAGCCACACCAATCACACCGTACAACTTGTGATAACTATACCCAGTTAACAGTATGAACAACAACTGAGCCTCATTTAACAGATGGCTCATAACAATAACCCTATAGTTAAGCAATAACTATATACATGTATTGCAGAAAGTCCGCACTTGGGACGGGCTCCCAGCATCCACTACGGACTACGAGAAATAGAATTACCGGTGAGTAAATTCTTATTTTCTCTGACGTCCTAGTGGATGCTGGGTACTCCGTAAGGACCATGGGGATTATACCAAAGCTCCCAAACGGGCGGGAGAGTGCGGATTACTCTGCAGCACCGAATGAGCAAACTCAAGGTCCTCCTCAGCCAGGGTATCAAACTTGTAGAATTTTGCAAAAGTGTTTGATTCCGACCAAGTAGCAGCTCGGCAAAGTTGTAAAGCCGAGACCCCTCGGGCAGCCGCCCAAGAAGAGCCCACCTTCCTCGTGGAATGGGCTTTTACAGATTTAGGATGCGGCAGTCCAGCCGCAGAATGTGCAAGTTGAATCGTGCTACAGATCCAGCGAGCAATAGTCTGCTTTGAAGCAGGAGCACCCAGCTTGTTGGGTGCATGCAGGATAAACAGCGAGTCAGTTTTCCTGACTCTAGCCGTCCTGGAAACATAGATTTTCAGGGCCCGGACTACGTCCAGCAACTTGGAATCCTCCAAGTCCCGAGTAGCCGCAGGCACCACAATAGGTTGGTTCAAATGAAACGCTGATACCACCTTAGGGAAAAATTGGGGACGAGTCTTTAATTCTGCCCTGTCCATATGGAAAATCAGATATGGGCTTTTACAGGACAAAGCCGCCAATTCTGACACACGCCTAGCTGAGGCCAAGGCCAACAGCATGACTACCTTCCACGTGAGATACTTCAACTCCCCGGTCTGAAGTGGCTCAAACCAATGTGATTTTAGGAAATCCAACACAACGTTGAGATCCCAAGGTGCCACTGGAGGCACAAAAGGGTGCTGAATACGCAGCACTCCCTTAACAAACGTCTGAACTTCAGGCAGTGACGCCAGTTCTTTTTGAAAGAAAATAGACAGGGCCGAAATCTGGACTTTAATGGATCCCAATTTTAGGCCCATAGTTACTCCTGACTGTAGGAAGTGCAGAAATCGACCCAGCTGAAATTCCTCTGTTGGGGCCTTCCTGGCCTCACACCAAGCAACATATTTTCGCCATATGCGGTGATAATGTTTTGCCGTCACATCTTTCCCAGCTTTAATCAGCGTAGGAATGACTTCATCCGGAATGCCCTTTTCCATTAGGATCCGGCGTTCAACCGCCATGCCGTCAAACGCAGCCGCGGTTAGTCTTGGAACAGACAGGGCCCCTGCTGTAGCAGGTCCTGTCGGAGTGGCAGAGGCCAAGGGTCCTCTGAGATCATTTCTTGTAGTTCCGGGTACCAAGTTCTTCTTGGCCAATCCGGAACGATGAGTATAGTTCTTACTCCTCTCTTTCTTATTATCCTCAGTACCTTTGGTATGAGAGGAAGAGGAGGGAACACATAAACCGACTGGTACACCCACGGTGTCACTAGAGCGTCCACTGCTATCGCCTGAGGGTCCCTTGACCTGGCGCAATATCTTTTTAGCTTTTTGTTGAGGCGGGACGCCATCATGTCCACCTGTGGCCTTTCCCAACGATTTACAATCAGCTTGAAGACTTCTGGATGAAGTCCCCACTCTCCCGGGTGGAGGTCGTGCCTGCTGAGGAAGTCTGCTTCCCAGTTGTCCACTCCCAGAATGAACACTGCTGACAGTGCTAGCACGTGATTCTCTGCCCATCGAAGAATCCTTGTGGCTTCTGCCATCGCCATCCTGCTTCCTGTGCCGCCCTGTCGGTTTACATGGGCGACCGCCGTGATGTTGTCTGACTGAATCAGCACCGGCTGGTTTTGAAGCAGGGTTACTGCTTGACTCAGGGCATTGTAAATGGCCCTTAGTTCCAGAATATTTATGTGTAGGGAAGTCTCCTCGACCACTGTCCTTGGAAGTTTCTTCCCTGAGTGACTGCCCCCCAACCTCGGAGGCTTGCATCCGTGGTCACCAGGACCCAGTCCTGAATGCCAAATCTGCGGCCCTCGAGAAGATGAGCACTCTGCAGCCACCACAGCAGAGACACCCTGGCCCTCGGGGACAGGGTGATCAACCGATGCATCTGAAGATGCGATCCGGACCACTTGTCTAACAGATCCCACTGAAAGATCCTTGCATGGAACCTGCCGAAGGGAATTGCTTCGTAAGAAGCTACCATCTTTCCCAGGACTCGCGTGCAGTGATGCACAGACACCTGTTTTGGTTTCAGGAGGTCCATGACCAGAGATGACAATTCCTGGGCCTTCTCCTCCGGGAGAAACACCTTCTTCTGTTCTGTGTCCAGAATCATGCCAAGAACAGCAGACGCATCGTAGGAATCAGCTGCGACTTTGGGATATTCAGAATCCAGCCGTGCTGTTGTAGCACTTCCCGAGATAGTGCTACTCCGACCAACAACTGCTCCCTGGACTTTGCCTTTATAAGGAGATCGTCCAAGTATGGGATAATTATAACTCCCTTCTTTCGAAGGAGTATCATCATTTCGGCCATTACTTTGGTAAATACCCTTGGTGCCGTGGACAGACCAAACGGCAACGTCTGGAATTGGTAATGGCAGTCTTGTACCACAAAACGGAGGTACACCTGGTGAGGTGGGTAAATGGGGACATGCAGGTAAGCATCCTTGATGTCCAGTGATACCATGTAATCCCCTTCTTCCAGGCTTGCAATAACCGCCCTGAGCGATTCCATTTTGAACTTGAACTTCCTTATATAAGTGTTCAAGGATTTCAAATTTAGAATGGGTCTCACCGAACCGTCTGGTTTCGGTACCACAAACATTGTGGAATAGTAACCCCGTCCCTGTTGAAGGAGGGGAACTTTTATTATCACCTGCTGGAGGTACAGCTTGTGAATTGCCGCCAGCACTACCTCCCTGTCCGGGGGAGTGGCTGGCAAGGCTGATTTGAGGTAACGGCGAGGGGGAGACGTCTCGAATTCCAGCTTGTATCCCTGAGATACCACTTGTAGAACCCAGGGATCCACCTGTGAGCGAACCCACCGGTCGTTGAAGTTCCGGAGACGGGCCCCCACCGCACCTGGCTCCACCAGTGGAGCCCCAGCGTCATGCGGTGGATTTAGTGGAAGCAGGGGAGGATTTTTGTTCTTGGGAACTGGCTGTATGGTGCAGCTTTTTCCCTCTACCCCTGCCTCTGGGCAGAAAGGACGCGCCTTTAACCCGCTTGCCTTTCTGGGGCCGAAAGGACTGTACCTGATAATACGGTGCTTTCTTAGGCTGTAAGGGAACCTGAGGTAAAAATGTCGACTTCCCAGCTGTTGCTGTGGAAACGAGGTCCGAGAGACCATCCCCAAACAATTCCTCACCCTTGTAAGGCAAAACCTCCATGTGCCTTTTAGAATCCGCATCACCTGTCCACTGCCGAGTCCATAATACTCTCCTGGCAGAGATGGACATTGCATTTATTCTAGATGCCAGCCGGCAAATATCCCTCTGTGCATCTCTCATAGATAAGACTACGTCTTTAATATGCTCTATGGTTAGCAATATAGTGTCCCTGTCAAGGGAATCAATGTTATCAGACAGGGAATCAGACCACGCTGCTGCAGCACTGCACATCCATGCTGAAGCAATAGCAGGTCTCAGTATAGTACCTGAGTGTGTATATACAGACTTCAGGATAGCCTCCTGCTTTCTATCCGCAGGCTCCTTTAAGGCGGCCGTATCCTGAGACGGCAGTGCCACCTTTTTTGATAAGCGTGTGAGCGCCTTGTCCACCCTAGGGGATGTCTCCCAGCGTAACCTATCCTCTGGCGGGAAAGGGTACGCCATTAGTAACCGTTTAGAAATCACTAGTTTCTTATCGGGGGAAGCCCACGCTTCTTCACACACTTCATTCAACTCATCTGATGGGGGAAAAACCACTGGTTGCTTTTTCTCCCCAAACATAATACCCTTTTTAGTGGTACCTGGGTTAATGTCAGAAATGTGCAACACATTTTTTATTGCCGTAATCATGCAACGGATGCCCCTTGTGGATTGTGTATATGTCTCACCCTCGTCGACACTGGAGTCAGACTCCGTGTCGACATCTGTGTCTGCCATCTGAGGTAGCGGGCGTTTTTGAGCCCCTGATGGCCTTTGAGACGCCTGGGCAGGCACTGGCTGAGAAGCCGGCTGTCCCACAGCTGTTACGTCATCCAGCCTTTTATGTAAGGAGTTGACACTGTCGGTTAATACCTTCCACATATCCATCCACTCTGGTGTCGACCCCGCAGGGGGTGACATCACATTTATCGGCACCTGCTCCGCCTCCACATAAGCCTCCTCATCAAACATGTCGACACAGCCGTACCGACACACACAGGGAATGCTCTGACTGAGGACAGGACCCCACAAAGTCCTTTGGGGAGACAGAGAGAGAGTATGCCAGCACACACCACAGCGCTATATAAACAGGGATTTACACTATTACAGAAAGTGATTTTCCCTATAGCAGCTATACAATACAGTTTTGCGCCTAAATTTAGTGCCCCCCCTCTCTTTTTTACCCTTTGAGCCTGGAAACTGCAGGGGAGAGCCTGGGGAGCTGTCTTCCAGCGGAGCTGTGAAGAGGAATGGCGCCAGTGTGCTGAGGGAGATAGCCCCGCTCTTTTATTAATATTATGGCAGGGGATTTTTACACATATATAGTTTATTAGACTATATTATGTGTTGTTTTGCCAATTTAAGGTACTCTAATTGCAGCCCAGGGCGCCCCCCCCCCCCCAGCGCCCTGCACCCATCAGTGACCGGAGTATGTGGTGTGCATAGGGAGCAATGGCGCACAGCTGCAGTGCTGTGCGCTACCTTAATGAAGACCGGAGTCTTCAGCCGCCGATTTCCAGGATGTTCTTCTTGCTTCTGGCTCTGCAAGGGGGGCGGGACCGGGACCGGACGACCGAGGCTGGGCCTGTGTTCGATCCCTCTGGAGCTAATGGTGTCCAGTAGCCTAGAAGCCCAAGCTAGCTGCAAGCAGGTAGGTTCGCTTCTCTCCCCTAAGTCCCTCGTAGCAGTGAGTCTGTTGCCAGCAGATCTCACTGAAAATAAAAAACCTAATAAATACTTTCTTTACTAGAGGCTCTGGAGAGCCCCTAGTGTGCAACCAGCTCGAGCCGGGCACAGATTCTAACTGAGGTCTGGAGGAGGGGCATAGAGGGAGGAGCCAGTGCACACCAGATATAGTACCTAATCTTTCTTTAAAGAGTGCCCAGTCTACTGCGGAGCCCGTCTATTCCCCATGGTCCTTACGGAGTTCCCAGCATCCACTAGGACGTCAGTGAAAACTGTATTATGTGCATTTTGCCAAAAAGGTATACATATTGCAGCCCAGGGCGCCCCCAGCGCCCTGCACCCACCAGTGACCGGAGCGTGTGGTGTGCTGTGGGAGCAATGGCGCACAGCTGCAGTGCTGTGCGCTACCTTATTGAAGACCGGAGTCTTCAGCCGCCGATTTTCTCCTGGTTCTTCCGTCTTCTGGCTCTGCAAGGGGGGCGGCGGCGCGGCTCCGGGAACGGACGATCGAGGTCGGGCCCTGTGTTCGATCCCTCTGGAGCTAATGGTGTCCAGTAGCCTTAGAAGCACAAGCTAGCTGCAAGCAGGTAGGTTGCTTCTCTCCCCTCAGTCCCTCGTAGCAGTGAGTCTGTTGCCAGCAGATCTCACTGAAAATAAAAAACCTAACAAATACTTTCTTTTCTAGTAAGCTCAGGAGAGCCCACTAGGTGCATCCAGCTCTGGCCGGGCACAGATTCTAACTGAGGTCTGGAGGAGGGGCATAGAGGGAGGAGCCAGTGCACACCAGATATAGTACCTAATCTTTCTTTTAAGAGTGCCCAGTCTCCTGCGGAGCCCGTCTATTCCCCATGGTCCTTACGGAGTACCCAGCATCCACTAGGACGTCAGAGAAATAAGCATTATCATTGCTAAAGTGCATCCACTACTTTGTTAATGTAAAATGATGCATAATCTGATAAACTGCATTTCCTGTTTCTTATCTGCACATCGCAGGATCTTCTGCTAAGCTGATACACTGACATAAACTGTCCCAGCACTATAACTACTGTATGTTTCACCCCCAAGGTGTACAAGCACAATGTCATACCCAACCCGCACAAGCAGTGGGAAATGACATGGTAGTATCATCACACCACAAGGCTGCTTAGAAGTTCTGCTGGATACTATATGTTTGGCTACTGGACCTAGAGCGCTCAACTGTCATTGTCATCTCTGTTCCTCTTTAGTGATCTCAGCTGTCTTACTCTTTGGTGAACCCAGCTAACATGGCATATAGGGAACAATATGATTCTGGCTCTGTTTCCAGCAGTGAAAGTGCTAACAGATTGGCGTGACACATAGCCACTCCGGCAGACATCTATAACTGTACTTATTTAACGAGAGTTCATTTGCGCAGCGCGTCTTGTGTGTTTGTGCTGTGCACATGATCTAGAACCAATAGTTGCATCTCCAGTTGCCACTGAAGGGATGTAACTGAGCTGTAAAAGGCAGTTGGCGCACAGGCGAAGGTCAGAAAGGGCGTGCGAACAGAATGTTGGATTACACAGAGATTGTGTGGAAGAGTAATTATTGTGCCGTGTTTAGATGTAGCTTTTGCTCCAAGGAAAGTACTTTTGCAAGTAAAGTATGCGCTGATGATGGTAACAGGCGTAAAACCAAAACACACCAATAGGGATCCGGACGCAGTGATTGGCACAACTGTGCATATGGACAAATAAACTTATGTAATTTCATGCACACAATGGCGTTGCAATTACTGTCGGCTTGCATTCAATTGTGATCATGCCACATAATGTTATATTCCATTGAATAATTATATCGTGCAGAGATTAGGGGGGTCATTCCGAGTTGTTCGCTCGCAAGCGGATTTTAGCAGATTTGCTCATGCTAAGCCGCCGCCTACTGGGAGTGAATCTTAGCTTCTTAAAATTGCGAACGATGTATTCGCAATATTGCGATTACACACCTCGTAGCAGTTTCTGAGTAGCTTCAGACTTACTCGGCATCTGCGATCATTTCACTGCTTGTCGTTCCTGGTTTGACGTCACAAACACACCCAGCGTACGGCCAGACACTCCCCCGTTTCTCCAGCCACTCCTGCGTTTTTTCCGGAAACGGTAGCGTTTTTTCCCACACGCCCATAAAACGGCCTGTTTCCGCCCAGTAACACCCATTTCCTGTCAATCACATTACGATCGCCAGAACGATGAAAATGCCGTGAGTATAATTCCTAAGTGCATAGCAAATTTACTTGGCGTAGTCGCAGTGCGGACATTGCGCATGCGCATTAAGCGGAAAATCGCTGCGATGCGAAGATTTTTACCGAGCGAACAACTCGGAATGACCCCCTATGTGCTCACATTTGCATACTGATAATGCCCATCTTTGTTTATGCAATGATACATTTTGGATTACTGTACTGTAATAAAGCCGAGCTAAAAATTCTGATATAATAATTTCACATTTTAAGTATCTGGAAAAACTCAGCCGTCATTCCCAACTGGCGGGATCATGTTCTGGAGTGGCACAGAACTCAGTGAGCGGAGAAAGCGGATAGGGAAGAGCAGGCCTCCAGATGGCATATTCGCACCGACACTTCATCCAATACTGAAGGTTTATACTTGGATGAATTATTAAAATTGAAGTCACAAAATCAAATAGCAAGTTATTTATTGTATAACAGAAGAACACAAACAGGGTATTTAGCACACAAAATATGTGTTATTGTGAGTTTTTAAGAAACACAGTGCATATGGGTACCCGGCCTTAGAATGGCAAAATAACTAGAATATGAGCAAGGGCCAATTATCTTTCCACTCATCCTGACATTGCTAAATAATCTAACTTGCTATAAAAACAGATCTGTAAATGCCAAGACAACCTAAATAATTCCCAAGACTTTAACAAGAAATCCACCCAAAATAAACCATTGTTCTAGAAAAACAAATAATTGTAATTAAATTCTCATGCCCATTCGCTGAGTCCTTCAGCATCCACGGTCACTAACGGTCCCACGGGGGGGTGGGGGGGCCTCCGCTTCCCACTAGCCGGCGTGACAAAGTGAGTGTGGGTGTGTGTGTGTGGGAAGGGGGGGGGGGGGGGGTCTCACCAATTCAACCAGTAAGAGAGGCGGTGCATTGACACCAGATAATCTGTGTTAAAACAGCAGAAAGAGGATAGTGGTGTGAGGTGTGGCAAGGGATCATTATAGTTATTGGAAGCTCGGAATAGATGACTGGAGAATAGAAGGTAAGTGTTCTCTCTATCGTAGATTTTAAAATCAAAGGGGAGATTTATCAAATCTAAGAGATAAAATGAAGACGGTGCCCAAACCAACCCTACATACCAACGAACCAATCAGCTTCTAGCTGTTAGGTTACAGGTTGTGCTAGATAAATGACAGTTGGAAACGGATTGGTTGATATGAGCAACTTCTCCACTTTATCTCGCAAAGATTTGATAAATCTCCCCCTTAGCATAGAGCAGGCTTAATCCAGCAAACATTCATTCCTTAGTTTTCATTTCCTGATGCAAATACACCAGATTTGTGGGTCCTCCCAAAGGCTTCAACAGCCCAAGCTGGTGTCCTGCCGGCTGCTTCCGCTCACCAACGTCTCTCTCTACTTCCCAGGGCACAAGCGAATTTTACACCCAGAGCTTGACCTGATGAAAGCCTCACGTGTAAGCACAGGCAGAATTCTCTCTGATGACATAAGCTATAAAGGGTTACTTTGATACAAGGCGATCAATTGTGCCATTTGGTAAAACAAATCACGCTCCATCTGTAAATCTCAGGATCTAATGTTGAGAGTTTCCCAGCGACCTTTTACCATCACAAACCAATACAACGGTATCACACGTTTGTCGCTGCTGTGTCTCGCAGACGCAGCGTTGGTCACTGGGTGGCTTGGGTAGATAACTGGTCCGCTGTGGCACAGTCGGCGGAGTATTTCTGTTTCAGGTGCTTTAGGTAAGTTCTCAGGCTGTCTGCGTCCAGCCGGGAATTGCGGGCGGCCTGCACAAGCCTGAGAGATAAGTGATAGGTGGCCATCTGCCGGGCACTCTCTGGGGTGCTGCTCTGCTTCTGCTGTTGGAGAGAATAGTTATTACACAACGTGTATTACTCCTTAGTACAGGACAGTGGCACAATGGATAGCATTGCTGTCTCACAGTCACAAAGCAGATGCACTGGTGTCTCTATAATGGGTGCAGTGTGTGCAGTGCACACGGGCCCCTGAGCAGAGTGGGCCCCCACTGCACACGCTGCACCCATTTTCTAAATACTCACCCCACCAGAGTCCCGCGCCGACGTCCAAGGCGGTGTTAAAACTCTGTGAATATGGCGCAGCGGCCATTTTCACAGAGTTCTGCGCATGCTTAGTACAAAAATCACTGGAAAAATGGCCGCAGCGCAGTAGAGTCTGAGTGCCCTTGTGCAGCCGTCATTGGTTTTATATTGGCAAGAGCCATATCTCTGTGGAGTTTTTATGTTCTCCCTGTATTTTTCTGGATTCTCTGGTTTCCGCCCCTTCTCATAGATACAAGTTAGGTTAATTGGCTTGTGATGAAATTAGCCTAGACTGTGTGTGTTTTATACAGCATTTGCCAAACTATATATTTTAGCAATTATCTTTAGTCCACTGTAAAGCTCTTCAAATTTCCCATTTGAAAAGAGACAGGGCACTCTTCTATAAACTATAAAAATATAGTACCTAATGTACGCTTTAAAAATCTAAAATGTTACACTCATTAAGACCTTTTACATTGTAATAATCTTAATGAGTGTAACAGTGTCTAACATTAAAACATAACACCACAAATTCATTTAAAGACCATGAGGAATCATTTCTCCGATGCTTACATATTTTGAAAAAGAAAAACGCAGGTGCACAATCTAAACACTAAGAACACTGATTGTCAAAATAATTTTGTGCACCTGCATTTTTCTTTTTCCTGTATGGCACTAGTAGCCTCAGAATGGTAGCACCTCTTATCATGTTTAAAATTAGTGTGTGCAGTCCAAGTACCCACCTTTTTTCTCTATATTTGTGTATATATTGTATATTTGATGGTGAGGCTCCTTCAGTTTGATATTAGCACCCCTCCCATCTGCCCTTAGGTGCTTTTAGTCAGCACATGTTCCTGCACTGCTGACTACATATTAGAATGTGCACTATTTAAAGGTAAGACCTAGATAAATTGATATAAGGGACCCGATTTAATGCAGTGTGAGACGGCCAGAGCTCTGAGATTCTGGCCAAACTCATACGTTTTTTTAAAGCAGCAATCATTTACAAGGCAAAACCTGGTTGGTTTGGCCTTGTAAATGATTGCCGCTTTAAAAAAACGTACAGGTTCTGTCGGAATATTGGAGCTCTGGCCGTCTCATACTGCATTACATCCGGAACAATGTGTTAGTATTAGGGATGAAGTTCACCTGGACGTGGTGGATGGGCCCACATTGCTGGCCAAATTTGAGCTAAGAACTTCACTTATACTCCATGTTACTTGTAAGAATTTATCAAAATGATTTTGACTACCAACATTCTTGTGTTTAGAGTGTGCAGTGGCATTTTCCTTTTTCCTGTATGGTGCTAGAAGACTCAGCATGGTGGCACCTCTTATTGTGTTTAAAATTAGGGAGTGCAGTCCAACCCTCCCTCCCCCCAGATGTCCTCTATATTTTTAAAGTGCTTATTATATGCTATATATTTATAAAACATTGCTGGAGAATGACGATTCCTCACACTATGCAATGTTCTGGCAGGGACGGTTTTATTGGACAGAAAAATAAGAATTTACTTACCGATAATTCTATTTCTCGTAGTCCGTAGTGGATGCTGGGGACTCCGTCAGGACCATGAAGATTAGCGGCTCCGCAGGAGACAGGGCACAAAAATAAAAGCTTTAGGCCTAGGTGGTGTGCACTGGCTCCTCCCCCTATGACCCTCCTCCAAGCCTCAGTTAGGATACTGTGCCCGGACGAGCGTACACAATAAGGAAGGATTTTGAATCCCGGGTAAGACTCATACCAGCCACACCAATCACACTGTACAACTTGTGATCTGAACCCAGTTAACAGCATGATAACAGAGGAGCCTCTGAAAAGATGGCTCACAACAATAATAACCCGATTTTTGTAACAATAACTATGTACAAGTATTGCAGACAATCCGCACTTGGGATGGGCGCCCAGCATCCACTACGGACTACGAGAAATAGAATTATCGGTAAGTAAATTCTTATTTTCTCTGACGTCCTAAGTGGATGCTGGGGACTCCGTCAGGACCATGGGGATTATACCAAAGCTCCCAAACGGGCAGGAGAGTGCGGATGACTCTGCAGCACCGAATGAGAGAACTCCAGGTCCTCCTCAGCCAGGGTATCAAATTTGTAGAATTTTGCAAACGTGTTTGCCCCTGACCAAGTAGCAGCTCGGCAAAGTTGTAAAGCCGAGACCCCTCGGGCAGCCGCCCAAGATGAGCCCACCTTCCTTGTGGAATGGGCATTTACAGATTTTGGCTGTGGCAGGCCTGCCACAGAATGTGCAAGCTGAATTGTACTACAAATCCAACGAGCAATCGTCTGCTTATAAGCAGGAGCACCCAGCTTGTTGGGTGCATACAGGATAAACAGCGAGTCAGTTTTCCTGACTCCAGCCGTCCTGGAAACATATGTTTTCAGGGCCCTGACAACGTCTAGCAACTTGGAGTCCTCCAAGTCCCTAGTAGCCGCAGGCACCACAATAGGTTGGTTCAGGTGAAACGCTGACACCACCTTAGGGAGAAACTGGGGACGAGTCCGCAGTTCTGCCCTGTCCGAATGGAAAATCAGATATGGGCTTTTGTGAGACAAAGCCGCCAATTCTGACACTCGCCTGGCCGAGGCCAGGGCCAACAGCATGGTCACTTTCCATGTGAGATATTTCAAATCCACAGATTTGAGCGGTTCAAACCAATGTGATTTGAGGAATCCCAGAACTACGTTGAGATCCCACGGTGCCACTGGAGGCACAAAAGGGGGTTATATATGCAGTACTCCCTTGACGAATGTCTGGACTTCAGGAACTGAAGCCAATTCTTTCTGGAAGAAAATCGACATGGCCGAAATTTGAACCTTAATGGACCCCAATTTGAGGCCCATAGACACTCCTGTTTGCAGGAAATGCAGGAATCGACCGAGTTGAAATTCCTCCGTGGGGGCCTTCCTGGCCTCACACCACACAACATATTTTCGCCAAATGCGGTGATAATGTTGTGCGGTCACCTCCTTCCTGGCTTTGACCAGGGTAGGTATGACTTCTTCCGGAATGCCTTTTTCCCTTAGAATCCGGCGTTCAACCGCCATGCCGTCAAACGCAGCCGCGGTAAGTCTTGGAACAGACAGGGTCCTTGCTGAAGCAAGTCCCTTCTTAGCGGCAGAGGCCATGGGTCCTCTGTGAGCATCTCTTGAAGTTCCGGGAACCAAGTCCTTCTTGGCCAATCCGGAGCCACAAGTATAGTTCTTACTCCTCTCCGTCTTATAATTCTCAGTACCTTGGGTATGAGAGGCAGAGGAGGGAACACATACACTGACTGGTACACCCACGGTGTTACCAGAGCGTCCACAGCTATTGCCTGAGGGTCCTTTGACCTGGCGCAATACCTGTCCAGTTTTTTGTTGAGGCGGGACGCCATCATGTCCACCTTTGGTCTTTCCCAACGGTTCACAATCATGTGGAAGACTTCCGGATAAAGTCCCCACTCTCCCGGGTGGAGATCGTGAACACTGCTGACAGTGCTATCACATGATTTTCCGCCCAGCGGAAAATCCTTGCAGCTTCTGCCATTGCCCTCCTGCTTCTTGTGCCGCCCTGTCTGTTTACGTGGGCGACTGCCGTGATGTTGTCCGACTGGATCAGCACCGGTTGACCTTGAAGCAGAGGTCTTGCTAGGCTTAGAGCATTGTAAATTGCCCTTAACTCCAGTATGTTTATGTGAAGTGAAGTCTCCAGACTTGACCACACTCCCTGGAAATTTTTTCCCTGTGTGACTGCTCCCCAGCCCCTCAGGCTGGCATCCGTGGTCACCAGGACCCAGTCCTGAATGCCGAATCTGCGGCCCTCTAGTAGATGAGCACTCTGCAGCCACCACAGAAGAGACACCCTTGTCCTTGGAGACAGGGTTATCCGCTGATGCATCTGAAGATGCGATCCGGACCATTTGTCCAGCAGATCCCACTGAAAAGTTCTTGCGTGAAATCTGCCGAATGGAATCGCTTCGTAGGAAGCCACCATTTTTCCCAGGACCCTTGTGCAATAATGCACTGACACTTTTCCTGGTTTTAGGAGGTTCCTGACTAGCTCGGATAACTCCCTGGCTTTCTCCTCCGGGAGAAACACCTTTTTCTGGACTGTGTCCAGAATCATCCCTAGGAACAGCAGACGTGTTGTCGGGATCAGCTGCGATTTTGGAATATTTAGAATCCACCCGTGCTGTTGTAGCAGTATCCAAGATAGTGCTACTCCGACCTCCAACTGTTCCCTGGACTTTGCCCTTATCAGGAGATCGTCCAAGTAAGGGATAATTAAGACGCCTTTTCTTCGAAGAAGAATCATCATTTCGGCCATTACCTTGGTAAAGACCCGGGGTGCCGTGGACAATCCAAACGGCAGCGTCTGAAACTGATAGTGACAGTTCTGTACTACGAACCTGAGGTACCCTTGGTGAGAAGGGCAAATTTGGACATGGAGGAAAGCATCCTTGATGTCCAGGGACACCATATAGTCCCCTTCTCCCAGGTTCGCTATCACTGCTCTGAGTGACTCCATCTTGAATTTGAACCTTTGTATGTAAGTGTTCAAAGATTTCAGATTTAAAATAGGTCTCACCGAGCCGTCTGGCTTCGGTACCACAAATAGTGTGGAATAATACCCCTTTCCCTGTCGTAGGAGGGGTACTCTTATTATCACCTGCTGGGAATACAGCTTGTGAATTGCTTCCAATACTGCCTCCCTGTCGGAGGGAGACGTTGGTAAAGCAGACTTCAGGAACCTGCGAGGGGGAGACGTCTCGAATTCCAATCTGTACCCCTGGGATACTACCTGTAGGATCCAGGGGTCCACTTGCGAGTGAGCCCACTGCGCGCTGAAACTCTTGAGACGACCCCCCACCGCACCTGAGTCTGCTTGTAAGGCCCCAGCGTCATGCTGAGGCCTTGGCAGAAGCGGTGGAGGGCTTCTGTTCCTGGGAAGGGGCTGCCTGCTGCAGTCTTTTTCCCTTTCCTCTACCCCGGGGCAGATATGACTGGCCTTTTGCCCGCTTGCCCTTATGGGGACGAAAGGACTGAGGCTGAAAAGACGGTGTCTTTTTCTGCTGAGAGGTGACTTGGGATAAAAAAGGTGGATTTTCCAGCTGTTGCCGTGGCCACCAGGTCCGATAGACCGACCCCAAATAACTCCTCCCCTTTATACGGCAATACTTCCATGTGCCGTTTGGAATCCGCATCACCTGACCACTGTCGTGTCCATAAACATCTTCTGGCAGAAATGGACATCGCATTTACTCTTGATGCCAGAGTGCAAATATCCCTCTGTGCATCACGCATATATAGAAATGCATCCTTTAAATGCTCTATAGTCAATAAAATACTGTCCCTGTCAAGGGTATCAATATTTTCAGTCAGAGATTCCGACCAAACCCCCCCAGCACTGCACATCCATGCTGGGGCGATGCTGGTCGCAGTATAACATCAGTATGTGTGTATATACTTTTTAGAGTATTTTCCAGCCTCCTATCAGCTGGATCTTTGAGGGCGGCCGTATCAGGAGACGGTAACGCCACTTGTTTTGATAAGCGTGTGAGCGCCTTATCTACCCTAGGGGGTGTTTCCCAGCGCGCCCTAACCTCTGGCGGGAAAGGGTATAATGCCAATAACTTCTTTGAAATTAGCACTTCTTATCGGGGGTAACCCACGCTTCATCACACACTTCAATCAATTTATCTGATTCAGGAAAAACTACAGGTAGTTTTTTTCACACCCCACATAATACCCATTTTTTTGGTACTTGTAGTATCAGAATATGTAACGCCTCCTTCATTGCCGTGATTATGTAACGTGTGGCCCTACTGGAAAATACGTTTGTTTCTTCACCGTCGACACTGGAGTCAGTGTCCGTGTCTGTGTCGACCGACTGAGGTAATGGGCGTTTTAAAGCCCCTGACGGTGTTTGAGACGCCTGGACAGGTACTAATTGGTTTGCCGGCCGTCTCATATCGTCAACCGACCTTGTAGCGTGTTGACACTATCACGTAATTCCATAAATAAAGCCATCCATTCCAGTGTCGACTCCCTAGGGGGTGACATCCCATTACAGGCAATTGCTCCGCCTCCACTAACATCGTCCTCATACCTGTCGACACACACGTACCGACACACAGCACACACACAGGGAATGCTCTGATAGAGGACAGGACCCCACTAGCCCTTTGGGGAGACAGAGGGAGAGTTTGCCAGCACACACCAAGGCGCTATAATTATACAGGGACAACCTTATAGTAAGTGTTTTCCCTTATAGCAGCTTAATATATATTTATATCGCCAAAATATGCCCCCCCCTCTCTGTTTTAACCCTGTTTCTGTAGTGCAGTGCAGGGGAGAGCCTGGGAGCCTTCCCACCAGCGGATCTGTGTGGGAAAAATGGCGCTGTGTGCTGAGGAGATAGGCCCCGCCCCCTTCACGGCGGGCTCTTCTCCCGTTTTTTTCTGTAATCCTGGCAGGGGTTAAATACATCCATATAGCCCAGGGACTATATGTGATGTATTTTTAGCCAGTAAAGGTAATTACATTGCTGCCCATGGCGCCCCCCCCAGCGCCCTGCACCCTCAGTGACCGCGGTGTGAAGTGTGCTGAGAGCAATGGCGCACAGCTGCAGTGCTGTGCGCTACCTTAAGAAGACTGGGAAGTCTTCAGCCGCCGATTTCTGGACCTCTTCTCTCTTCAGCATCTGTAAGGGGGCCGGCGGCGCGGCTCCGGTGACCCATCCAGGCTGTACCTGTGATCGTCCCTCTGGAGCTAGTGTCCAGTAGCCTAAGAAGCCAATCCATCCTGCACGCAGGTGAGTTCACTTCTTCTCCCCTTAGTCCCTCGATGCAGTGAGCCTGTTGCCAGCAGGTCTCACTGAAAATAAAAAACCTAACAAACTTTTATTCTAAGCAGCTCTTTAGGAGAACCACCTAGATTGCACCCTTCTCGGCCGGGCACAAAAACCTAACTGAGGCTTGGAGGAGGGTCATAGGGGGAGGAGCCAGTGCACACCACCTAGTCCTAAAGCTTTTATTTTTGTGCCCTGTCTCCTGTGGAGCCGCTAATCCCCATGGTCCTGACGGAGTCCCCAGCATCCACTTAGGACGTCAGAGAAATGGGGGTTTGTAGAGCTGTGGGCATGGGCCCTCATTCCGAGTTGTTCGCTCGGTATTTTTCATCGCATCGCAGTGAAAATCCGCTTAGTACGCATGCGCAATGTTCGCACTGCGACTGCGCCAAGTAACTTTACTATGAAGAAAGTAATTTTACTCACGGCTTTTTCTTCGCTCCGGCGATCGTAATGTGATTGACAGGAAATGGGTGTTACTGGGCGGAAACACGGCGTTTCAGGGGCGTGTGGCTGAAAACGCTACCGTTTCCGGAAAAAACGCAGGAGTGGCCGGGGAAACGGTGGGAGTGCCTGGGCGAACGCTGGGTGTGTTTGTGACGTCAACCAGGAACGACAAGCACTGAAATGATCGCACAGGCAGAGTAAGTCTGGAGCTACTCAGAAACTGCTAAGTAGTTAGTAATCGCAATATTGCGAATACATCTGTCGCAATTTTAAGAAGCTAAGATTCACTCCCAGTAGGCGGCGGCTTAGCGTGTGTAACTCTGCTAAATTCGCCTTGCGACCGATCAACTCGGAATGAGGGCCTTGGTCTGATTAGGGTGGGCCTTATTTTGACCCAGTAGAACATTGTGGTACAGGATCAGAGTAGAGCAGATATGCATCTAATCTATACTGACACACTCCAAATTCCCCCATCAGATGATTGACCTCTGTGTCTCGTAGGCCCTGATTAAGACTTGGGCACAGTGCAAATGATTGTGCAGTTGAGCGATTATTTACTAGTCCTGAAAACCCCAACGGCATGTGAGTTTCCCAGGCGGTATGACTCCGTACACTATTGCGTATGGGATCGCTTGCATTAGGAACAGCGAGGCAAAACCATCGGCGTTCCTGACTGGTGGCTGGGAGCTGGCCTTAAGGGAATGCACAAAAAGACCATCTCATGGTAGTGTCACAAACGCGCCAATACAAGCGGCTGTGTTCTTAGATGCGGTACCGCTGCCACAGAGGCCATGTTTAGCCACAGTTGAGAAGACACTGCGTCTGCCATAGACTTGCGCAAGTGTCACTAGTGAGAGCAATGAAACGCTGATGGTGGCTTACTTACAGCCAGTGGTGGAATTACAACGTCCATAGCCATTGTTAGTGTATGGTTCCCGAAGAAGGAAAAAAACAAACCACAATAGCAAATACAACTGCATCCATCTCTCTTGTAACTGGAATTTCCTGTATACACTATGTAGAAAAAAATAAGAATTTACTTACCGATAATTCTATTTCTCGTAGTCCGTAGTGGATGCTGGGGACTCCGTAAGGACCATGGGGAATAGCGGCTCCGCAGGAGACTGGGCACATCTAAAGAAAGCTTTAGGACTAACTGGTGTGCACTGGCTCCTCCCCCTATGACCCTCCTCCAAGCCTCAGTTAGGAAACTGTGCCCGGACGAGCGTACACAATAAGGAAGGATTTTTGAATCCCGGGTAAGACTCATACCAGCCACACCAATCACACCGTATAACTTGTGATCTGAACCCAGTTAACAGTATGATAACAGAGGAGCCTCTGAAAAGATGGCTCCCAACAATAATAACCCGATTTTTGTAACAATAACTATGTACAAGTATTGCAGACAATCCGCACTTGGGATGGGCGCCCAGCATCCACTACGGACTACGAGAAATAGAATTATCGGTAAGTAAATTCTTATTTTCTCTAACGTCCTAAGTGGATGCTGGGGACTCCGTAAGGACCATGGGGATTATACCAAAGCTCCCAAACGGGCGGGAGAGTGCGGATGACTCTGCAGCACCGAATGAGAGAACTCCAGGTCCTCCTCAGCCAGGGTATCAAATTTGTAGAATTTAGCAAACGTGTTTGCCCCTGACAAAGTAGCTGCTCGGCAAAGTTGTAAAGCCGAGATCCCTCGGGCAGCCGCCCAAGATGAGCCCACTTTCCTTGTGGAACGGGCTTTTACAGATTTTAGCTGTGGCAGGCCTGCCACAGAATGTGCAAGCTGAATTGTACTACAAATCCAACGAGCAATAGTCTGCTTAGAAGCAGGAGCACCCAGCATGTTGGGTGCATACAGGATAAACAGCGAGTCAGATTTCCTGACTCCAGCCGTCCTGGAACATATTTTCAGGGCCATGACAACATCCAGCAACTTGGATTCCTCCAAGTCCCTAGTAGCCGCAGGCACCACAATAGGTTGGTTCAGGTGAAAACGCTGGAACCACCTTAGGGAGAAACTGAGGACGAGTCCTCAATTCCGCCCTGTCCGAATGGAAAATCAGATAAGGGCTTTTACAGGATAAAGCCGCCAATCCTGACACGCGCCTGGCCTAGGCCAGGGCCAACAGCATGACCACTTTCCATGTGAGATATTTTAACTCCACAGATTTAAGTGGTTCAAACCAATGTGACTTTTGGAACCCAAACTACATTGAGATCCCAAAGTGCCACTGGAGGCACAAAAGGAGGCTGTATATGCAGTACCCCTTTTACAAACGTCTAAACTTCAGGGACTGAAGCTAGTTCTTTTTTGGAAGAAAATTGACAGGGCCGAAATCTGAACCTTAATGGACCCCAATTTCAGGCCCATAGACACTCCTGTTTGCAGGAAATGTAGGAATCGACCCAGTTGAATTTCCTCCGTCGGGCCTTACTGGCCTCGCACTACGCAACATATTTTCGCCAATTGCGGTGATAATGTTTTTGCGGTTACATCCTTCCTGGCTTTTGATCAGGATAGGGATGACTCATCCGGAATGCCTTTTTTCCTTCAGGATCCGGTGTTCAACCGCCATGCCGTCAAACGCAGCCGCGGTAAGTCTTGGAACAGACAGGGTCCTTGCTGGAGCAGGTCCCTTCTTAGAGGTAGAGGCCACGGATCCTCCGTGAGCCTCTCTTGAAGTTCCGGTTACCAAGTCCTTTTTGGCCCATCCGGAGCCACGAATATAGTGCTTACTCCTCTCCATCTTATCAATCTCAGTACCTTGGGTATGAGAGGCAGATGAGGGAACACATATACTGACTGGTACACCCACGGTGTTACCAGAGCGTCTACAACTATTGCCTGAGGGTCTCTTGACCTGGCGCAATACCTGTCGAGTTTTTTAATCATGTGGACGACTTCTGGGTGAAGTCCCCACTCTCCCGGGTGGAGGTCGTGCTGAGGAAGTCTGCTTCCCAGTTGTCCACTCCCGGAATGAATACTGTTGACAGTGCTATTACATGATTTTCCGCCCAGCGGAGAATCATAGCAGCTTCTGCCATTGCCCTCCTGCTTCTTGTGGCACCCTGCCTGTTTACGTGGGTGACTGCCGTAATGTTGTCCGACTGGATCAACACCGGCTGACCTTGAAGCAGAGGTCTTGCTAAGCTTAGAGCATTGTAAATGGCCCTTAGCTTCAGGATATTTATGTGAAGTGATGTCTCCAGGCTTGACCATAAGCCCTGGATATTCCTTCCCTGTGTGACTGCTCCCCAGCCTCGCAGGCTGGCATCCGTGGTCACCAGGACCCAGTCCTGAATGCCGAATCTGCGGCCCTCTAGAAGATGAGCACTCTGCAACCACCACAGGAGGGATACCCTTGTCCCTGGTGACAGGGTTATCCGCTGATGCATCTGAAGATGCGACCCGGACCATTTGTCCAGTAGGTTCCACTGGAAAGTCTTGCGTGGAATCTGCCGAATGGGATTGCTTCGTAGGAAGCCACCATTTTTACCCAGAACCCTTGTGCATTGATGCACTGAGACTTGGTTCGGTTTTAGGAGGTTCCTGACTAGCTCGGATAACTCCCTGGCTTTCTCCTCCGGGAGAAACACCTTCTTTCTGGACTGTGTCCAGGATCATCCCTAGGAACAGAAGACAAGTCGTCGGAACCAGCTGCGATTTTGGAATATTGAGAATCCAATCGTGCTGCCGCAACACTACCTGAGATAGTGCTACACCGATCTCCAGCTGTTCCCTGGATCTTACCCTTATCAGGGAATCGTCCAAGTAAAGGATAACTAAAATTCCCTTCCTTCGAAGGAATATCATCATTTCGGTCATTACTTCAGTAAAGACCCGGGGTGCCGTGGCCCATCCCTACGGCAGCGTCTGAACTGATAGTGACAGTTCTGTACCATAACCTGAGATACCCTTGGTGAGAAGGGTAAATTTTGACATGAAGGTAAGCATCCTTGATGTCCCGAGACCTCATGTAGTCCCCTTCTTCCAGGTTTGCAATCACTGCTCTGAGTGACTCAATTTTGAATTTGAACCTCTGTATGTAAGTGTTCAAAGATTTTAGATTTTAAAATCGGTCTCACCGAGCCGTCTGGCTTCGGTACCACAATAGTGTGGAATAATACCCCGTTCCCTGTTGCAGGAGGGGTACTTAATTATCACCTGCTGGGAATACAGCTTGTGAATGGCTTCCAAAACTGCCTCCCTGTCAGCGGGAGACGTCGGTAAAACAGACTTTTGGAAACGGCGAGGGGAATACGTCTCGAATTCCAATTTGTACCCCTGAAAATATTACCTGAAGGATCCAGGGGTCTACTTGCGAGTGAGCCCACTGAAATTCATTGAGAACGGGCCCCCACCGTGCCTGAACTTGTAAAGCCCTAGCGTCATACTGAGGGCTTGGCAGAGGCAGAAAAGGGTTTCTGTTCCTGGGAACTGGCTGATCTCTGCAGCCATTTTCCTCTCCCTCTGTCACGTGCAGAAAAGAGGAACCCTTTTGTCCGCTTGCCAACCAGGACTGCGCCTGATAATACGGCGTCTTATTTTGAGAAGCGACCAGGGGTACATCCCCTTTTTTTGTAAGGCAATACTTCCAAATGCCGTTTGGAATCCGCATCACCTGACCATTTTACTGGTAGAATTGGACAACGCACTTATACTTGATGCCAGTCGGCAAATATTCCGCTGTGCATCATGCATATATAGAAATGCATCTTTTAATTGCTCTATAGGCAATAATATACTGTCCTTATCTAGGATATCAATATTTCCAGTCAGGGAATCAGACCACGCCAACCCAGCACTGCACATCCAGGCTGAGGCGATTGCTGGTCGCAGTATAACACCAGTATGTGTGTAAATACATTTTAGGATACCCTCCTGCTTTCTATCAGCAGGATCCTTAAGGGCGGCCATCTCAGGAGAGGATAGAGCCCTTGTTCTTACAAGCGTGTGAGCGCCTTATCCCCCCTAGGGGGTGTTTCCCAACGCACCCTAACCTCTGGCGGGAAAAGGTATACTGCCAATAACTTTTTAGAAATTATCAATTGTTATCGGGGGGAAACCCACGCATCATCACACACCTCATTTTATTTCTCAGATTCAGGAAAACTACAGGAAGTTTTTCCTCACCAAACATAATACCCCTTTTTTTGGTGGTATTCATATAATCAGAAAAGTGTAAACATTTTCCATTGCCTCAATCATGCAATGTGTGGCCCTATTGGAAATCACGGTTGTCTCTTCACCGTCGACACAGGAGTCAGTATCCGTGTCGGCGTCTGTATCTGAGGTAACGGGCGCTTTAGAGCCCCTGTATGAGACGTCTGGACATGCACAAGCTGAGTAGCCGGCTGTCTCATGTCAACCACTGTCTTTAATACAAAGTTGACACTGTCACGCAATTTCAACAGTACATCCACTCAGGTGTCGACCCCCTAGGGGGTGACAACACTATTACAGACACTCTACTCCGTCTCCACATCATTTTTCTCCTCATACATGTCGACACAAACGTACCGACACACAGCACACACACAGGGAATGCTCTGATAGAGGACAGGACCCCACTAGCCCTTTGGGGAGACAGAGGGAGAGTTTGCCAGCACACACCAGAGCGCTATATATATACAGGGATAACCTTATATAAGTGTTTTTCCCTTTATAGCTGCTGTATTGTTTATACTGCGCCTAATTTGTGCCCCCCTCTCTTTTTTAACCCCTTTCTGTAGTGTAGTGACTGCAGGGGAGAGCCAGGGAGCTTCCCTCCAACTGAGCTGTGAGGGAAAATGGCGCCAGTGTGCTGAGGAGATAGGCTCCGCCCCTTTCTCGGCGTCCTTATCATCCGTTTTTCTGTATGTTTTGGCAGGGGTTAAATGCATCCATATAGCCCAGGAGTTATATGTGATGCATTTAATTTAGCCATATAAGGTTTTTATCGATTTATTGCGTCTCAGGGCGCTGCCCCCCCAGCGCCCTGCACCCTCAGTGACCGGAGTGTGAAGTGTGCTGAGAGCAATGGCGCACAGCTGCGGTGCTGTGCGCTACCTTATCTGAAGACAGGATCGTCTTCTGCCGCCGATTTTCCGGACCTCTTCGCTCTTCTGGCTCTGTAAGGGGGCCGGCGGCGCGGCTCCGGGACCCATCCAGGCTGAACCTGTGATCGTCCCTCTGGAGCTAATGTCCAGTAGCCAAGAAGCCCAATCCACTCTGCACGCAGGTGAGTTCGCTTCTTCTCCCCTTAGTCCCTCGATGCAGTGAGCCTGTTGCCAGCAGGTCTCACTGAAAATAATAAACCTAAACTAAAACTTTCACAAAGAGCTCAGGAGAGCCCCTAGTGTGCACCCTTCTCGTCGGGCACAGAAATCTAACTGAGGCTTGGAGGAGGGTCATAGGGGGAGGAGCCAGTGCACACCAGTTAGTCCTAAAGCTTTCTTTAGATGTGCCCAGTCTCCTGCGGAGCCGCTATTCCCCATGGTCCTTACGGAGTCCCCAGCATCCACTTAGGACGTTAGAGAAAAGTGATTGGACACTAACAGCAAATAGATGTTACTGACGTCAGTACTCTGTTGATCTACTACGTGCAGTGATCACTGCAGACACCCTTCTTGGCAAACTCTCCAGAAGTTCCTGGACAACAGCAGGTGGTATGTTTTGCCATTCCACCTTAAGTACAGTGACCAACTGCGACACTGAAGAAGGTCAAGTCGGCCTAGAACGCACCCGTCGCACCAATAAGTCCCAGAGGTTCTCAATGGGGCCAAGATCTGGAATCTGAGCTGGCCAGTCCATCCGAGTTACTGAATTTTCTGTATACCAGACCAGCGTCACCCTGGAAACATGACAGGGGGTATTGTCGCCCTGATAAAAAAACATTTGCAGTTTCCGTAGAACTGCCACAATGTAGGGAGCACCGAGTTATCGGGAACATCTCTATACTTCTCAGCGTTAATGTCTGCGTGCATTACACCTAGTGGACCCGTGCCAAACCAGGGGTGTCCAATCACTTTGGTCTACATAGTGTATATGTTTGTATAAGTAGAATTGAATCTAATGTAATGTAAAAATAAGAATTTACTTACCGATAATTCTATTTCTCGTAGTCCGTAGTGGATGCTGGGGACTCCGTAAGGACCATGGGGAATAGCGGCTCCGCAGGAGACTGGGCACATCTAAAGAAAGCTTTAGGACTAACTGGTGTGCACTGGCTCCTCCCCCTATGACCCTCCTCCAAGCCTCAGTTAGGATACTGTGCCCGGACGAGCGTACACAATAAGGAAGGATTTTGAATCCCGGGTAAGACTCATACCAGCCACACCAATCACACCGTATAACTTGTGATCTGAACCCAGTTAACAGTATGACAACAGAGGAGCCTCTGAAAAGATGGCTCCCAACAATAATAACCCGATTTTTGTAACAATAACTATGTACAAGTATTGCAGACAATCCGCACTTGGGATGGGCGCCCAGCATCCACTACGGACTACGAGAAATAGAATTATCGGTAAGTAAATTCTTATTTTCTCTGACGTCCTAGTGGATGCTGGGGACTCCGTAAGGACCATGGGGATTATACCAAAGCTCCCAAACGGGCGGGAGAGTGCGGATGACTCTGCAGCACCGAATGAGAGAACTCCAGGTCCTCCTCAGCCAGGGTATCAAATTTGTAGAATTTAGCAAACGTGTTTGCCCCTGACCAAGTAGCTGCTCGGCAAAGTTGTAAAGCCGAGATCCCTCGGGCAGCCGCCCAAGATGAGCCCACTTTCCTTCTGGAAGGGGCTTTTACAGATTTTAGCTGTGGCAGGCCTGCCACAGAATGTGCAAGCTGAATTGTACTACAAATCCAACGAGCAATAGTCTGCTTAGAAGCAGGAGCACCCAGCATGTTGGGTGCATACAGGATAAACAGCGAGTCAGATTTCCTGACTCCAGCCGTCCTGGAACATATTTTCAGGGCCCTGACAACATCCAGCAACTTGGATTCCTCCAAGTCCCTAGTAGCCGCAGGCACCACAAAAGGTTGGTTCAGGTGAAAACGCTGGAACCACCTTAGGGAGAAACTGAGGACGAGTCCTCAATTCCGCCCTGTCCGAATGGAAAATCAGATAAGGGCTTTTACAGGATAAAGCCGCCAATCCTGACACGCGCCTGGCCTAGGCCAGGGCCAACAGCATGACCACTTTCCATGTGAGATATTTTAACTCCACAGATTTAAGTGGTTCAAACCAATGTGACTTTTGGAACCCAAACTACATTGAGATCCCAAATTGCCACTGGAGGCACAAAAGGAGGCTGTATATGCAGTACCCCTTTTACAAACGTCTAAACTTCAGGGACTGAAGCTAGTTCTTTTTTGGAAGAAAATTGACAGGGCCGAAATCTGAACCTTAATGGACCCCAATTTCAGGCCCATAGACACTCCTGTTTGCAGGAAATGTAGGAATCGACCCAGTTGAATTTCCTCCGTCGGGCCTTACTGGCCTCGCACTACGCAACATATTTTCGCCAATTGCGGTGATAATGTTTTTGCGGTTACATCCTTCCTGGCTTTTGATCAGGATAGGGATGACTTCATCCGGAATGCCTTTTTTCCTTCAGGATCCGGTGTTCCAACGCCATGCCGTCAAACGCAGCCGCGGTAAGTCTTGGAACAGACAGGGTCCTTGCTGGAGCAGGTCCCTTCTTAGAGGTAGAGGCCACGGATCCTCCGTGAGCCTCTCTTGAAGTTCCGGTTACCAAGTCCTTTTTGGCCCATCCGGAGCCACGAATATAGTGCTTACTCCTCTCCATCTTATCAATCTCAGTACCTTGGGTATGAGAGGCAGATGAGGGAACACATATACTGACTGGTACACCCACGGTGTTACCAGAGCGTCTACAACTATTGCCTGAGGGTCTCTTGACCTGGCGCAATACCTGTCGAGTTTTTTAATCATGTGGACGACTTCTGGGTGAAGTCCCCACTCTCCCGGGTGGAGGTCGTGCTGAGGAAGTCTGCTTCCTAGTTGTCCACTCCCGGAATGAATACTGTTGACAGTGCTATTACATGATTTTCCGCCCAGCGGAGAATCCTTGCAGCTTCTGCCATTGCCCTCCTGCTTCTTGTGGCACCCTGCCTGTTTACGTGGGTGACTGCCGTAATGTTGTCCGACTGGATCAACACCGGCTGACCTTGAAGCAGAGGTCTTGTTAAGCTTAGAGCATTGTAAATGGCCCTTAGCTTCAGGATATTTATGTGAAGTGATGTCTCCAGGCTTGACCATAAGCCCTGGATATTCCTTCCCTGTGTGACTGCTCCCCAGCCTCGCAGGCTGGCATCCGTGGTCACCAGGACCCAGTCCTGAATGCCGAATCTGCGGCCCTCTAGAAGATGAGCACTCTGCAACCACCACAGGAGGGATACCCTTGTCCCTGGTGACAGGGTTATCCGCTGATGCATCTGAAGATGCGACCCGGACCATTTGTCCAGTAGGTTCCACTGGAAAGTCTTGCGTGGAATCTGCCGAATGGGATTGCTTCGTAGGAAGCCACCATTTTTACCCAGAACCCTTGTGCATTGATGCACTGAGACTTGGTTCGGTTTTAGGAGGTTCCTGACTAGCTCGGATAACTCCCTGGCTTTCTCCTCCGGGAGAAACACCTTCTTTCTGGACTATGTCCAGGATCATCCCTAGGAACAGAAGACAAGTCGTCGGAACCAGCTGCGGTTTTGGAATATTGAGAATCCAATCGTGCTGCCGCCGCAACACTACCTGAGATAGTGCTACACCGATCTCCAGCTGTTCCCTGGATCTTACCCTTATCAGGGAATCGTCCAAGTAAAGGATAACTAAAATTCCCTTCCTTCGAAGGAATATCATCATTTCGGTCATTACTTCAGTAAAGACCCGGGGTGCCGTGGCCCATCCCTACGGCAGCGTCTGAACTAATAGTGACAGTTCTGTACCATAACCTGAGATACCCTTGGTGAGAAGGGTAAATTTTTTTGACATGAAGGTAAGCATCCTTGATGTCCCGAGACCTCATGTAGTCCCCTTCTTCCAGGTTTGCAATCACTGCTCTTAGTGACTCAATTTTGAATTTGAACCTCTGTATGTAAGAGTTCAAAGATTTTAGATTTTAAAATCGGTCTCACCGAGCCGTCTGGCTTCGGTACCACAATAGTGTGGAATAATACCCCGTTCCCTGTTGCAGGAGGGGTACCTTAATTATCACCTGCTGGGAATACAGCTTGTGAATGGCTTCCAAAACTGCCTCCCTGTCAGCGGGAGACGTCGGTAAAACAGACTTTTGGAAACGGCGAGGGGAATACGTCTCGAATTCCAATTTGTACCCCTGAAAATATTACCTGAAGGATCCAGGGGTCTACTTGCGAGTGAGCCCACTGCGCACTGAAATTCATTGAGAACGGGCCCCCACCGTGCCTGAACTTGTAAAGCCCTAGCGTCATACTGAGGGCTTGGCAGAGGCAGAAAAGGGTTTCTGTTCCTAGGAACTGGCTAATCTCTGCAGCCATTTTCCTCTCCCTCTGTCACGTGCAGAAAAGAGGAACCCTTTTGTCCGCTTGCCGACCAGGACTGCGCCTGATAATACGGCGTCTTATTTTGAGAGGCGACCAGGGGTACATCCCCTTTTTTTGTAAGGCAATACTTCCAAATGCCGTTTGGAATCCGCATCACCTGACCATTTTACTGGTAGAATTGGACAACGCACCTATACTTGATGCCAGTCGGCAAATATTCCGCTGTGCATCATGCATATATAGAAATGCATCTTTTAATTGCTCTATAGGCAATAATATACTGTCCTTATCTAGGATATCAATATTTCCAGTCAGGGAATCCGACCACGCCAACCCAGCACTGCACATCCAGGCTGAGGCGATTGCTGGTCGCAGTATAACACCAGTATGTGTGTATACATTTTAGGATACCCTCCTCCTTTCTATCAGCAGGATCCTTAAGGGCGGCCATCTCAGGAGAGGATAGAGCCCTTGTTCTTACAAGCGTGTGAGCGCCTTATCCCCCCTAGGGGGTGTTTCCCAACGCACCCTAACCTCTGGCGGGAAAAGGTATACTGCCAATAACTTTTTAGAAATTATCAATTGTTATCGGGGGGAAACCCACGCATCATCACACACCTCATTTTATTTCTCAGATTCAGGAAAACTACAGGAAGTTTTTCCTCACCAAACATAATACCCCTTTTTTT
This sequence comes from Pseudophryne corroboree, assembly GCF_028390025.1. NCBI lineage: Eukaryota > Metazoa > Chordata > Amphibia > Anura > Myobatrachidae > Pseudophryne > Pseudophryne corroboree. Next base: position 22,448,262 of record NC_086452.1, read on the forward strand.
TGGTGGTATTCATATTATCAGAAAAGTGTAAACATTTTCCATTGCCTCAATCATGCAATGTGTGGCCCTATTGGAAATCACGGTTGTCTCTTCACCGTCGACACAGGAGTCAGTATCCGTGTCGGCGTCTGTATCTGAGGTAACGGGCGCTTTAGAGCCCCTGTATGAGACGTCTGGACATGCACAAGCTGAGTAGCCGGCTGTCTCATGTCAACCACTGTCTTTAATACAAAGTTGACACTGTCACGCAATTTCAACAGTACATCCACTCAGGTGTCGACCCCCTAGGGGGTGACAACACTATTACAGACACTCTACTCCGTCTCCACATCATTTTTCTCCTCATACATGTCGACACAAATGTACCGACACACAGCACACACACAGGGAATGCTCTGATAGAGGACAGGACCCCACTAGCCCTTTGGGGAGACAGAGGGAGAGTTTGCCAGCACACACCAGAGCGCTATATATATACAGGGATAACCTTATATAAGTGTTTTTCCCTTTATAGCTGCTGTATTGTTTATACTGCGCCTAATTTGTGCCCCCCTCTCTTTTTTAACCCCTTTCTGTAGTGTAGTGACTGCAGGGGAGAGCCAGGGAGCTTCCCTCCAACTGAGCTGTGAGGGAAAATGGCGCCAGTGTGCTGAGGAGATAGGCTCCGCCCCTTTCTCGGCGTCCTTATCATCCGTTTTTCTGTATGTTTTGGCAGGGGTTAAATGCATCCATATAGCCCAGGAGTTATATGTGATGCATTTATTTTAGCCATATAAGGTTTTTATCGATTTATTGCGTCTCAGGGCGCTGCCCCCCCAGCGCCCTGCACCCTCAGTGACCGGAGTGTGAAGTGTGCTGAGAGCAATGGCGCACAGCTGCGGTGCTGTGCGCTACCTTATCTGAAGACAGGATCGTCTTCTGCCGCCGATTTTCCGGACCTCTTCGCTCTTCTGGCTCTGTAAGGGGGCCGGCGGCGCGGCTCCGGGACCCATCCAGGCTGAACCTGTGATCGTCCCTCTGGAGCTAATGTCCAGTAGCCAAGAAGCCCAATCCACTCTGCACGCAGGTGAGTTCGCTTCTTCTCCCCTTAGTCCCTCGATGCAGTGAGCCTGTTGCCAGCAGGTCTCACTGAAAATAATAAACCTAAACTAAAACTTTCACAAAGAGCTCAGGAGAGCCCCTAGTGTGCACCCTTCTCGTCGGGCACAGAAATCTAACTGAGGCTTGGGTCATAGGGGGAGGAGCCAGTGCACACCAGTTAGTCCTAAAGCTTTCTTTAGATGTGCCCAGTCTCCTGCGGAGCCGCTATTCCCCATGGTCCTTACGGAGTCCCCAGCATCCACTAGGACGTCAGAGAAAACATTTACCTACTGCTGCATTCTGATGAAAAGTATCATATATAATATATATATATATATAATAAGATTTTAAACCTACCGGTAAATCTTTTTCTCCTAGTCCGTAGAGGATGCTGGGGACTCCGTAAGGACCATGGGGTATAGACGGGCTCCACAGGAGACATGGGCACTATAAAGAACTTTAGAATGGGTGTGCACTGGCTCCTCCCTCTATGCCCCTCCTCCAGACCTCAGTTAGAGAACTGTGCCCAGAGGAGACGGACAGTACGAGGAAAGGATTTTTGTTAATCTAAGGGCAAGATTCATACCAGCCCACACCATACACACCGTATAACTTGGAATATACGAACCAGTTAACAGTATGAAACAAAACAGCATCAGCCCGAGACTGATCAAAACTGTAACATAACCCTTATGTAAGCAAAAACTATATACAAGTCTTGCAGATGTAGTCCGCACTGGGACGGGCGCCCAGCATCCTCTACGGACTAGGAGAAAAAGATTTACCGGTAGGTTTAAAATCTTATTTTCTCTTACGTCCTAGAGGATGCTGGGGACTCCGTAAGGACCATGGGGATTATACCAAAGCTCCCAAACGGGCGGGAGAGTGCAGATGACTCTGCTGCACCGATTGAGCAAACATGAGGTCCTCCTCAGCCAGGGTATCAAACTTGTAGAACTTTGCAAAGGTGTTTGAACCCGACCAAGTAGCAGCTCGGCACAGCTGTAATGCCGAGACCCCTCGGGCAGCCGCCCAAGAAGAGCCCATCTTCCTAGTGGAATGGGCCTTTACCGATTTTGGTAACGGCAATCCAGCCGTTGAATGAGCCTGCTGAATTGTGTTACAGATCCAGCGAGCAATAGTCTGCTTTGAAGCAGGAGCGCCAACCTTGTCGGCTGCATACAGGACAAACAGTGCCTCTGTTTTTCTAACCCGAGCCGTTCTGGCCACATACATTTTCAATGCCCTGACCACATCAAGGGACTCGGAATCCTCCAAGTCTCACGTAGCCACAGGCACCACAATAGGTTGGTTCATATGAAAAGATGAAACCACCTTAGGCAAGAATTGAGGACGAGTCCGCAATTCCGCTCTATCCACATGGAAAACCAGATAGGGGCTTTTGTGAGATAAAGCCGCCAACTCCGACGCCCTCCTAGCCGATGCCAAGGCTAAACACATGACCACTTTCCAAGTGAGATATTTTAGTTCCACCGTTTTAAGTGGTTCAAACCAGTGAGGCTTAAGGAACCGCAACACCACGTTAAGGTCCCAGGGTGCCACTGGAGGTACAAAAGGGGGCTGGATATGTAGCACTCCCTTCACAAAAGTCTGTACTTCTGGGAGAGAAGCCAATTCCTTCTGAAAGAAAATGGACAGGGCCGAAATCTGAACCTTAATGGAGCCTAACTTTAGGCCCAAATTCACTCCAGTCTGTAGGAAGTGAAGGAAACGGCCCAGATGGAATTCTTCCGGAGGAGCATTCCTGGACTCACACCAAGAAACATACTTCCGCCATATACGGTGATAATGTTTAGCTGTCACGTCCTTCCTAGCCTTTATCAGAATAGGAATGACCTCATCCGGAATGCCCTTTTCCGCTAGGATCCGGCGTTCAACCGCCATGCCGTCAAACGCAGCCGCGGTAAGTCTTGGAACAGACAGGGCCCCTGTTGTAACAGGTCATTTCTTAGAGGAAGAGGCCACGGATCCTCTGTGAGCATTTCCTGCAGATCCGGATACCAGGCCCTTCGCGGCCAATCTGGAACAATGAGAATTGTCTGTACTCCTCTTCTTTTTATGATTCTCAATACCTTGGGGATGAGAGGAAGAGGAGGAAACACATAGACCGACTGGAACACCCACGGTGTCACCAGGGCGTCCACTGCCACCGCCTGAGGGTCTCTTGACCTGGCGCAATACCTCTGTAGTTTCTTGTTGAGGCGGGACACCATCATGTCTATCTGGGGCAGTCCCCACTGACTTGCAATCTCTGCGAAGACTTCCTGATGAAGTCCCCACTCTCCTGGATGTAGATCGTGTCTGCTGAGGAAGTCTGCTTCCCAGTTGTCCACTCCCGGAATGAACACTGCTGTCAGTGCGCTTACATGATTCTCCGCCCAGCGAAGAATCCTGGTGGCTTCCGCCATTGCTACTCTGCTCTTTGTTCCACCTTGGCGGTTTACATGAGCCACTGCGGTGATGTTGTCTGACTGAATCAGAACTGGTAGGTCGCGAAGCAAATTCTCCGTTTGACGAAGGGCGTTGTATATGGCCCTCAATTCCAGGACGTTGATGTGAAGACAAGCCTCTGGCTTGACCAGAGACCTTGGAAGTTTCTTCCCTGTGTGACTGCTCCCCAACCTCGGAGGCTCGCGTCCGTGGTTACCAGAATCCAGTCCTGAATGCCGAACCTGCGACCCTCTAGAAGGTGAGCACTCTGCAGCCACCACAGGAGAGATATCCTGGCCCTGGGGGACAGGGTGATCATCTGATGAATCTGTAGATGTGACCCGGACCACTTGTCCAGCAGGTCCCATTGGAAAGTCCTCGCATGGAACCTGCCGAAGGGAATGGCCTCGTAAGACGCCACCATCTTTCCCAGGACTCGAGTGCAGTGATGCACTGACACCCTTTTCGGCTTCAATAGGTCCTTGACCAGAGTCATGAGTTCCTGGGCCTTTTCTATCGGAAGATAAACCCTTTTCTGGTCCGTATCCAGAATCATGCCTAAGAAGGGCAAACGAGTCGTAGGAACCAACAGTGACTTCGGGATATTGAGAGTCCAGGCGTGTTGTTGCAACACCTTCAGTGAGAGTGATACGCTGTTCAGCAACTGCTCTCGTGATCTCGCTTTTATCAGGAGATCGTCCAAGTACGGGATAATTGTTACACCCTCCTTGCGCAGGAGCACCATCATTTCCGCCATTACCTTGGTGAAAATCCTCGGGTCCGTGGAAAGCCCAAACTGCAACGTCTGAAATTGGTAATGACAATCCTGTACCGCAAATCTCAGGTATGCCTGATGAGGTGGATATATGGGAACATGAAGGTATGCATCCTTTATGTCCAGGGACACCATATAATCCCCCCCTTCCAGGCTGGCGATGACCGCTCTGAGCGATTCCATCTTGAACTTGAACCTTTTTAAGTATAGGTTTAAGGATTTTAAATTTAAAATGGGTCTGACCGAACCGTCCGGTTTCGGGACTACAAACAGGGTTGAGTAATACCCCATCCCTTGTTGAAGCAGGGGAACTTTGACCACCACTTGTTGCAGACACAATTTTTGAATTGCATTTAAAACTATCTCCCTCTCTGGGGAGAAGCTGGTAGGGCCGATTTGAAAAAGCGGCGAGGAGGCACCTCTTCGAATTCCAGCTTGTAACCCCGGGAAACAATTTCTATTGCCCAGGGATCCACCTGTGAGTGAACCCAGATGTGGCTGAAAAGTCGAAGACGTGCCCCCACTGGGGCGGACTCCCTCAGCGGAGCCCCAGCGTCATGCGGTGGATTTTGTAGAGGCCGGGGAGGACTTCTGCTCCTGGGAACTAGCTGTGGTTGGTAGCTTTTCCCCCTGCCCTTACCTCTGGCAAGAAAGGACGATCCCCGTACTCTCTTGTTTTTATGCGACCGAAAGGACTGCATCTGATAATGTGGCGCTTTCTTAGGCTGTGAGGAAACATAAGGCAAAAAAGTTGATTTACCTGCCGTGGCTGTGGAAACTAGGCCCGAGAGACCTTCCCCAAACAATTCCTCACCCTTGTAAGGTAAAACCTCCATATGCCTTTTCGAGTTGGCATCACCCGTCCATTGTCGGGTCCATAGGACTCGTCTAGCAGAAATCGCCATAGCGTTGACTCTAGAACCCAGTAGGCCAATGTCTCTTTGAGCATCTCTCATATATAAGACAGCATCTTTAATATGACCCAGGGTCAATAAAATAGGGATTTTTGTTTACTTACCGTAAAATCTCTTTGTCTGAGTCCATCTGGGGGACGCTGCGCCGTTACTTGTGGGTTAGAGGTGTGTGGTAGTGGAGTTTGGCACAGAATCTATAAAAAAAAACTGCCTCCTCCCCCCTCTAACCCCTCCCATCTCCTTCCTGCTCAGCCACCAAGTCAGTTAACGTTTAGCCAAGCCAAAGGAGATAGACCAGAACAAAAAAACAACCAAATAAACCAGACAAAACTACGGGAGGGTATCACAGCGTCCCCCAGATGGACTCAGAGAAAGAGATTTTACGGTAAGTAAACAAAAATCCCTATTTCTCTGTCATCCATCTGGGGGACGCTGCGCCGTTACTTGTGGGATTTCCCAAAGCAAGCTAATGAGAGGAGGGAGATGTTGACGGCATAGCCATCTGTAAAATACGACGCCCAATAGAGGCAGTCTCCAAACCAAAAGTATGAAAACGGTAAAACTTTGTGAAAGTATGGACTGATGACCAGGTCGCCGCCCTGCACAGCTGCTCAATAGATGCACCACCGCGAACAGCCCAAGATGCTCCAACAGCTCTAGTCGAATGAGCCCTAATTGAGTCAGTAAATGCCGGAAGGACAATGTCCTGATTTAAATGGAATGCAGAAACAACCTTTGGAAGGAAAGAAGGTTTAGTCCGCAGAACCACCCGGTTCTCATGAAACACTAACAAGGCTGGCCTGCAAGAAAGGGCCGCCAACTCAGACACTCGTCTAGCTGAGGCAATAGCCAAAAGAAAAACAACTTTTAGTGTTAGATAACGTAGTTCGACAGATTCCAAAGGCTCAAATAGAGATTTTTGAAGGGCCGTAAGGACCAAGTTTAAATCCCAGGGAGGAACCGGAGGAACAAAAGGTGGTTGAATCCGAAGTACTCTCTGAAGGAATGTCTGAACCTCTGGAATAATTGCTAGTTTCTTTTGAAAAAGAACCGACAAGGCTGAAACCTGACCCTTCAGTGAAGACAGCCTCAGACCCTTATCGAGACCCTCTTGAAGGAAAGATAGCAGACGAGGAAGTCTAAACAAATGCGGAGTCAAGCCCCGCTTTTCGCACCAAGCAATGTAAATACGCCATACCCTATGGTAAATGCCAGAAGTCACCGGTTTCCTAGCCCGAATCATCGTCTGTACAACAGAACGAGAAAGACCTTTTACTTTTAAAATGTTGGATTCAAGAACCAAGCCGTCAAAGCCAGCCGACTTAAATCTGGGTGGCGACAAGGCCCTTGAAGAAGAAGATCTGGTCGCAGGGGGAGACGAAAGGGGTCTCCTACGACCATGCTGCGCAGAAGAGTGTACCACTGTCGGCGCGGCCAATCTGGAGCCACCAGAATTATTGCGAGCCCCTCTCGCCAAATGCGTTGAAGCAGACGTGGAAGCAGTGGAATTGGCGGAAACACGTATCCCAGTTGAAACTGCCACGGAGCTGTTAGAGCATCGATTAGAAATGCTTGAGGATCCTGAGTCCGCGAGCCGTAGCAAGGAAGCTTCTTGTTGAGGCGAGACGCCATTAGGTCTACGTCGGGCATTCCGCAGCGGGCCACTAGAGAGAGAAACACCTCCTGGTGAAGTTTCCATTCTCCCGGATGTATCGTGTGACGACTCAAAAAATCCGCTTCCCAGTTCTCGACTCCTGGAATGTGAATTGCGGATATTACTGGAACCCAACGTTCCGCCCACGTGAGAATCTGAGCGACTTCTCTCATGGCGGACCAGCTACGAGTTCCTCCTTGTTTGTTGATGTAAGCCACTGCTGTGGCATTGTCGGACTGCACACGAACTGGATGACCCTGTACCATGGTTTGAATCTGAAGGAGTGCATACCGGATCGCCCTCAATTCCAGAATGTTGATCTGTAATTTTGACTCCTGACTGTTCCAGCGCCCCTGGAAGTGATGAGTTTGGAACACGGCTCCCCAACCGCTGAGGCTTGCGTCCGTGGTGACCATCATCGAAGACCAAACCGTGAACGGTGCTCCTTTTCTCAAATTGTGACTGTGAAGCCACCAGTGAAGCGACAAACGAGTCTTTACCGACAAGCGGATCAACTGCAATTCGAGACGTGGATCCGTCCGAGTCCAACAGCTGAGAATCTGGGCCTGAAGAGGTCGGGCATGAAATCTGGCGTATGGGACTGCCTCGAAGGAGGACACCATCTTGCCTAACACCTGCATGCATCTGAGGACCGACACTACCGGTAAGTGTAACAGGGTCCGGATTCTGGACTGCAGATCCTGAATCTTGTCCGTAGGAAGAAACACCTTCTGGCTGTTGGTGTCGACTAAAAGTCCCAGAAAAATAATTTTCTGGGATGGGAGTAAAGACGACTTTGGAAAGTTGATTATCCACCCGAATGACTGCAGTGTCTCTATCATTAGACGCAGGTTCTGAGTGAGAATCTCCGCTGACGGGGCCTTGACCAACAGGTCGTCCAAGTATGGAGTGATGTTGACCCCTTGACAACGGAGAACCGCGACGACATGACCCATGACTTTTGTAAAAACTCGAGAACCCATGACTTTTGTAAAAACTCGAGAAGCCACGGACCGACTGCAAATCTCAGAAGAGATTGATGTCCTATCCAAATTGGGACATGTAAGTAGGCGTCTTTTATGTCTATTGAAGCCAAATATTCCCCTGGCTCCATGGTGGCGATAATTGAGCGAATGGATTCCATCTTGAATTTTTGGGTTGAGAGATACGGGTTGAAGGCTTTTAGATTCAGAATGGGTCGGAACGAACCATCCGGTTTGTCCACGAGAAAAAGACCCGAGTAAAAACCCCGACCCCTCTGAGGAGAGGGAACCGGAAGGATTACTCCATTTTGTAAGAGGGTTGCTGTTGCCTAAAGAAGAGCTTGACGTCTGGAGGGATCGTCTGGGAGAGGTGTGACGAATAGCCGGAATGGGACTGTCTCTTCGAGATCCAACAATTATCCTCTGGATATGACCCCCATTACCCACCGATCTGGTTTCGACAGGAGCCACACTTCCCTGACCTGAAGTAACCGAGCCCCAACCTTCATCGATCCCTCCGGAAGACCTGAAGCGTCATGCATCAGGCTTGTCGGCAGGCTTACTGGACGGTCTGTGAGTAGCCTGAGATCCTCTACCTCTGAATGACCCTCTTCGTGGAAATCTGGAGAAAGCACGAAAGGATTGGATATTACCTCTGCCCTGCGTACGAAAGGACCGAAACCTTGTAGGTTTCGGTTTGTGAAGAGCAGATGGAAGAAAGGGGCTCTTTCCTCCAGTAGTATCTGAAATAATCTTCTTTAACTCTGACCCAAAAAGAAACTCCCCTTCAAAGGGAACTGCCGTCAAGGTCTGCTTTGAGTCCGAATCAGCATTCCAAACCCTAAGCCAAAGAGACCGTCTTGCTGACACTGTCAAGGCAGAAACACGGGACTGTAGTGCAACAGAATCTAACAAGGCCTCACCCACATAAGTAAGAGCCTCCGAAATCTGTTCTGCTAATTGAATGGCTTCCGACGGATCGTCCGACTGCATTCCAGATACGACCTGTGCTAGCCATTCTTACACGGCCTTAAGGACCCAGGCTCCCACCAGAACTGGACGGAGAGACACCTGATAAAGAAAACATAGATTTTAGTAATGCTTCTATCTTCCTATCTGTAGGGTCTTTTAAAGTCACGGACTGTACAGAAGGAATAACCGTAGCTTTTGCCAAATGTGAAATAGGAGCGTCTACCTTTGGGGCTGTCTCACAAAATTTTGTATCTTCCTCCGTAAAAGGATATAGAAATTTTAATTTCTTAGGAGCCTGGAAACGAGAATCTGGCTTAAGCCAGGGTTCTTTTAAAATATCCGCAAAGTGAGAGTAAGAAGGGAAGGCAGTTACCTGTCTCTTCTGTCGTTTGAAAAAGGCAGAGGAAGTCTCCGCCACTGCCGCATCCTGAATATTAAGAGTCTGACGAATGGCTTCTATTAGCAATCTAACACCTGAGCTAGTAGATAGTTCCTCGTCTTCCCAAGCCGAAACTTCGTCCCATTCAGGATCTACCTCCCCTTCCTCCAATGGAGATGTTAGAGAATCCAACTCCTCTCCTGGAAACGTTATAGCGGGTAACGGTTGTGGTCATTTAGTAGCAGCGGAACTGCTGGCAGAGTTTACAAACTTATTTAAAGAATGAGTTAAATCAGTTAAGAAACTTGCCCATATTTTGGGCCCACAGGGGCTCCACCTGAGTTTGAGCAGATTCAGCCTCCGACCTAGACTGACGCAAATCTGAAATGGCATCCACCATGGGGGCATAGATTGATCTGTGGAACCTCCCTGCTGATCCGCCACTGATGCACCAGAGCACGAAGTACAGACGGTACCTGCGTCAGCACTACCCTTAGCCAGCTTTGAGCCACACTGTGAACAGGAAAAATACACTACTGAGGCCGTTTTGCCCTTTGTAGCCTTGTCCGGTTTACTGGCCATTCTTTATTCTAATTTAATATTTAAGAGCAGTAACCTGTACTATAAAATCCTAGTAGTTATCTCTCGATTTTAGCGCCCCCAAGAAGGCTGACTGCTATCCCCCACTAGGGCTAGTCCACAATATACTTGCAGTTAGATGACTGTAATGAAAAAACTTCCCCTGGAAGATAGTGTATTCCTGTGTGTTTGTAGCACAGCGTCCCCCAGTATGCAGCCGAAGAAGATGGCGTCCCGAAGCCTTTCAGGAAGCTGCAGCACAGCACGCGCGGGTAGAGCAGGGCGGGAAGCCGTCCCTGCCAGTCTGACGCGCGGCTCTTCACTGTATCGCCGAAACCGGAAGTTCGGGCTCCCGCGCGCCGCTACACACAGCGGCTATCGCGGCAGCTTTGTGTTGGTCCCAGGGAGTGTATAACACTCTCCTGGACCTAGTTACAACAAGTTCCCACAACCCGATCACTCACAATCACTGCGGGGGGAGGGAGGGGGTGTTCGATGGCTGGCAGGCGGGGGGGGGGGGGGGGGGGGGGGGGGGAGAGCATATATAACAAACAGAGCAATAATAGAGGGGACAGCCCAATACTGTCAGTGACAGATTGTGGCTGTCCTGTACCTTATGTCTGCCGCATCCTGAGTGAAGAAAAGGCCCCAGTGACCCAAGTGTGGTGGCCTGCGGCGGCAGCTCCGAGTGGGATACTAAACCCACTCCAGTAGTACCTGTCAGGGACGAGGTACTCTTGAGAATAAACTCAGAAAAAGAAAAAACAAAACAAAACTGTGTCTGTACTCCACAGGCACATAACTAAAGCTGACTTGGTGGCTGAGCAGGAAGGAGATGGGAGGGGTTAGAGGGGGGAGGAGGCAGTTTTTTTGATAGATTCTGTGCCAAACTCCACTACCACACACCTCTAACCCACAAGTAACGGCGCAGCGTCCCCCAGATGGATGACAGGGAAATGGTATCCTTATCCAGGGTATCAATTTCCGCCGATAAGGTATCTGTCCATGCTGCTACAGCGCTACAAACCCAAGCCGACGCTATCGCCGGTCTGAGTAAGGTACCAGAATGTGTATAAATGGACTTCAAGGTAGCCTCCTGCTTGCGTTCAGCAGGATCCCTGAGGGTAGCCGTATCTTGGGATGGCAGCGCTACCTTTTTGGATAAACGTGTCAACGCTTTGTCCACCCTTGGGGAGGATTCCCACCGTATCCTGTCCTTAGTTGGGAAAGGATACGCCATAAGAATCCTTTTGGGAATCTGCAGTTTCTTGTCTGGAGATTCCCAAGCCTTTTAAAATAACTCGTTCAGCTCATGAGAAGGGGTAAAGGTTACCTCAGGTTTCTTTTCCTTATACATGCGCACCCTCGTGTCAGGGACAGGGGGTTCCTCTGTGATATGCAACACATCCTTTATTGCAATAATCATATATTGAATACTTTTAGCCAATTTTGGCTGTAACTTTGCATCATCGTAGTCGACACTGGAGTCAGAATCCGTGTCGGTATTAGTGTCTACCATTTGGGATAGTGGGCGCTTTTGAGACCCAGTAGGTCCCTGCGACATAGTGGCAGGCAGGGCTTGACTCCCTGTACACTCCCTGGACTCAGCTTTGTCCAACCTTTTGTGCAATAAATTCACATTAGCACTTAAAACATTCCACATATCCAACCAGTCAGGCGTCGGTGTTGCCGACGGAGATACCACACTCATTTGCTCCACCTCCTCCCTAGGAGAGCCTTCTATCTCAGACATGCCGACACACGCGTACCGACACACCACACACTCAGGGAATTCTCTTATCTGAAGACAGTTCCCCCACAAGGCCCTTTGGAGAGACAGAGAGAGAGTATGCCAGCACACACCCAGCGCCAATGACCCAGGGAAAAACAAATATCTTTACCCAGATAGCGCTATTATTATTACACTGCACCAAATTATGTGCCCCCCCCCCTTCTTTCAAACCCTCTGTCACCGTGTTCAGCAGGGGAGAGTCCGGGGAGCTTCCTCTCAGCGGTGTGCTGTGGAGAAAATGGCGCTGGTGAGTGCTGAGGACCAAGCTCCACCCCCTCAGCGGCGGGCTTCGGTCCTGCTTAAAATCTTTCAAAAACTGGCGGGGGATCTCTTATATATAGTGTAGAGCCTATATATATATATTTCAGCCAGATCGGAGGTTTAATTGCTGCCCAGGGCGCCCCCCCCTGCGCCCTGCACCCTTACAGTGCCTGCCGTGTGTGTGCTGTGTGGGAGCAATGGCGCGCAGCGTTACCGCTGCGCGTTACCTCAGTGAAGATCCGAAGTCTTCTGCCGCCTCTGAAGTCTTCTATCTTCACATACTCACCCGGCTTCTATCTTCCGGCTCTGTGAGGAGGACGGTGGCGCGGCTCCGGGACGAACGGCGAGGGTGAGACCTGCGTTCCGACTCCCTCTGGAGCTAATGGTGTCCAGTAGCCTAAGAAGCAGAGCCTAGCATTTAAGTAGGTCTGCTTCTCTCGCCTCATTCCCACGATGCAGGGAGCCTGTTGCCAGCAGGCTCCCTGAAAATAAAAAACCTAACTAAAATACTTTCTTTCAGGAAACTCAGGAGAGCTCCCTGTAATGCACCCAGTCTCCTCTGGGCACAGTATCAAACTGAGGTCTGGAGGAGGGGCATAGAGGGAGGAGCCAGTGCACACCCATATCTAAAGTTCTTTTTAGTGCCCATGTCTCCTGCGGAGCCCGTCTATCCCCATGGTCCTTACGGAGTCCCCAGCATCCTCTAGGACATAAGAGAAATAAATATATATATATATATATATATACACAGAACTGTTCACCCGGCACTCCAAAACGGATAATAGGTTGAACTTGCTGCGGTGCCCTCCGTGAGTGGTGATTGCGGCCACTCAATATGCTGTGGTTATTCCGGCGGCACTCAAACAGTCTGGACAAGTAGGTAAATGCTGAGATCTTTATTAGACCATCCAATGGTCTAATAAAGATCTCAGAATTTACCTACTTGTCCAGACTGTTTGAGTGCCGCCGGAATAATCACAGTATATATATATATATATATATATATATATAATATATATATATATATATAAAACTAACCAGCTGGGAACCTACCAGGACCTTGTCTGCCACTAGACGTGAGATTTCGTTGGCATCCTTCATTACTGAGGACGGTAAGGATGACAGAGATGCTGCTTTCAAGCCTGAAAAATGAAGATGATGGATAAAAGCCTTTAATAAGAATAAGGTGAGGGAAGGGAAATGAAGGGGATAACTCATTACCGTAATTCTTCTCCTTGGTATGACCTTTTGATAGCAGGTAGGTGTACGTGATGGATTCCTCATTCCCCGACCTGTCCCCCAAGTGCTTCACTTCAAAGTGAAAGTTTTCTACATTCGGATAAATTGAACCAAGGTGACATAATTCCAGGAAATGGGTTGCAAACAGAGTAAAAGCCTGGAATGATAACACACATGTACGGTATAACTGGGCATTTATATTGAACAAAACACTTGAATTCCCCCCATAGAGGTGAGGAGCTGCGTCAGCTTTTTATTATATAGGATAGTTAGGAAATCGGCTCAAACAGAAAGAAGCAGTTAACAATCCTAACATTCTATGGCAGAAGGTGGGATGAGGTCCCAGGGAGGTCGTAGGCTTGACGCTGGGAGGGGGGCACAGGACGGTGCAGTTGATCATTTCTTTCTGGCGGGAGTGATGGCATTCTGATGTACTCTCGCTCGCTAATTGGCTGTGTGACCGCCAAAGTAAGAGCATCACTGCATCACACAGTATGGACAATGGAACACAAGGGGAAATAATAAGATTTTACTCACCGGTAAATCTATTTCTTGTAGTCCGTAGTGGATGCTGGGGACTCCGTAAGGACCATGGGGAATAGACGGGCTCCGCAGGAGACTGGGCACTCTAAAGAAAGATTTAGGACTATCTGGTGTGCACTGGCTCCTCCCCCTATGACCCTCCTCCAAGCCTCAGTTAGGAACTGTGCCCGGAAGAGCTGACACAATAAGGAAGGATTTTGAATCCCGGGTAAGACTCATACCAGCCACACCAATCACACCATATAACACGTGATAGGAACCCCGGTTAACAGTATGATAACAATTGGAGCCTCTGAAGAGATGGCTCACAACAAAACCCGATTTTTGTAACAATAACTATGTACAAGTATTGCAGACAATCCGCACTTGGGATGGGCGCCCAGCATCCACTACGGACTACGAGAAATAGATTTACCGGTGAGTAAAATCTTATTTTCTCTGACGTCCTAGTGGATGCTGGGGACTCCGTAAGGACCATGGGGATTATACCAAAGCTCCCAAACGGGCGGGAGAGTGCGGATGACTCTGCAGCACCGAATGAGAGAACTCCAGGTCCTCCTCAGCCAGGGAATCAAATTTGTAGAATTTAGCAAACGTGTTTGCCCCTGACCAAGTAGCTGCTCGGCAAAGTTGTAAAGCCGAGACCCCTCGGGCAGCCGCCCAAGATGAGCCCACCTTCCTTGTGGAATGGGCTTTTATTGATTTAGGCTGCGGTAATCCTACCGCAGAATGCGCCAGCTGAATAGCGCTACAAATCCAGCGCGCAATAGACTGCTTAGAAGCAGGAGCACCCAGCTTGTTGGGTGCATACAGGATAAACAGCGAGTCAGTTTTTCTGACTCCAGCCGTCCTGGAAACATAAATTTTCAGGGCCCTGACTACGTCCAGCAACTTGGAATCCTCCAAGTCCCTAGTAGCCGCAGGCACCACAATAGGTTGGTTCAAGTGAAAAGCTGAGACCACCTTCGGGAGAAACTGAGGACGAGTCCTCAATTCTGCCCTATCCATCTGGAAAATCAGATAAGGGCTTTTACAAGACAAAGCCGCCAATTCTGAAACCCGCCTGGCCGAAGCCAGGGCCAACAGTATGACCACTTTCCACGTGAGATATTTTAATTCCACAGTCTTAAGTGGTTCGAACCAATGTGATTTCAGGAATGCCAAAACCACATTGAGATCCCAAGGTGCCACTGGGGGCACAAAAGGAGGCTGAATATGCAGAACTCCTTTGACAAAAGTCTGAACTTCAGGCAGTGAAGCCAGTTCTTTCTGGAAGAAAATCGACAGAGCCGAAATCTGGACCTTGATGGACCCCAATTTGAGGCCCAACGTCACCCCTGCTTGCAGGAAGTGTAGGAATCGACCCAGTTGAAATTCCTCCCTCGGGGCCTTCATGGCCTCACACCAAGCAACATATGTCCGCCAAATGCGGTAATAATGTCTTGCGGTGACATCCTTCCTGGCTTTGATCAGGGTAGGGATGACTTCCTCCGGAATACCCTTTTCCTTTAGGATCCGGTGTTCAACCACCATGCCGTCAAACGCAGCCGCGGTAAGTCTTGGAACAGACAGGGTCCCTGCTGCAGCAGGTCTTGTCTGAGCGGCAGAGGCCAAGGGTCCTCTGCCAGCATCTCTTGCAGTTCTGGGTACCAAGCTCTTCTTGGCCAATCCGGAACCACGAGTATGGTTTTCACTCCTCGCATTCTTATTATTCTCAGTACCTTGGGTATGAGAGGTAGAGGAGGAAACACATAAACCGACTGGTACACCCACGGTGTGAAAGAGAGAATGGACAGCGCACTTGGGGATACGGATGCCAGGAGGGGGGCAGGGGGGGTAGAGAGAGTGGAAGGGGAAGGTGATGCAATTGTCTACTTCTGCGTGAATGTCAATGATGGATGTAGGCCCTGTATGTATAATAATGACCGTGAGACGCAGTGAACTGTACTGGTTTATTGTTTAGGTTTATGTACAGCCCTCTTCAGGTGTGTCATGTAAGATACCCTTTATAGCTGTACCCTCCTGAGCGGTGCACTTTTGCCCAGATTTTAGTAGTCAATAGGTCTTAAATGCCACTATCAGGTGTGTCTTAGCAGACTACCCTTTGTATGTATACCCTCCTAATGGTATACCCTGTTCAGAGTGGACCCCCGCTGGGGTTAATATCAGGTGTACCCTAGTAAGGGTCACCTTTACCATAGGTGTGGTCTGCCTATGTACTTCTGAATGTTCTCTGTTAGTCTGATGTGGGATGAGTGTGACAGTTTGCGGTGTCCCGCCTGTCAGACTCTTCCTGTTGTGCTCGGCTGGAGGTGGCGGGTGTGCGGCTGTGTAAGTATCACTTACCGCTGGGGGCAGGTGGATGCGCCTGCCGCCGGTTTCCGCAGTCCCGTCCCACGTCCTGAGCTGCCTCCGTGATGTCAGTCTGCAGCTCCGGTCCCCGGTTCGATTGCAGGCGCTGCTGTGTTGCTCCTGTTCGCGGGTCCCGTCTGCTTCCTGGTTACAGCGTCACGTGCTGGGTCACGTGAGCGGACGAGGTGTTCCGAATCATGCACTCTCCCTCTCCGGCCTGAGAGGGGGATCTGTAGTGTGATGATAGGGGAAAAAAAGTCTGTGTTGGAGTGTGTATCAGGTCTCCAACGCATTTCAGCATACGTGCCTTTTTCTAGGATTACAACCCTGATACTCTGGATTGCTTTTAAGTCAATGTCTATCCCGTGATTGGTTGCTGGTTGGTGCCACCCTCTTTGTCAATGGAATGTTCCTTATTCATTATTGTCAATAAAGTTCACTGGGATTTATACAAAGTCTGTCCCATTTGTCCGGATGTCCAATGAATTACATGAATCCTGTTTGTGTATATATTTAGGAGACATGGGTAATAAATATTGGAAAGGGTTACGGGATGTGTACATAACCTCCTTGAAAAGTGTGATGAGTTGCAAACCCTTTTGTTATGCAGATGTATAAATATCTGAAGAGTGTGTGTGGACAAAGGTGAATGTTCGCACTTGTGCTGGGATGAATTGAATGTACTCTGGCATGCCTGAGATCTGATGGTTACTGTGATTGGAAAGTGTCCCTCACACAGAATTGTTGTGACTAATCTTCTACATACGACCTTATGTTGTCCCTTAATGATGATGCCTGTTACAGTGTAGTATGTCCTCTGTTGGATTATGACTGAGGGCCCTGGTGTCCCCAACTATGCACAAATTGAACACCCATAATTATGTAAATCGGTGGGATATACTGTGGAGTGGGCAGGGAGGGTGTACACTTTCGATTGGGGGTGGGGAGAATCAGTTTCTGTGCGTACCTATCAATAGGGTTCTAACTTATAGCATGACTGAGGTGATGTTATATTCTATATTCAGACCCTTCGGTGTAAGGGTCTTCAAGGTGAAGATCCATTTGAGTTCTTCCTTGTTGATCTTTTTTATATAGTCTCCTCCTCGCCAGTTCTTGGTTGCTTGTTGTATTGCCATGAATTGTATGTGTGTGGGGTCTTGCCCATGTTTCTCTTTGAAGTGTTGTGATACGCTGTGTTTCTTGTAGCCTCTTTTTATGTTATGTATATGTTCTGCTATCCTGATCTTCAGTGACCTGATCGTGCGTCCAATATATTGAAGTCCGCATGGACATGTAATGAGGTATATGACCCCTTTCGTGTGGCATGAAAGCTCTTCCTTAACCATGTATTTCTGTCCTGTGGTGTTTGAGAAGAATTCTGTAATGCTCTTGGTAGTTCTTGTGCACGTGGTCCTGCAGCCTAGACATGAACCACAGTAGTGAAACCCCTGTCTTTTGGTCTCACCGTATATCTTCATCTGATGGGTCTCTGATGGAGGAATGTGGTTATGTACTAATTTACTGCTTAGATCAGGGGCCTTTCTGTACACCACTTTTGGCTGTGGGGGAAGAATTCTTGCTAATGTCTCGTCCTGCATTAGGATGGCCCAGTGTTTCTTTATGCTCTGTTTAATTTTTCCAGCTGCACTGTTGTATTGTGTCACAAAATAAATATCATCTCCTTTCTTCGATTGATTCCTATCCTTGTATGTTAAAAGTGTTTCTCTATCTGTCTCTTCCAATTTCTGGTATGCCTTGTCTATGGTCTCTTTATCATATCTTTTCTCAAGGAATTTCTGTTTTAGCTCCTGTCCCTGTTCCTTGTAGTCATTAATCTGTGTGCAGTTTCTCCTCAGTCGAGTAAACTGTCCTACAGGAATGCTCTTGAGCCAATTGGGATGATGGCTGCTGGTAGATAGAATATAGCTGTTCACGTCTACTGGTTTGTGGTGTGTGCGTGTTTCTACTCTGTTGTTGACAATGTGGATATCTAGATCCAGGAATATCGCCTTCTCTCTACTGTACGTGGTGGTGAATTGTAGATTCCGATCGTTGTCGTTAATGTAAGATAAGAATGCCTGTAAGTCATTTACGGTCCCTTTCCAAATAAACAGTATGTCATCTATGAAGCGGCGCCAGAGTACCAGGTTTGCCCCAAAGTCATGCCCCTGCCAGATGTTGTCCTCCTCCCACTTACTCATGAACAGGTTGGCATAGCTCGGGGCAAACCTGATCCCCATAGCCGTCCCTGTCTGCTGTTTGTAGTAAGTGTTGTCAAACCATGTATAGTTGTGTTCCAGGATGAATGTGATTGCCTTTATAATAAATTCTGTCTGTGTTTGTTGAAGTGTCTCGTCTTTTAGGAGGAAGTGCCTTGTGCTTTCGGTACCTTGTGTGTGTTCTATTACTGTATACAGGGATGTCACATCGCTGGTCACCAGTAACATGTCTTCTGTCCATGTTATGTCTTGCAGTAGTTGGAGTGTATGTGTGGTGTCTCTGAGGTATGATTTCTGTTTGGTTACATGTTGTTGTAAAAAGAAGTCTATGTACCTAGATAGATTTGAGGTGAGCGAGTTGATCCCTGAAATGATGGGCCGGCCTGGTGGGTGTTTGGTGTCTTTATGAATTTTGGGGAGGTAGTAAAAGACTGGTATGACTGGGTTGTTGGGAGTGAGGAAATTAAATTCTTTCTTATTGATGATCCCTAGGGATAAACCTTCATTCAGAAGGGTCTGTAGTTCTTGCTTGTACTCTTGTGTGGGGTCTCCTGGTAGTTTGGTGTAGGTCTGTGTATCTCCCAGTAATCGTCTGGACTCTTGCATGTAATCAGTTTTGTCAAGCAGTACTATTCCACCCCCCTTGTCTGCCGGTTTAATGACAAGAGTCTTTAAACTCGAGTTCCTCTAGTGCCTGTATCTCTCCCTTGGTCAAGTTGGCCCGTCTCTTGCATGTGTCTCCAATTTTGTCCAGGTCATTGGTTACTAGTTGTTCAAATGTGTTTATAATATGACCCTTTACATGTTGGGGGTAGAATGTGGATGGTGGTTTGTAGCTGGTATGTTTGTAATCTATGGATTTGTCCTCTGGTTTGTACTGTAGATTTGTTTGTGCAAAATATTTTTGGAGTGTTATTTTCCTTGTGAGTGCCTGTATATCCAAATATGTTTCAAACTTGTTCATCTTTTTGGTGGGTGCGAACTTGAGACCCTTGTTGAGTAATGTTTTATGTTGCTCCCCCAATGGGAAACTGCTTAGGTTGAATACCCCTTCCTGCTTTCCTATTCTATTTGCGGTGGAGTGGGTTTTGTTTTTTTGGCCTCCCCTGCATCCTCGTCTGGTTCTGTAAGTTTTCTTTTGTTGGTTTTTGTGTGTGTCTTGGGTGAACGGCAGGCCGCAATCCCTGCCTCTAGGTCTAAAAAATCGATGTCCCAGTGTTTCCCCTTTTCTCTGTCTGCATATGGGTTCTGATTTGATATGTTTTCTATTCCTATATTGGTCTGCTGTGTGTTGTCCCTTTGTTCTTCCATGATTTTGTTTGATGTCTCTAGAGTGTGTCCTTTCTCCACAATGTCCCTTGTGGTTGTGTTTGGTCTTGAGTCCACTACCTCGTGGATGGAGAACGAGGAGTCGATTTCTGCCATGCATGATGTGTCTGTAATGTCTGACTCTGTTTCTGATTCTAAGTTCCTAGTTGTTTGTCTATCAGAGTGTATCAGGGTCATATACTCCTGATACGTCAGGGATCTACTGGTTGTGGGATGTTTGTATTGTTTGTGAATTATGTATTTTTGTGTTTTGATTGTTGGTCCAATCTTGTTTTGTGACCTACTCTTTGGTGTGCGTATTGTTCCTTTATTACTTATGTGGGTAGTCTTCACTCCCCACCTGTCCCTAAGGAATTTTTTCTTTTTCCTTTCAATGATGTTGTCTTCTCCTTTTTTGAGTCTACTCTTGGTGAGTGTTTCTATTTTCTGGTACTCTTGAATGCCCCTTTCCTTTAGGATCCGGTGTTCAACCGCCATGCCGTCAAACGCAGGCGCGGTAAGTCTTGGAACAGACAGGGCCCCTGCTGTAGCAGATCCTGTCTGAGCGGTAGAGGCCATGGGTCCTCTGATATCATTTCTTGAAGTTCTGGGTACCAAGCTCTTCTTGGCCAATCCGGAACCACGAGTATCGTTCTTACTCCTCGCCTTCTTATTATTCTCAGTACCTTTGGTATGAGAGGCAGAGGGGGAAACACATAAACCGACTGGTACACCCACGGTGTCACTAGAGCGTCCACAGCGATCGCCTGAGGGTCCCTTGACCTGGCGCAATATCTTTTCAACTTTTTGTTGAGGCGGGAAGCCATCATGTCCACCCGTGGTCATTCCCAACGGTTTACCCGCATTTGGAAAACTTCTGGAAGAAGTCCCAATTCTCCCGGGTGTAGGTCGCCCATCGGAGAATCCTTGTGGCTTCTGCCATCGCCATCCTGCTTCTTGTGCCGCCCTGTCTGTTTACATGGGTGACCGCCGTGATGTTGTCTGATTGGATCAGTACCGGCTGGTTCTGAAGCAGGGGCCTTGCTTGGCTTAGGGCATTGTAAATGGCCCTTAGCTCCAGAATATTTATGTGAAGCGAAATCTCCTTGGAAATTTCTTCCCTGTGTGACTGCACCCCAGCCCCGAAGGCTGGCCTCCGTGGTCACCAGGACCCAGTCCTGTATTCCGAATCTGCGGCCCTCTAGTAGATGAGCCCTCTGCAGCCACCACAGCAGCGACACCCTGTTTCTTGCCGACAGGGTTATCCGCTGTTGTATCTGTAGATGGGACCCGGACCATTTGTCCCACAGGTCCCACTGGAACGTCCTTGCGTGGAACCTTCCGAATGGAATTATGCTTCGTACGAAGCTACCATTTTTTCCAGGACTCGTGTGCTTCCACTGGAAGAAACACTCTTTTCTGGTCTGTGTCCAGAATCATTCCCAGGAACAGAAGACGTGTCGTCGGGACCAGCTGTGACTTTGGAATATTGAGAATCCAGTCGTGCTGTTGTAGCACTTCCCGAGAGAGTGCTACCCCCACTACCAACTGTTCTTTGGACCTCGCCTTTATCAGGAGATCGTCCAAGTACGGGATAATAAAAAACTTCCTTCTTGCGAAGGAGTATCATCATTTCGGCCATTACCTTGGTAAAGACCTTCGGTGCCGTGGACAACTCCAACGGCAGCGTCTGGAACTGATAGTGACAGTCCTGTACCACACATCTGAGGTACTCCTGGTGAGGAGGGTAAATGGGGACATGCAGGTACGCATCCTTGATGTCCAGGGAGACCCTGTAATCCCCCTCGTCCAGGCTCGTAATAACCGCCCTGAGTGATTCCATCTTGAACTTGAATCTTCTGATATAAAAGTTCAAGTATTTTAATTTTAAGATGGGTCTCACCGAACCGTTCTGTTTCGGTACCACAACCATTGTGGAATAGTAACCCCTTCCTTGCTGAAGGAGGGGCACCTTGACAATCACTTGTTGTGATTATAGTGTTGAATAGCCACCAACACCGCCTCCCTGGCAGAGGGAGGTGCCGGTAAGGCAGATTTTAGGAAACGGCGGGGGGAAGAACGTCTCGAACTCCAGCCTGTACCCCTGAGATACTACTTGAAGGACCCAGGGATCCATGTGAGAGAGCCCACTGGGCGCTGAAATTTCTGAGACAGGCCCCCACCGTACCCGGGTCCGCCTGAGCAGCCCCAGCGTCATGCTGTGGACTTACCGGACGCAGGGAGGACTTCTGCTCTTGGGAACTAGCTGTGTGCTGCAGCTTTTTCCTCTACCTTTGCCTCTCGGCAGAAAGGATGAGCCTCTAGCCCTCTTGCTTTTTTGGGGCCGAAAGGACTGTACTTGATGATACGGTGCTTTCTTTTGTTGTGGGGTAGCTTGTGGCAAAAAAGTCGATTTCCCAGCAGTAGCTGTGGAAACGAGGTCTGAAAGACCATCCCCAAACAGATTTACCCCCTTATAGGGCAAAACTTCCATGTGCCGATTCGAGTCGGCATCGCCTGACCATTGCCGAGTCCATAACCCCCGTCTGGCGGCAATGGACCTAGCGCTTATTTTTGATGCCAGCCGGCAAATATCCCTCTGTGCATCACGCATGTATAAGACCACGTCTTTTATATGCTCTATTGTCAGCAAAATATTGTCCCTATCCATAGTTATTTTCCGACAGGGAATCTGACCACGCAGCGGGAGCACTGCACATCCATGCCGAAGCAATGGCTGGTCGCAATATAATGCCCGGGTGTGTGACTATATCTTTCAGGGTAACCCCCTGCTTTTTATCAGCAGGTTCCTTCAGGGCGGCCGTATCCGGAGACGGTAGTGCCACCTTTTCTGATAAGCGTGTAAGCGCTGTATCTACCCTATGGGGTGTTTCCCAACGTGACCTATCCTCTGGCGGGAAAGGGTACGCTGCCAATTACCGTTTAGAAATTATCAATTTCTTACCGGGGAAAGACCACGCTTCCTCACACACCTCATTTAATTTCTCAGATGCAGGAAAAACTACTGGTAGTTTTCTCTCACCAAACATAATACCCTTTTATGTGGTACCTGGGGTATTATCATAAATGTGTAATACATTTTTCATTGCCTCAATCATGTAACGGGTGGACCTATTTGGAGGGTACCCTAGTCTCATCGTCGTCGACACTGGAGTCGGTAACCGTGTCGACATCTGTTTCTGCCATCTGAGGTAGCGGGCGTTTTTAGAGCCCCCCATGACATTTGAGACGCTGGAACAGGCACAAGCTGAGTAGCGGCTGTTCTGTGTCGTCGACCTTTTGTGTAAGGAGTTGACACTTTCACGTAATCCTTCCATAAGTCCAACCACACCGGTGTCGATCCCGCAGGGGGTGACATCACATTTACAGGCATTCGCTCCGCCTCCACATCATTATCCTCCTCATGCATGTCGACACAGCCGTACCGACACACCGCACACACACAGGGAATGCTCTGACAGAGGACAGGACCCCACAAAGCCCTTTGGGGAGACAGAGGGAGAGTATGCCAGCACACACCAGGGCGCTATATATCACAGGGATATCACATATAAAGAGTGTTTTCCCTTATAGCTGCCTATATATATTATATACTGCGCCTAAATTGTGCCCCCCCTCTCTTTTTAACCCTTTCTGTAGTGTATTGACTGCAGGGGAGAGCCAGGGAGCTTCCCTCCAACGGAGCTGTGAGGGAAAAATGGCGCCAGTGTGCTGAAGGAGATAGCTCCGCCCCTTTTTCGCGGACTTTCTCCCGCATTTTTATGGATTCTGGCAGGGGTTAAAAAATAAGAATTTACTTACCGATAATTCTATTTCTCGTAGTCCGTAGTGGATGCTGGGGACTCCGTAAGGACCATGGGGAATAGCAGCTCCGCAGGAGACTGGGCACAAAAGTAAAGCTTTAGAACTACCTGGTGTGCACTGGCTCCTCCCCCCATGACCCTCCTCCAAGCCTCAGTTAGGATACTGTGCCCGGACGAGCGTACACAATAAGGAAGGATTTTGAATCCCGGGTAAGACTCATACCAGCCACACCAATCACACCATATAACTTGTGATCTAAACCCAGTTAACAGCATGATAACAGAGGAGCCTCTAGAAAAGATGGCTCACTACAGCAATAACCCGATTTTTTGGTAACAATAACTATGTACCAGTATTGCAGACAATCCGCACTTGGGATGGGCGCCCAGCATCCACTACGAACTACGAGAAATAGAATTATCGGTAAGTAAATTCTTATTTTCTCTAACGTCCTAAGTGGATGCTGGGGACTCCGTAAGGACCATGGGGATTATACCAAAGCTCCCAAACGGGCGGGAGAGTGCGGATGACTCTGCAGCACCAAATGAGAGAACTCCAGGTCCTCCTCAGCCAGGGTATCAAATTTGTAGAATTTTACAAACGTATTTGCTCCTGACCAAGTAGCTGCTCGGCAAAGTTGTAAAGCCGAGACCCCTCGGGCAGCCGCCCAAGATGAGCCCACCTTCCTTGTGGAATGGGCTTTTACAGATTTTGGCTGTGGCAGGCCTGCCACAGAATGTGCAAGCTGAATTGTACTACAAATCCAACGAGCAATAGTCTGCTTAGAAGCAGGAGCACCCAGCTTGTTGGGTGCATACAGAATAAACAACGAGTCAGATTTTCTGACTCCAGCCGTCCTGGAAACCTATATTTCCAGGGCTCTGACAACGCCTAGCAACTTGGAGTCCTCCAAGTCCCTAGTAGCCGCAGGCACCACAATAGGTTGATTCAGGTGAAACGCTGAAAAACACCTTAGGGAGAAACTGAGGACAAGTCCTCAATTCCGCCCTGTCCGAATGGAAAATCAGATGAGGGCTTTTACAGGATAAAGCCGCCAATTCTGACACGCACCTGGCCCAGGCCAGGGCCAACAGCATGACCACTTTCCATGTGAGATATTTTAACTCCACATATTTAAGTGGTTCAAACCAATGTGACTTTTGGAACCCAAAAACTACATTTAGATCCCAAGGTGCCACTGGAGGCACAAAAGGAGGCTGTATATACAGTACCCCTTTCACAAACGTCTGAACTTCAGGGACTGAAGCTAGTTCTTTTTGGAAGAAAACTGACAGGGCCGAAATTTGAACCTTAATGGACCCCATTTCAGGCCCATAGACACTCCTGTTTGCAGGAAATGTAGGAATCGACCTAGTTGAAAATTCCTCCGTTGGGGCCTTACTGGCCTCGCACCACGCAACATATTTTCGCCAAATGCGGTGATAATGTTTTGCGGTTATATCTTTCCTGGCTTTGATCAGGATAGGGATGACTTCATCCGGAATGCCTTTTTCCTTCAGGATCCGGCGTTCAACCGCCCTGCCGTTAAACGCAGCCGCGGTAACTCTTGGAACAGACAGGGTCCTTGCTGGAGCAGGTCCCTTCTTAGAGGTAGAGGCCACGGATCCTCCGTGAGCATCTCTTGAAGTTCCGGTTACCAAGTCCTTCTTGGCCCATCCGGAGCCACGAATATAGTGCTTACTCCTCTCCATCTTATAATTCTCAGTACCTTGGTTATGAGAGACAGAGGAGGGAACACATACACTGACTGGTACACCCACTGTGTTACCAGAGCGTCTACAGCTATTGCCTGAGGGTCCCTTGACCTGGCGCAATACTTGTCGAGTTTTATAAACATGTGAAAGACTTCTGGGTGAAGTCCCCACTCTCCCGGGTGGAGGTCGTGCCTGCTGAGGAAGTCTGCTTCCCAGTTGTCCACTCCCGGAATGAATACTGCTGACAGTGCTATCACATGATTTTCCGCCCAGCGAAGAATCCTTGCAGCTTCTGTCATTGCCCTTCTGCTTCTTGTGTCACCCTGTCTGTTTACGTGGGTGACTGCCGTGATGTTGTCCGAATGGATCAACTCCGGGTGACCTTGAAGCAGAGGTCTTGCTGAGCTTAGAGCATTGTAAATGGCCCTTAGCTTCAGGATATTTATGTGAAGTGATGTCTCCAGGCTTGACCATAAGCTCTGGAAATTCCTTCCCTGTGTGACTGCTCCCCAGCCTCGCAGGCTGGCATCCGTGGTCACCAGGACCCAGTCCTGAATGTGCGGCCCTCTAGAAGATGAGCACTCTGCAACCACCACAGGAGAGACACCCTTGTGCTTGGTGACAGGGTTATCCGCTGATGCATCTGAAGATGCGACCCAGACCATTTGTCCAGCAGGTCCCACTGGAAAGTTCTTGCGTGGAATCTGCCGCATGGGATTTCTTCATAGGAAGCCACCATTTTTCCCAGAACCATCTCATTGATGTACTGAGACTTGGCTCGGTTATAGGAGGTTCACTACTAGCTCGGATAACTCCCTGACTTTTTCCTCCGGGAGAAACACCTTTTTCTGAACTGTGTCCAGGATCATCCCTAAGAACAGAAGACGAGTCGTCGGAATCAGCTGCGATTTTGGAATATTGAGAATCCAATCGTGCTGCCGCAACACTACCTGAGATAGTGCTACACCGACCTCCAACTGTTCCCTGGATCTTACCCTTATCAGGGAATCGTCCAAGTAAGGGATAACTAAAATTCCCTTCCTTCAAAGGAGTATCATCATTTCGGCCATTACCTTGGTAAAGACCCGGGGTGCCGTGGACCATCCATACGGCAGCGTCTGAAACTGATAGTGACAGTTCTGTACCATAAACCTGAGGTACCCTTGGTGAGAAGGGTAAATTGGGACATGAAGGTAAGCATCCTTGATGTCCCGAGACATCATGTAGTCCTCTTCTTCCAGGTTCGCAATCACTGCTCTGAGTGACTCAATCTTGAATTTGAACCTCTGTATGTAAGTGTTCAAAGATTTTAGATTTAGAATCGGTCTCACCGAGCCGTCCGGCTTCGGTACCACAACAGTGTGGAATAATACCCCGTTCCCTGTTGTAGGAGGGGTACCTTGATTATCACCTGCTGGGAATACAGCTTGTGAATGGCTTCCAAAACTGTCTCCCTGTCAGAAGGAGACATCGGTAAAGCCGACTTTAGGAAACGGCGAGGGGGAGACGTCTCGAATTCCAATTTGTACCCCTGAGATATCACCTGAAGGATCCAGGGGTCTACTTGCGAGTGAGCCCACTGCGCGCTGAAATTCATTGAGACGGGCCCCCACCGTGCCTGATTCTGCTTGTAAAGCCCCAGCGTCATACTGAGGGCTTGGCAGAGGCGGGAGAGGGTTTCTGTTCCTGGGAACTGGCTGATTTCTGCAGCCTTTTTCCTCTCCCTCTGTCACGGGGCAGAAATGAGGAACCTTTTGCCCGCTTGCCCACGAAAAGACTGCGCCTGATAATACGGCGTCTTCTCATGTTGAGAGGCGACCTGGGGTACAAACGTGGATTTCCCAGCTGTTGCCGTGGCCACCAGGTCCGAAAGACCGACCCCAAATAACTCCTCCCCTTAATAAGGCCATACTTCCAAATGCCGTTTGGAATCCGCATCACCTGACCACTGTCGTGTCCATAACCCTCTACTGGTAGAAATGGACAACGCACTTAGACTTGATGCCAGTCGGCAAATATTCCGCTGTGCATCACGCATATATAGAAATGCATCTTTTAAATGCTCTATAGGCAATAATATACTGTCCCTATCTAGGGTATCAATATTTTCAGTCAGGGAATCCGACCACGCCAACCCAGCACTGTACATCCAGGCTGAGGCGATTGCTGGTCGCAGTATAACACCAGTATGTGTGTAAATACCTTTTAGGATGCCCTCCTGCTTTCTATCAGCAGGATCCTTAAGGGCGGCCATCTCAGGAGAGGGTAGAGCCCTTGTTCTTACAAGCGTGTGAGCGCTTTATCCACCCTAGGGGGTGTTTCCCAACGCACCCTAACCTCTGGCGGGAAAGGATATAATGCCAATAACATTTTAGAAATTATCAGTTGTTATCGGGGGAAAACCACGCATCATCACACACCTCATTTAATTTCTCAGATTCAGGAAAACTACAGGTAGTTTTTCCTCACCGAACATAATACCCCTTTTTGGTGGTACTCGTATTATCAGAAATGTGTAAAACATTTTTCATTGCCTCAATCATGTAACGTGTGGCCCTACTGGAAGTTACATTTGTCTCTTCACCGTCAACACTGGAGTCAGTATCCGTGTCGGCGTCTATATCTGCCATCTGAGGTAACAAGCGCTTTAGAGCCCCTGACGGCCTATGAGACGTCTGGACAGGCACAAGCTGAGTAGCCGGCTGTCTCATGTCAACCACTGTCTTTTATACAGAGCTGACACTGTTACGTAATTCCTTCCAACAGTTCATCCACTCAGGTGTCGACCCCCTAGGGGGTGACATCACTATTACAGGCAATCTGCTCCGTCTCCACATCATTTTTCTCCTCATACATGTCGACACAAACGTACCGACATACAGCACACACACAGGGAATGCTCTGATAGAGGACAGGACCCCACTAGCCCTTTGGGGAGACAGAGGGAGAGTTTGCCAGCACACACCAGAGCGCTATATATATACAGGGATAACCTTATATAAGTGTTTTTCCCCTTATAGCTGCTGTATCTTTAATACTGCGCGTAATTAGTGCCCCCCCTCTCTTTTTTAACCCTTTCTGTAGTGTAGTGACTGCAGGGGAGAGCCAGGGAGCTTCCCTCCAACGGAGCTGTGAGGGAAAATGGCGCCAGTGTGCTGAGGAGATAGGCTCCGCCCCCTTATCGGCGGCCTTATCTCCCGTTTTTCTATGTATTCTGGCAGGGGTTAAATTCATCCATATAGCCCAGGAGCTATATGTGATGAATTTTTTGCCATCCAAGGTGTTTTTATTGCGTCTCAGGGCGCCCCCCCCCAGCGCCCTGCACCCTCAGTGACCGGAGTGTGAAGTGTGCTGAGAGCAATGGCGCACAGCTGCAGTGCTGTGCGCTACCTTGTTGAAGACAGGACGTCTTCTGCCGCCGATTTTCCGGACCTCTTCTGTCTTCTGGCTCTGTAAGGGGGCCGGCGGCGCAGCTCTGGGACCCATCCATGGCTGGGCCTGTGATCGTCCCTCTGGAGCTAATGTCCAGTAGCCTAAGAAGCCCAATCCACTCTGCACGCAGGTGAGTTCGCTTCTTCTCCCCTTAGTCCCTCGATGCAGTGAGCCTGTTGCCAGCAGGTCTCACTGAAAATAAAAAACCTAAAACTAAACTTTTCACTAAGCAGCTCAGGAGAGCCACCTAGTGTGCACCCTTCTCGTTCGGGCACAAAAATCTAACTGAGGCTTGGAGGAGGGTCATGGGGGGAGGAGCCAGTGCACACCAGGTAGTTCTAAAGCTTTACTTTTGTGCCCAGTCTCCTGCGGAGCCGCTATTCCCCATGGTCCTTACGGAGTCCCCAGCATCCATTTAGGACGTTAGAGATAGCACCTATATAGCCTCTGGGGCTATATATGGTGCCAGTTTGCCAGCCAAGGTGTCAGTATTGCTGCTCAGGGCGCCCCCCCCCAGCGCCCTGCACCCATCAGCGACCGCAGTGTGTGGTGTGCATGAGGAGCAATGGCGCACAGCTGCAGTGCTGTGCGCTACCTTGGAGAAGACAGAAGTCTTCAGCCGCCGATTTTCCGGACCACCTTCTTGCTTCTGGCTCTGTAAGGGGGACGGCGGCGCGGCTCCGGACGACGAGGTCGGGTCCTGTGTTCGATCCCTCTGGAGCTAATGGTGTCCAGTAGCCTAAGAAGCCCAAGCTACCACCACTTAGGTAGGTTCGCTTCTTCTCCCCTTAGTCTCTCGATGCAGTGAGCCTGTTGCCAGCAGGTCTCACTGAAAATAAAAAACCTAACAAACACTTTCTTCCTAGGAGCTCAGGAGAGCCCCTAGTGTGCATCCAGCTCAGCCGGGCACAGAAATCTAACTGAGGCTTGGAGGAGGGTCATAGGGGGAGGAGCCAGTGCACACCAGATAGTCCTAAATCTTTCTTTAGAGTGCCCAGTCTCCTGCGGAGCCCGTCTATTCCCCATGGTCCTTACGGAGTCCCCAGCATCCACTAGGACGTCAGAGAAAAGGGGGTCTGGGATGTGGATTGGATGCTGAGAACGGGGTAAAATAAGGGTCAAAGATCAGTCTGTCTTAATCTCCCTCTTGGGTGAAGAAAATATCTGCAAGTACGTGCATAAAATGATGTTGCACTATAATATTTGTACGTGAGTGTATAATTACCAGCTTTTAGTACTGTGGGTATAAAAAAAAAGCGATTGTGACATAGGTGGGTGTTAAGAGTATTTGGGTGGGGGTGTTTCCGTGGGCCAGCAGATGTGTCCATTTGTCGTCAGTCCTGTGGAAATGGTTAGCTTGGTGCGCAGCTTCTTGTACAGAGCAGGATAATTCTGCTTAGGGAAAGAGGGTTCTATAGATTCTGCTTGTAGGAAGATATCAGGGTCTTCTCTAACTGATGGCACCAAGTTTCCTTTCAGGGTGATTGTGATACTTTGAGGAATAAATTCTGTAGCCTTATGGATCTTCACATAAGCCCTGTGTTTAGTAGCTCATTGGCTGTATGGGTGAATAAGAACCCTGAAAGCAACAGAGTATAAATACACATAATTCAGACCTGTAAACGCATCTGTCTAAATAGGGCGATTTCTCACTTCTGCAGAAATGAACGTGCTACCGAGCACGGAGCTTGTAAATATAAAGAATCATAAGGTGGCTCATTTATCCATCTAGATATCACAATCTTCCAAAAATGAAATACAATAACACAATGAGGTTAAGAAGACCATAATATCATCCTACATGGAGAATCAGTGCAATCCCTCCAAGAAGATTTACAATGTTCTGTACCTACCCACCAAGGTAAGAGCTCTTCCACCACTTACTCCCACAGAACTGTCTACTAACGCACACCACATCCGCATTGTTGAGCCATAGGCACAGCACAAGACAAAACAAGAACAGGACCTGGAACGCCTGATATCTACAGCTTGGCAGCACAAACCACAAGGTAATCTCCCCACTCGTCCGCTTTGAGTTTTGGAAACATGTTTTAGGGGCCTCAAAACAAAAAAGATTAGACTCTCCTTCCCATGAATACATTTAGGTACAATGGGCCTAATTCAGACCTGATCGCTGCAGCAAAATTGTTCTCTAATGGGCAAAACCATGCTGCACTGCAGGAGTGGCAGATGTAACATGTGCAGAGAGAGTTAGATTTGGAAGGGGAGTGTTCAAACTGAAATATAACTTGCAGTGTAAAAATAAAGCAGCCAGTATTTACCCTGCACAGAAACAATATAACCCACCCAAATCTAACTCTCTCTGCACATGTTACATCTGCCCCACCTGCACATGGGGGGTCATTGAGACCCGATTGCTGCTGTGCGAAAACGCACAGCAACGATCGAGTCTGAAATGCGTATGTGCCGGCGCCGCAGTGCGCTGGCGCATGCCAGACAGCCGACGGCTCTCTTAGCATTGCGATCGCTTCTGCCTGATCAACTGGGGGCGCGGTCCGGGCAACGCAGGCGGGCCCAGACTGTGTGGGGGGGCACGCCGCGGCGGGTGCGTGACGTCAAACGCTGATGCTACGATCCGAGCAGCGACGAGCAGCTCCCTGACAGCGCGCAGGAGCTGCGCTGGCTGGGAGCTACTATTCCAGTACAAAAGCATCGCCGCTGTGCGATGCTTTTGTACTTCTGCGACGGGGTAGGGCCTGTGATGTAAGTGTGCCTGATTGTAGCTGTGCTAAATTTAGCACAGCTATGATCAACTCTGAATTACCCCCATGGGGGGTAATTCCAAGTTGATCGCAGCAGGATTTTTTTTTAGCAGTTGGGCAAAACCATGGCCCTCATTCCGAGTTGATCGGTCGCAAGGCGAATTTAGCAGAGTTACACACGCTAAGCCGCCGCCTACTGGGAGTGTATCTTAGCATCTTAAAATTGCGACCGATGTATTCGCAATATTGCGATTACTAACTACTTAGCAGTTTCTGAGTAGCTTCAGACTTACTCTGCCTGTGCGATCAGTTCAGTGCTTTTAGTTCCTGGTTTGACGTCACAAACACACCCAGCGTTCGCCCAACCACTCCCCCGTTTCTCCGGCCACTCCTGCGTTTTTTCCGGAAACGGTAGCGTTTTCAGCCACACGCCCATAAAACGCTGTGTTTCCGCCCAGTAACACCCATTTCCTGTCAATCACATTACGATCGCCGGAGCGATGAAAAAGCCGTGAGTAAAAATACTTTCTTCATAGCAAAGATACTTGGCGCAGTCGCAGTGCGAATATTGCGCATGCGCACTAAGCGGAATTTCACTGCGATGCGATGAAAAATACCGAGCGAACGACTCGGAATGAGGGCCCATGTGCACTGCAGGGAGGGCAGATATAACATGTGCAGAGAGAGATAGATTTGGGTGGGTTATTTTATTTCTGTGCAGGGTAAATACTGGCTGCTTTATTTTTACACTGCAAATTAGATTGCAGATTGAACACACCACACCCAAATCTAACTCTCTCTGCACATGTTATATCTGCCCCCCCCTGCAGTGCACATGGTTTTGCCCAACTGCTAAAAAAAATCCTGCTGCGATCAACTTGGAATTACCCCCATGGTTTTGCCCATTAGCTAACAAATGTGCTGCTGCGATCAGATCTGAATTAGGCCCAATGTTTGCAGTAAGCCATAGAAAACCAGACACTTGATTTAATCTTCTAACTTTACATACGGTGGATAGTTTCCATCTAAATGACAGGTCACCACGGAATCTCATGTTTTACAGGAGTATTGCATTTCAGACACCAGCAAAAGATTTAGATGAAACTGGGAATGAAAAAGCCTTCGATTTATGCGGCGATAAGCAATGATAAATCACGGGGCTTATTTCTCAATAACGGTAAATTGGTTGGCAAAATAACGGCAAAAGAACCCTTGATAACAAGGAATAAGGCGAAAGTCTGCAAAGGGTGATGTGTTGTATCTGCTCACTTATTAACTTAAAGACTAATTACCAGCGAGTTCCAAACAAAAATGTATTATCCTGAAGTGTGAATAAATAATGAAGAAGGTTCTACTGTAAAAAGTGATATACTGTACTGCAGCATATTGCACCACACATTACAGTCAGGGGAAAACATTATACCTTTAACCCTAGAAGGTGCTCACAGACTGCGTAGCAGATTCCAATGCCTTCCTCTGTGCTGGTTCCTCTTCCTAATTCATCAATAATTATCAGCGACTTCTCATTCGCGTTCTGGATTATGTAGGTTATCTTTAAGAGAAACATCATTTTACACATAACAGATCAGCTGCTTTCTCAGATGTATGCTTAGGTCTAATATAGGGGGTCAATCCGAGTTGTTCGCTCGCTAGCTGCTTTTAGCAGCTTTGCACACGCTAAGCCGCCGCCTACTGGGAGTGAATCTTAGCTTAGCAGAATTGCGAACGAAAGATTAGCAGAATTGCGAATAGACACTTCTTAGCAGTTTCTGAGTAGCTCCACACTTACTCGGCATCTGCGATCAGTTCAGTGCTTGTCGTTCCTGGTTTGACGTCACAAACACACCCAGCGTTCGCCCAGACACTCCTCCGTTTCTCCAGCCACTCCCGCGTTTTTCCCAGAAACGGTAGCGTTTTTTCGCACACACCCATAAAACGGCCTGTTTCCGCCCAGAAACACCCACTTCCTGTCAATCACATTACGATCACCAGAACAAAGAAAAAACCTTGTAATGCCGTGAGTAAAATACCTAACTGCATAGCAAATTTACTTGGCGCAGTCGCACTGCGGACATTGCGCATGCGCATTAGCGACTAATCGCTCCGTTGCGAGTAAAAAATAACGAGCGAACAACTCGGAATGACCCCCATAATTGTATCACAGAGGATGCGTAACTGAGACAATTGCTGGCATTACTCAGGGCTTGTCTTAACAACATTGATGGTCCTGGGTAGATCAATGCACTGGAGACCCTACCCACCCATTCATAGGAATACATAATACAACAAAAATCATAACTGACCCCACCTGAGTTCCAGTGATACCTCTCTACATGCTTCCATACAGTGAATGGATGTCAGTACTCTGATTACTGAATAGTTCCAGCCATTCATCAATCGGCATGCTGACAGCCATTCACTGTCTGGCTGCAGGCTGGAAGGCAGGTCGAGAATGCTGCACTCTGATTGGTGGATAGATCCAGCAATCCACCAATCAGCAAATGCACAGACATTCGGTGTCTTGCTGCAGCCTGGGAGACAGGTAGAGAGTGCTGTCTAGCTGCTCTGGGTGTAATTCACAATCAGAGTGGCCGGGCAGCTTTCTCTACCTGCCTCCCAAGAAGCTCCGGAGGCACCAGCCCAGGAGGCAAATGTCCTCTGGCCCAGCACGCCCCTGCTCGGTGGCCCCTAGAATCGTGGGACCCTGAGCTTCTGACCAGTGTGTCTAACATGGCCCTGGCATTACTGTAACTGCAATTATTTAATTCAGCAAGCATTAATCTAAAGGCTAAATTATGAAATGGAGTCGGGATTATGCATATAATAGGGCTCATTAGTAACATTGCATTTGTTGGGAATAATGGCCCGCGTTCCGAGTTGATCGCTCGCTAGCTATTTTTTGCAGAGCAGCGATCAGATAGTCGCCGCCTATAGGGGAGTGTATTTTCGCTTTGCAAGTGTGCGATCGCATGTGCAGCTGAACGTTTTTTGCAGTTTCTGAGTAGCCCAGGACTTACTCAGCCCTTGGGATCACTTCAGTCTTTTTGGTCCCGGAATTGACGTCAGACACCCGCCCTGCAAACGCTGGGACACGCCTGCGTCTTTCCAAACACTCCCAGAAAACGGTCAGTTGACACCCACAAACGCCTTCTTTCTGTCAATCTCCTTGCGATCGGCTGTGTGAATGGATTCTTCGTTAAATCCATCGCCCAGCTATGATCCACTTTGTACCCGTACGACGCGCCTGCGCATTGTGGTGCATACGCATGCGCAGTAGTGACCTGATCGCTGCACTGCGAAAAACGGCAGTGATCGATCAACTCGGAATGACCCCCAATGTCTGCACGGGATGCGGTCAAGATGCCGCCGGCCGGAATCCCGGCGGTCGAAATACGGACGCCGGAATCCCGACCGCCACAAGCCCGACATATTCTTCCTCCGTGGGTGTCCACGACACCCATAGAGGGAGAATATAATAGTGTGCCAAGCGTAGCGAGGCACCGTGCCCTCAGCGTGGCGAGCGAAGCGAGCCCGCAAGGGGCTGCGTTCCGCTCGCCACCCCTGTCGGGATTGTGCCGTCGGGATTCCGGCGTTGGTATTTCGACCGCCGGGATTCCGTCCGGCGGCATTTAGTACTGATCCCGTCTACACAGTGTGCGGTGGTAAAGCAGGGGTACGTACACACCAGCGGAGTTGTCCCGACACTGGAACAGTCCAGTTGCTTAATCAGTAGGTGGATGCATTGTAGACAGCAGATTGTACAGCTGGGTGGTGGAGACGGGGTAGCAAGCATTGGCGGAAACAGGGACATGTTGCCCCTCGTTTTCCGGGAGTGGCGAGACCAAGGACTGCGTCACGAGACACAGTTTCTTTAGCCTCGCAAGCCGCCCTGCGACGGCAAGCCCGAGTAAACTCAGGCTTATTCAGCCGGCCGTCACAGATGAATATTGCGACAGATAGTTGCGATGTTCATCCCATATGCGATCGCATCACAAATGCAGGAAGGAGGTGGAATGCACCTGCTCCTGCAATTACACTGCAAAGGATTGCATTTGCAAAGCTGCTGCTGCAAGCAGCTTTGCAACTGCCATCCTTACTAATACCACGTTCACACTGCCTTGAAAAAATCCGGGTTATTGCACGTGAACGCGCAGTAATCCGGGTTTATGTGCAGTGTGAATGGGGGTCCTGACAAATTCCCGGGTCGTCTGACCCGGTATTTCAACCCAGGAATAAAGAAGGGTTATTCCCGGGTCAATACCGGGTCAGGCGCAAGTGTGAACGGTGTTAAGTGTTCCCGGGTCGATGCGATCCGGAACACTTCAACACTATTGGAGCAGGCGGCGCTTGTAGATCATCTGATCTCCAAGCGCCGCCCCCGCATGTGACCCGGTGACGTCATCGACACGCCAATATGCCGTGTCGGGGCTGACAGTCTGAACGGGGTCTCAAGCGGGTTGCACCTGGGAAGGTCTCGTGCACGAGTCCCGGGTGCAACCCGCCAATTGTCAGAGTGAACATGGTATAAATAAGGCTCTATGCCCCCGCCCCTCCCCCCAAACGCCTCTGCCTGTCAGTCAGGCAGAGGCAATCGCATTTCTGCAATGCGATCACAGGACCCGTTCTGCATACGTGCAGAACGGGCCCTGCGCGTGCAGTTTCCTGACCATCGGTAAACTGCGCTGGGGATCACATTAGTGATCCTTAGTGAATTAGGCCCAATGTGTATAAGTGTCTGTAATACCTCCTTCATTTCCTTCATGAACGTTGAGGAATTTGTCTCAATATCATCGTCCATTCCTATTCTAGTGAAGATCTGTTCAGCGATTCTGAAAGAGCAATATTCTGCTGGGACAAAGGACCCTGCAACACATAACACACCTCACGCTTCTACTATATGTATCACAAATAACGTCAATACTATAATAATAATAATAATAATAATAATAATAAAAATGTTTCCACTGAGTAACATCTATATTATCCATTCATGGCTTGACAGGTTCATCTGTGACTGTGACGAATGTGGGCGAGTAATAACATAGGGGCTGTTGAAGAGAACATATTGTCTGCGGAATGATCATACGCTCACAAGCACAATTACAGCGCCCTGCCGGTTTGTATAGAAAGCGAACACATCTCACTTCTGACCTAATGAGTGGATCATTACCTGAAGGGGGTGGGTGTCGCCCTGGCCATGTTGGAGTGGGGCAGACTGACCACGATTATTAGATACATTCCAATATTATACTTACAACTTAACAACCTTAAAAAGCTACAAATTTCTGGTGCACTAATAAAGGACATAAAGTATAAAAGTTGTGAGATGAAATGGATGTTCTCAATGTGCAACCATACAGTGTGAAACATTGCTGACTAACTGCCGCACTAAGTAGTTACACAGAAGACTTGACAATTTCATTTTGTAGCAAATAAATAAAATACAACCCGAACGAAACAACAACATTCTGGAGCTGATTCAGAGCAGCACGCAACCTTTGCTACTGCGATAACCACTAAAAACTTCTACAGCGCATGCTTTATACACGGGTGTTATTGTGATTGAGATATGCACTATCAGGGCGAACCTGGGCGGTGGCTAAACAGACGTACACGGATATGGTCTGTATTATGGACTTATTACGGGAGTGTCGCTGAAGTGTTTGTGTACACAGACTCTCATCATTCACAATAATGGTGCTGGTATAAAGGTATTAGCAGGGTAGAAGTTGCTTTTCAGTTTTTCCAGGTATATCTGCGATCTGTAAAGCTACTGTACTGTAGGTGCATACTGGTTTGCCAGTGATAGTTACCGGGGCAGGAAATAGGTGGGCACTTTGGAGTCCAATGAGCAGACAGGTAGGTTGCACTGATGCACATAAAGGCGTATTGCCCATATTCATATGGGTGGTCATTCCGAGTTGATAGCTCGCTAGCAGTTTTTGCAGCCGTGCAAACGCTATGCCGCCTCCCACTGGGAGTGTATTTTAGCTTAGCAGAAGTGCGAACGAAAGGATCGCAGAGCGGCAACAAAGTTTTTTTGTGCAGCTTTAGAGTAGCTTCAGACCTACTCAGCGCTTGTGATCACTTCAGACCATTCAGTTCCGGATTTGACGTCACAAACACTCCCTGCGTTCGCCCAGCCACGCCTGCGTTTTTCCTGGCACGCCTGCGTTTTTCCGAACACTCCCTGAAAACGGTCTGTTGACACCCAGAAACGCCCACTTCATGTCAATCACTCTGCGGCCAGCAGTGCGACTGAAAAGCATCGCTAGACCCTGTGTGAAACTACATAGTTCGTTGTAATAGTACGTTGCGCATGCCTATTTATGGTCAACGTAATAGGCAAAACCAGTGCTGGTGGCTGCCACTCATAAACTATGTGGATAAAATAAACAGAAGCAAATCTTATCCCTCATCACATACCTGACCCTAAGGATGACATATAAACACAGTTTACTTAATTAAACATTTATTTTTACATTTCTCAATAAGAAATGTTTGGCCCTGGGGGTGCCGTGAAAATAATTCTGATACTCTAGGAGGGGCGTGATTCATAAAAGTTGGGAACCTCTGGTCTATCGTTTATGTCACTGCTATTACGTTTTATTGCACAGATATGGGGTAGCATACAGTACAGGGCATAATTCAGACCTGATCGTAGCAGCAAACTTTTTCTCTAAAGGCAAAGCCATGTGCACTGCAGGTGGGGCAGATATAGCAGATGTAACGTGTGCAGAGAGAGTTAGATTTGGGTGTGGTGTGTTTAAACTAAAATCTAAATTGAAGGGTAAAAATAAAGCCAGTATTTACCCTGCACAGAAACAATATAACCCACCTATATCTAACTTTCTCCAGTGGCGCATGCGGGAGGGGGGTTCCGGGTACTTGGAAACCCCCCTGATGAGCCAAACTTTCTATTTTTGAGACGGAGACACAGCTGTCTCCGTCTCAGCTAAAAGCCGTGATCGCGTACGCGATCGCGACCGTGAAGCTACTGCCCTGCTACAGCAACGGAGAGCTCCTGTATGTACAGTAGCTCTCTTCTTCTTACAGAATGCGCGGCGGGCATGCTCAGCCACAGCAGCTCCCTCCATCCACACACTGCCGCCCGTCTGCTCCCAGCCCCTGGTGGGGTAAACAGTATGCAAAAACATGTGTATGTATATATTTGTATGTATGTATGTATGTATGTATATATTCGTAGTTATGTATGTATGTGTTTGTTCTTGTGTATGTATGTAGGTATGTATGTATGTGTTTGTTCTCGTGTATGTATGTAGGTATGTATGTATGTATGTATGTATGTATGTGTCTGTGTGTTTTAGTGCATATATGTATGAATGCATATATATATATATATATATATGTGTGTGTGTGTGTGTGTGTGTATATATATATATTTATTTATATATACATGCACACTTACATATATATAGACACCCCCCCCCCACCCTCCACAGGAATCCCCCTCACTAAATCCTGCATTTGCCTCTGCTCTCTGCACATGTTACATCTGCTCCCCCTGCAGTGCACATGGGCCCTCATTCCGAGTTGTTCGCTCGCTAGCCGCTTTTAGCAGCTTTGCACACGCTAAGCCGCCGCCCTCTGGGAGTGAATCTTAGCTTAGCAGAATTGCGGATGAAGTATTCGCAATATTGCGAAAAGATTTTTCTGTGCAGTTTCTGAGTAGCTCGAGACTTACTCTTCCAGTGCGATCAGTTCAGTGCTTGTCGTTCCTGGTTTGACGTCACAAACACGCCCAGCGTTCGCCCAGCCACTCCCCCGTTTCTCCAGCCACTCCCGCGTTTTTCCCAGAAACAGCAGCGTTTTTTCAAACACTCCCATAAAACGGCCAGTTTCCGCCCAGAAACACCCACTTCCTGTCAATCACACTCCTGTAATGCCGTGAGTAAAATACCAAACTTCTTAGCAAATTTACTTGGCGCAGTCGCAGTGCGAACATTGCGCATGCGCAATTAGCGGAAAATCGCTGCGATGCGAAGAAAATTACCGAGCGAACAACTCGGAATGAGGGCCATGGTTTTGCCCATTAGAGAAAGATTTTGCAATCAGGTCTGAATTAGGCCCCCAGTTTGGTATTCGCCAGAAACAGATATGTGGCATTAGACAGAAGTCTATTACTCAGAAGAAACAGAATAAACATTGTGCTATGACCCTTACACAGAGCGCTGATTACATGGGACACCAGTCTGAGTTCTAGGTTCTTATTAACACTGCATGCTTTGCACCAAACTGCTTATTAAAACACATTCCTACTCTCAGCAAGGCTGCATTCCCACGGATGCAGATGAAACGCTCACGTGGCCTATGAATAGCCGATAAATTTTGTGTTTATGGTTATACCTTCACCCTAGATTGCATTAAGTTGGGCAGCAAGAATTGTTCACAATACTGTATGTCGAGAGAATATGGGGAATCCGCTTAGAAATACAGCAGTGATAAATGTATTACAGCCTAAACATTGCAACTGACAAATGTACATTTGCCTGAAATCACTAGACTATGGGCCTAATTCAGACCAGGGCCAGTATTTACTAAAAATCTGAGTTTGGCCGATTTGTGTTTTTTTTTGCTAAGTCCCAATCCGGGAATTCACTAAGCATCAATCTCGGCAGTGTTTGGACTATTCGTAATGGTTTGATTTGCAAAGTTCCGAAATACGAATGAATAGACCATCGGTCAAACGCGGCTGTTATTTCATACAATACGGGCATTCACTATTCATTCGTATTTGGGTGTTAGTCTCTGAGTGCTCAAGTGCGGGTCTATTTTTTTTCGATTCGTTAAAAAAAGCAGCAAAAAAATAGACCTGCTTTTTCCAGTCGAGTTTGGATAACTATGCACGGATCAGTGAGATCTGTGCATGGTTATCTATGGGAAAGCACCTAATACACAAGAAAGAAATGGGGTTGTACTGTTAGGTGCACCAAAAAAATTTTTGGATTAAAATTTAACTTTTATTGTCCTGTTAAGAGACCCAAAATTTGACCATATGCGAAATATAGGGTTAAAATTAGATGGAAAGTCAAAAAGATGTGCACTAAGATAGAAATGTGGAAGAAAATTAAAAGATTTGTCCGCTCCAATGACTGTACTGACACTCTTATAATGTCTCAATTATTATGCATGTACTAACATTATATGTATGGTGTGCCACTATTTGAAATTTGCCTACTGTATCCAGGAATAATTACTGAAATCCTCGATTATACGAAAGTCATCACTTTCTGCTAACAGCTTAATAAAGATTCAATATGTTTTTATGATGACTCTCTGTACCTCTGCGTGAGTATGTTGAACTGTTACACTTTATTAGATTGAGTGACTGTGTATGTTGGATTACCATGTGTCCGGTTAAATGCCGGTATTTGTTACTTCACTCAGCAGAAAACTCTCCTTTATTTTAAGAGAGCCATCTGCCACTGCTGCCAACCTGGTATTGCTATTAGTCAATTAAATCCAAAGTGCCAAGGATCGTAACGGCTTGAATATTGATGTAAAATACATCAATATTCAAGCCGTTACGATCCTTGGCACTTTGGATTTAATTGACTAATAGCAATACCAGGTTGGCAGCAGTGGCAGATGGCTCTCTTAAAATAAAGGAGAGTTTTCTGCTGAGTGAAGTAACAAATACCGGCATTTAACCGGACACATGGTAATCCAACATACACAGTCACTCAATCTAATAAAGTGTAACAGTTCAACATACTCACGCAGAGGTACAGAGAGTCATCATAAAAACATATTGAATCTTTATTAAGCTGTTAGCAGAAAGTGATGACTTTCGTATAATCGAGGATTTCAGTAATTATTCCTGGATACAGTAGGCAAATTTCAAATAGTGGCACACCATACATATAATGTTAGTACATGCATAATAATTGAGACATTATAAGAGTGTCAGTACAATCATTGGAGCGGACAAATCTTTTAATTTTCTTCCACATTTCTATCTTAGTGCACATCTTTTTGACTTTCCATCTAATTTTAACCCTATATTTCGCATATGGTCCAATTTTGGGTCTCTTAACAGAACAATAAAAGTAAAATTTTAATCCAAATTTTTTTTTTGTGCACCTATCAGTACAACCCCATTTCTTTCTTGTGTATTAGGTGTTGTTCATGGTTGTCATAGGTAGCACCCCCGATATAAATCATTGGATTCCTTTAAATATATTATCCGGGGTTTCTCTAATCCATTGTTTAAACTTTGAGAGTGCAGATTTCTCCTCTGTTTTTTTGTTATCTATGGGAAAGTGTCTGTTTAGTGTAAAAACTGAAAAAAAAATTGCGTGGGGTCCCACCTCCTAAGCATAACCAGCCTCTGGCTTTTTGAGCCGGTCCT
Organism: Pseudophryne corroboree; assembly: GCF_028390025.1. Classification (NCBI taxonomy): domain Eukaryota; kingdom Metazoa; phylum Chordata; class Amphibia; order Anura; family Myobatrachidae; genus Pseudophryne; species Pseudophryne corroboree. The sequence continues at coordinate 22,489,830 of NC_086452.1, forward strand.
GGTTGAAAAAATATGGGGTAAAAAATGACAGGGGTTCCCCCATATTTCATCAACCAGCACCGGGCTCTGTGCCTGGTCCTGGTTCCAAAAATACGGGGGACAAAAAGCGTAGGGGTCCCCCGTATTTTTGAAACCAGCAACTTTGCGGTCAGCGGTGAGGTTACTTTCGGTCAACCGCTGACCGCAAAGTTCCCACCATTGGCTACTTTAAAAACCTTTTTAAGGTACACAATGTAGCCCTGCACGGATCTCACAGATCCGGCCGGGATTCCTTGTGTTTTGTCAGGCAGTGATTTACTCATCACTCCCGTAAAACACTGCCTGATATTACGAATCACATCGACATCGGAAAATACGAATTGTGAAAAGTCGGCAGCTTAGTGAATGACCGTATCAGGATTCAAAAAGTTGCAGTAAAATGCACCCGATACCATTCGAGTTCAAACACCCTTCAAAACGGCCAAAAATAGGATTTTGGTACTTACCAGGTAAATCCTTTTCTTTGAATCCATAGGGGTCACTGGAGTACTCTTGGGATATGGACGGGCTTCCGTAGGAACACAGCACTGAATATTTAAATTTAGTAACACTCCACCCCTCCATATCCCTGAGCACTTACTCAGTGTTTTTTACTGAGCCGAACAGGAATTAAGAGAGGTTAATAATGGAGTATTACATATAACATAACTGACAATAACGAAGTTAACCCATAACGTTACTGACAACTAACAACTAACAGTTGACACCCTAACCAGCACTTGTAACTTGAACCAGTCGGTGAAAATGTGTTACCATAAGATCCTCAGAACTAACCCCAAGTAAGTAAACTGCTCTGGGTGGGCATCCAGTGACCCCTATGGATTCAAAGAAAAGGATTTACCTGGTAAGTACCAAAATCCTATTTTCTTTTTCATCCACTAGGGGTCACTGGAGTACTCTTGGGACGTACCAAAGCTTCCCCCGTGGGCGGGAGAGCAGTTTGGCACTTGTAACACTAGGCGGCCAAAGCTAGATGCTGATGCCGCAAAAGTATCAAACTTGTAAAAGCGCACAAACGTGTGCACTGAAGACCATGTAGCCGCCCGGCAAAGCTGCGTCGCAGAAGCCCCACGACCAGCTGCCCATGAAGTTCCCACAGAACGTGTGGAATGAGCAGTTACTGACGTAGGCGGTTGTAACCTAGCATGAAGGTAAGCCTGGCGTATGGTCAGTTTTATCCATCTGGATAAAGTTTGTTTAGATGCTGGCCAACCCATCTTGGCAGCATCATAGAGAACAAATAACGTATCCGTCTTACGAACTGAAGACGTTCGGGTTACATAAACGCGTAACGCACGAACCACATCCAGAGTTCCAGACTGTGCTGTCAACACAGGAACTACTATTGGTTGATTGATGTGAAAAGATGACACTACCTTTGGTAAGAAGGCGGGATTCGTCCGAAGTTCCGCTCTGTCATCATGAAACACCAAATACGGTGGCTTGCATGACAAGGCACCCAAATCCGAAACACGCCTTGCCGAAGCTAAGGCTAAGAGAAAAATTGTTTTCCAAGTGAGAAACTTTATATCCACTTGTTGTAAGGGTTCAAAATATGAAGACTGTAAGAACTCCAAAACCAGATTCAAGTCCCATGGCGCTGTAGGTGGAATGAAAGGAGGCTGTACCCTGATTACACCTTGGAGAAAGGTGCGTATAGACGGCAATAGAGCCAATCGTCTTTGAAAGTAAATTGACAAAGCAGATACCTGCACCTTTAGTGTAGATAAACGCAAACCTCCATCTAAGCCTGATTGTAGAAACAACAAAAGGCGGCATAACTTGAAAGCTGATGTCGGAAATTTCCGAGCTTCACACCAACCTATATAGGCACGCCATATTCTGTAATAATGAGCTGCCGTAACCGGCTTCCTAGCTCGTAACATGGTTGGTATAACTGAATCTGGAATGCCCTCTCTTTTTAAGAGGGCGGTCTCAACAGCCACCCCGTCAAACGCAGCCGCGCTAAATCGGGGTAAAGAAAAGGACCCTGTTGTAACAGGTCTGGACGTATCGGGAGCGGCCACGGATCGTCTGCGAGTAATCCTCGAAGATCCGAGAACCAAGCTCTCCGAGGCCAATGAGGCGCCACTAGTATGACTGTGAGCGACTCTCTTTTGATCCGTTTTAGCACCAGAGGGAGCAGCGGAAACGGTGGAAACAGATACACCAGACTGTACGGCCACGCGACAGTGAGAGCATCCACCGCGACTGCCTTTGGATCTCTTGTTCTGGACACATACTGGGGCGTTTGATGATTGTGTCGAGATGCCATCAGGTCCACCTGAGGATAACCCCATCGCTGAACCAACATGTGAAACACTTCTGGATTTAATGACCATTCGCCTGGGTGAAGATCCCGACGACTGAGATAATCCGCTTCCCAGTTGTCCACTCCCGGAATGAACACGGCCGACAATATCACCTGGTGGTATTCTGCCCAATTGAGGATTCGAGCTACTTCCCGCATTGCCATGCGGCTTCTCGTTCCTCCTTGTTTGTTGATGTATGCGACCGCTGTCGCATTGTCCGACTGCACTTGGACAGGCTGAGAGCGAACCATGTGCACCGCTTGTCGTAGCGCATTGAAAATCGCGCGGAGTTCTAGAACATTTATTGACAGCAATTTTTCGTGATCCGCCCAGAGACCCTGGAGCTGACAATTTTGAATTACCGCTCCCCAACCTCTGAGACTGGCGTCCGTAGTTAGAATTATCCAATTGCAAACTCCGAACCGTCTTCCTGCGGTTAAATTGTGTTCCTTGAGCCACCATAGCAGAGAAACTCTTGCTATTGGTGACAACCTCACTCTGTGGTGAATCTGCAGATGCGAGCCCGACCACTGGGCAAGCACGTTCAGCTGAAATGGACGAGAGTGAAATCTCCCGAACTGAAGCGCCTCGAAAGCTGCCACCATTGTGCCTAACAGGCGAATGCACAAGTGTACCGACACTGTGCGTGGTTTGAGTACTAATTGTACTAGATGGCGTAGCATTTGTACTTTCTGTTGTGGTAGGTAAATCCTTTGATTGACCGTATCGAGAATCATACCTAGGAACTGAAGGCGTTGAGACGGAATCAGATGTGATTTCTTGAAATTGACAATCCAACCGTGGTGAACCAATACATTGTAAGTTAGCAGCGCATGTTGGGTAAGTATCTGTTGAGACGGAGCTTTGATGAGCAGATCGTCTAAATACGGAACTATCGTCACTCCCAGGGATCTGAGGTGAGCTATCATCACAGACATTACTTTGGTGAATACCCGAGGCGCTGATGACAGGCCAAACGGCAGAGCCTGAAACTGGTAATGGTTCTGGCGTATTGCAAATCGTAAGAATTTCTGATGAGGCTGCCAAATTGGAATGTGTAAGTACGCATCCTTGAGGTCTAGCGCAATCATAAATTCCTTGGTCTCTAACCCCGCAATCACCGACCGTAGAGACTCCATTTTGAATCTGTAGTAAGTTACGTACTGATTGAGGCCCTTTAAGTTCAATATTGGTCTGACTGAGCCATCCGGCTTCGGGACCACAAATAGACTTGAATAATAACCCTGACCCTGTTGGTGTACAGGGACCGGAATCAACACTGCCGAATCCAGTAAGGACTGAATGGCAATTTGCAAAACTGTCCTCTTGTCGTCCGACAGAGGCAAACCTGTCTTGAAAAACCGCAGAGGCGGAAGACAGTCGAACTCTATTTTGTAACCTTTTAACACTAAATTGCGAATCCAGCCCTCCGCGGACGTGTGGAACCACGCCCCATGGAACGTGTGAAGGCGTGCTCCCACAATTGGAGATCCGAGATGGGCTGGTAACCCGTCATGCCACTGGCTTGTCGGTAACCTTAGCGTCTTGGCGAGTTGTGTTGGTTTGATGGAAACCACGTCCTCGACCACGTCTAGCTGGCGTGGCTGATCCTCTGCCACGTCCTCGAAAGGGCTGAGGTCTAAAGGATTTGAACGAAGGTCCAGCGTACCTTCTTCTTGGCGCAGGTGGAGGCAATGGTAAGAACACAGACTTACCTCCCGTAGCCTCCTTAATCCATGCGTCCAATTCTGGACCAAACAACTTCTTGCCATCGTAAGGCAACGCCTCTATACTTCGTTTGACCTCTGCCTCCGCTTGATAAGTACGCAGGTAGAGTGCTCTTCGTGCCGTAACTAGCGAAGATGAAATACGAGAAGTGAGCTGACAGACGTCAGTAGACGCTGTACAGAGATACTCTACAGCCTCAATCATTTGATTCACCTGAATTATCAGGTTTTCGTCATGTAAAGCCGATTTGAGTTCTGTAAGCCATATTATGAGCGCCTTAGTGACCCAAATGCCAACCAATCCAGGTCTTAGCATCACACCTGCTGCTACATACATGGATTTAAGCATAGTTTCTATCTTACGATCTGACGGATCTTTAAGCGTAGTAGCTGATGGCACTGGTATGGTTAATTTCTTGGTAAGCTTCGACACTGAAGAATCAACTATTGGTGGATTCTCCCATGTACCCGTTACGGATTCTGGAAACGGATAACTAGACTTAAATCTGCGAGGTATAGAAAACCGTTTATCTGGATTCTGTCTGGATTCTACTAACATCTGATTTAGAGAATCCGACACAGGAAAACTTACTGGCGTCTTCCGTCGTTTAGTAAATATGACCTGATCATTGGTGAGAGGCTGCTCAGCTTCAGGAAACCTTAGCGACTGCCGTACCGCTCTGATGAGATCATCAATGCCGGAACTGTTAACATCCTCGCCGTCTGACTCCACTTCGCCCTCCTCCCCCTCATCGTGTTCCGTGAGGTCTGGGATGGAATCGTCAGACTGCAACATAGCAGACACTGGAAAATCATAAGACATATGAAAATTATCCCGTTTGCCCAAAATGGATTTGGACCCTACGCAAGGCTGAGACGCCTCCGGTAGTTCTGGCGGTCTCACCCTAGACTCAGATCTTAGCGTTTCTCGCTCCAGACGAGCAGCGGTCATTTCAGTCTGAAATTTCTCCAGTACATTTACTAACATACCCCACGGAGGGTCCGGTGATGAAATTGGTTGCAAAACCGGAGCAGAAATGGTATTCTGAACGGAATCCACAAAACATACGTTACATGTGGTAGATCCAACCGGTAACACACTGCCACATACTTTGCAAATATGCTTTTTAGTTTTTGCTGGTGCCTTACTCATTATGGCGACAGACAATACAATACACAAAACACAGACACCTGCACGACTCAGTAAAATAGCAATAAGGTGGCTCTGTATATATATCTGGCCCAGTGCAATACACGTGGCCAGTACTATGAAATTTGATCCCAAATTCCCACGAACACCCCTGCGCCTCCGGTGGAGAAGAGATGTAGGACAGGAACGTTCTGGAATCACAGAGGAAGACACAGGAAGCTGTTAAAAATGGCTGCCCTGCTATACTTATACATATAATCACAGTGCATTCACTGATTGTACTGTAACAATAGAAAAAATAAAAATAAAAATAAAAATGAAAAATAAAAGTTTCTTCAACAAAACCGTGACTTCAGCTAAGCATGTGTTGCCACGTTCAGCACAGAAAAAACACTGAGTAAGTGCTCAGGGATATGGAGGGGTGGAGTGTTACTAAATTTAAATATTCAGTGCTGTGTTCCTACGGAAGCCCGTCCATATCCCAAGAGTACTCCAGTGACCCCTAGTGGATGAAAAAGAAACACGAATCTTTGTAAATATACCCCCAGATCACTTTTGTGCGAATTCACACAGCAGCCGATTATCGATCGGATGCGTATGTGTACGGATTACAGTGGGCAGGCACGAGGACAAACTGCTAAAAAATCCTGCAGGTTGATTGACAGGAAGTGGACGTTTGTGGGTGGTAACTACCCATTTTCTGGGAGTGTCAGGAAAAACGCAGGCATTCCCAAGCGTTTTCTGGGAGGGTGTCTGACGGCAGCCCCGGCCCCGATCAGCCTGTTCTCATCACACTTTAGGAGTAAGTCCTGGGCTGTGCACACACTGTAAAAATCATTCCATGGTGAGTGAGTTGCAAACGAAATTGCAGATGTCTGCTGTCTTTCAAAGTTTTCGCACTGCATACGCATTCATTCACACACTTTGCTCGGGGCGGGTTTTCACACGGCTATCTGACCGCAGACCTCTGGAAAAACGCACAGCAGCGATCAGGTCTGAATTAAGCCCTTTGGGGGTCATTCCAAGTTGATCGCTCGCTACAGATTTTCACAGCACAGTGATCATGGCAAAACGGGGCTAATCTGCGCATGCGAATGCACCGCAATGCGCAGGCGCGTCGTACGAGTACACAGCGGTTCGTTACCCAGCGATGGCTTCTACGACGTTTCGATTCGCACGGGCATTCGCAAGGAGATTCACAGGAAGAAGGCGTTTGTGGGTGTCAACTGACCGTTTTCCGGGAGTGGTTGGAGAAATGCAGGCGTGTCCAGGCGTTTGCAGGGCGGGTGTCTGACGTCAATTCCGGACACGAACAGGCTGAAGTGATCGCAAGGGCTGAGTAAGTCCAGACCTACTCAGAAGCTGCACAAAATGTTTTTGCAGAGCTCGGCTGCACAGGCGTTCGCACACTTGCAAAGCGAAAATACACTCCCCCGTGGGCGGCGACTATGCGTTTGCACGGCTGCTAAAATTAGCTAGCGAGCGATCAACTCGGAATGAGGGCCTATATCCTCTGCTTCATATCTGTGTATTTATTCCAGAGATACAGCACAAAGGAGCACCGCTTCCTAAGCAATTTTAATATACAGTATCACTACTCAGCAAAGGGATGGGACAAACAGAACGCTGCACAATCATAATCCATTACAACGCTTCCATCATCTTAGGTCACTAATACACAGACTACTGTACTATACAGTATGTCACAGGCATTTAACTTCTATATGTCACAATAATTGAATTACTTCTTAGGAAATTGAAAGGCAGAATACAGGTGCAGCCATACATCCCATCAGTTTATTTTTTATGACTACAATCCCCATCCTCAGAATGGAGTAGGATCTATTAAAAAATAAGAATTTACTCACCGGTAATTCTATTTCTCGTAGTACGTAGTGGATGCTGGGGACTCCGTAAGGACCATGGGGAATAGACGGGCTCCGCAGGAGACTGGGCACTCTATAAGAAAGATTTGGTACTATCTGGTGTGCACTGGCTCCTCCCTCTATGCCCCTCCTCCAGACCTCAGTTAGGATACTGTGCCCGGAAGAGCTGACACAATAAGGAAGGATTTTGAATCCCGGGTAAGACTCATACCAGCCACACCAATCACACCGTATAACTCGTGATATTATACCCAGTTAACAGTATGAAATATAACTGAGCCTCTCAACAGATGGCTCAACAATAACCCTTTAGTTAGGCAATAACTATATACAAGTATTGCAGACAATCCGCACTTGGGATGGGCGCCCAGCATCCACTACGGACTACGAGAAATAGAATTACCGGTGAGTAAATTCTTATTTTCTCTGACGTCCTAGTGGATGCTGGGGACTCCGTAAGGACCATGGGGATTATACCAAAGCTCCCAAACGGGCGGGAGAGTGCGGATGACTCTGCAGCACCGAATGAGAGAACTCAAGGTCCTCCTCAGCCAGGGTATCAAATTTGTAGAATTTAGCAAACGTGTTTGCCCCTGACCAAGTTGCAGCTCGGCAAAGTTGTAAAGCCGAGACCCCTCGGGCAGCCGCCCAAGATGAGCCCACCTTCCTCGTGGAATGGGCTTTCACTGATTTAGGATGCGGCAATCCAGCCGCAGAATGCACCAGCTGAATTGTGCTACAAATCCAGCGAGCAATAGTCTGCTTAGAAGCAGGAGCACCTATTTTGTTGGGTGCATACAGGATAAAAAGCGAGTCGGTTTTCCTGACTCCAGCCGTCCTGGAAACATAAATTTTCAAGGCCCTGACTACGTCCAGTAACTTGGAATCCTCCAAGTCCCTAGTAGCCGCAGGCACCACAATAGGTTGGTTCAAGTGAAAAGCTGATGCCACCTTAGGGAGAAACTGGGGACGAGTCCTCAATTCTGCCCTATCCATATGGAAAATCAGATAAGGGCTTTTACATGACAAAGCCGCCAATTCTGACACACGCCTGGCCGAAGCCAAGGCCAATAACATGACCACTTTCCACGTGAGATATTTCAGATCCACAGTTTTAAGTAGTTCAAACCAATGTGATTTTAGGAAACTCAACACCACATTGAGATCCCAAGGTGCCACAGGAGGCACAAAAGGGGGCTGAATATGAAGCACTCCCTTTACAAAAGTCTGAACTTCAGGCAGTGAAGCCAGTTCTTTCTGGAAGAAAATCGACAGAGCCGAAATCTGAACCTTAATGGAACCCAATTTTAGGCCCATAGTCACTCCCGACTGTAGGAAGTGCAGAAAACGACCCAGCTGAAATTCCTCTGTTGGGGCCTTCCTGGCCTCACACCACGCAACATATTTTCGCCAAATGCGGTGATAATGGTTTGCGGTTACTTCTTTCCTGGCTTTTATCAGCGTAGGAATGACTTCCTCCGGAATGCCCTTTTCCTTTAGGATCCGGAATTCAACCGCCATGCCGTCAAACGCAGCCGCGGTAAGTCTTGGAACAGACAGGGCCCCTGCTGCAGCAGATCCCGTCTGAGCGGTAGAGGCCATGGGTCCTCTGATAACATTTCTTGAAGTTCCGGGTACCAAGCTCTTCTTGGCCAATCCGGAACCACGAGTATCGTTCTTACTCCTCGCCTTCTTATTATTCTCAGTACCTTTGGTATGAGAGGCAGAAGAGGGAACACATAAACCGACTGGTACACCCACGGTGTCACTAGAGCGTCCACAGCTATCGCCTGAGGGTCCTTTGACCTGGCGCAATATCTCTTTAGCTTTTTGTTGAGGCGGGATGCCATCATGTCCACCTGTGGCCTTTCCCAACGGTTTACCAACAGTAGGAAGACTTCTGGATGAAGTCCCCACTCTCCTGGGTGTAGGTCGCGTCTGCTGAGGAAGTCTGCTTCCCAGTTGTCCACTCCCGGAATGAACACTGCTGACAGTGCTAGTACGTGATTTTCCGCCCATCGGAGAATCCTTGTGGCTTCTGCCATCGCCATCCTGCTTCTTGTGCTGCCCTGTCGGTTTACATGGGCGACTGCCGTGATGTTGTCTGATTGGATTAGAACCGGCTGGTTTTGAAGCAGGGGCCTTGCCTGACTTAGGGCATTGTAAATGGCCCTCAGTTCCAGAATATTTATGTGTAGGGACGACTCCTGACTTGACCAAAGTCCTTGGAAATTTCTTCCCTGTGTGACTGCGCCCCAGCCTCGAAGGCTGGCATCCGTGGTCACCAGGACCCAGTCCTGTATGCCGAATCTGCGGCCCTCTAGAAGATGAGCACTCTGCAGCCACCACAGTAGAAACACCCTGGTCCTTGGAGACAGGGTTATCAGTTGATGCATCTGAAGATGCGATCCTGACCACTTGTCCAAGAGGTCCCACTGGAAGGTCCTTGCATGGAACCTGCCGAATGGAATTGCTTCGTATGAAGCCACCATTTTTCCCAGGACTCGTGTGCAGTGATGCACCGATACCCGTTTTGGTTTTAGGAGGTCTCTGACTAGAGATGACAGCTCCTTGGCTTTCTCCTGCGGGAGAAACACTTTTTTCTGTTCTGTGTCCAGAATCATCCCCAGGAACAGTAAGCGTGTGGAAGGAACCAGTTGTGACTTTGGAATGTTTAGAATCCAGCCATGCTGTTGTAGCACTTCCCAAGATAGTGCTACTCCGACCAGTAACTGCTCCCTGGACCTCGCCTTTATTAGGAGATCGTCCAAGTACGGGATAATTAAAACTCCCTTTTTTCGAAGGAGTATCATCATTTCTGCCATTACCTTGGTAAACACCCTCGGTGCCGTGGACAGTCCAAACGGTAGTGTCTGGAATTGGTAATGGCAATCCTGTACCACAAATCTGAGGTACTCCTGGTGAGGAAGGTAAATTGGGACATGCAGGTAAGCATCCTTGATGTCCAGGGATACCATGTAATCCCCCTCGTCCAGGCTTGCAATAACCGCCCTGAGCGATTCCAGACTTGAACTTGAATCTTTTTATGTATGTGTTCAAGGATTTCAAATTTAAAATGGGTCTCACCGAACCGTCCGGTTTCGGTACCACAAACAGTGTGGAATAGTAACCCCGTCCTTGTTGAAGTAGGGGTACCTTGACTATCACCTGCTGGGAATACAGCTTGTGAATTGCCTCTAGTACAGCCTCCCTGCCCGAGGGAGTTGTCGGTAAGGCCGATTTGAGGAAACGGCGGGGGGGAGGCGCCTCGAATTCCAGCTTGTACCCCTGAAGCCACTGATCGCTGAATTTTTTGAGGCGGCCCCCCACCGTACCTGGCTCCGCCTGTGGAGCCCCACCGTCATGCGGCGGATTTGGAAGAAGCGGGGGAGGACTTTTGTTCCTGGGAACCTGCTGTGTGTTGCAGCTTTTTTCCCCTTCCTCTGCCTCTAGACAGAAAGGACCCGCCTTTTCACCGCCTGTTTTTCTGGGGTCGAAAGGACTGTACCTGATAATACGGCGCTTTCTTAGGCTGTGAGGGGACATGGGGCAAAAATGCTGACTTCCCAGCTGTTGCTGTGGAAACAAGGTCTGAGAGACCATTCCCGAATAACTCCTCACCCTTATAAGGCAAAACTTCCATGTGCCTTTTAGAATCTGCATCCCCTGTCCACTGCCGAGTCCATAAGCCTCTCCTAGCAGAAATGGACAATGCACTTATTCTAGATGCCAGCCGGCAGATCTCCCTCTGTGCATCTCTCATGTACAAGACTGAGTCTTTTATATGCTCTACGGTTAGCAATATAGTGTCCCTGTCTAGGGTGTCAATATTTTCCGACAGGGAATCTAACCAAGCAGCAGCAGCACTGCACATCCACGCTGAAGCAATAGCTGGTCTCAGTATAACACCAGTGTGTGTATATATAGACTTTAGGATAGCCTCCTGCTTTCTATCAGCAGGTTCCTTTAGGGCGGCCGTATCCGGAGACGGTAGTGCCACCTTTTTAGACAAACGTGTGAGCGCTTTATCCACCCTAGGGGGAGTTTCCCAACGTGACCTATCCTCTGGCGAGAAAGGGAACGCCATTAGTAATTTTTTTGAAATCACCAATTTTTTATCGGGGGAAGCCCACGCTTCTTCACACACTTCATTTAATTCTTCAGATGGGGGAAAAACTATTGGTAGTTTTTTCTCCCCAAACATAATACCCTTTTTTGAGGTACCTGGGTTTATATCAGAAATGTGTAATACCTCTTTCATTGCCTCAATCATGCAACGAATGGCCCTAGTGGACATTAAATTTGGCTCATCGTCGTCGACACTGGTATCAGTATCCGTGTCGACATCTGTGTCTGCCATCTGAGGTAGCGGGCGTTTTAGAGCCCCTGATGGCCTTTGAATTGTCTGGGCAGGCACGAGCTGAGAAGCCGGCTGTCCCGCATTTGGCATGTCGTCAAATTTTTTATGTAAGGAGTCGACACTTGCACGTAATTCCTTCCATAAGTCCATCCACTCAGGTGTCTGCCCCGCAGGGGGTGACATCACATTTATAGGCATCTGCTCCGCCTCCACATAAGCCTCCTCATCAAACATGTCGACACAGCCGTACCGACACACCGCACACACACAGGGAATGCTCTTAAAGGAGACAGGACCCCACAAAAGCCCTTTGGGGAGACAGAGAGAGAGTATGTCAGCACACACCAGAGTGCTATATAATGCAGGGACTAACTGAATTATGTCCCCTATAGCTGCTATAATATTTACTGCGCCTAAATTTAGTGCCCCCCCCTCTCTTTTTTACCCTTTTCTGTAGTGTAGACTGCAGGGGAGAGTCAGGGAGCTTCCTTCCAGCGGAACTGTGAGGGAGAAATGGCGCCAGTGTGCTGAGGGAGATGGCTCCGCCCCTTTTTCGGTGGACTTTTCTCCCGCTTTTTTCTGTATTCTGGCAGGGGTAATTACCACATATATAACCTCTGGGGCTATATATTGTGGTTATTTTGCCAGCCAAGGTGATTTTATTGCTGCTCAGGGCGCCCCCCCCCCCCAGCGCCCTGCACCCTCAGTGACCGGAGTGTGAAGTGTGTATGAGGAGCAATGGCGCACAGCTGCAGTGCTGTGCGCTACCTTGGTGAAGACTGAAGTCTTCTGCCGCCGATTTTCCGGACCATCTTCTTGCTTCTGGCTCTGTAAGGGGGACGGCGGCGCGGCTCCGGGAACGAACACCAAGGACGGGTCCTGCGGTCGATCCCTCTGGAGCTAATGGTGTCCAGTAGCCTAAGAAGCCCAAGCTAGCTGCAAGCAGGTAGGTTCGCTTCTTCTCCCCTTAGTCCCTCGTTGCAGTGAGCCTGTTGCCAGCAGGTCTCACTGTAAAATAAAAAACCTAACATATACTTTCTTTCTAGGAGCTCAGGAGAGCCCCTAGTGTGCATCCAGCTCGGCCGGGCACAGAAATCTAACTGAGGTCTGGAGGAGGGGCATAGAGGGAGGACCCAGTGCACACCAGATAGTACCAAATCTTTCTTATAGAGTGCCCAGTCTCCTGCGGAGCCCGTCTATTCCCCATGGTCCTTACGGAGTCCCCAGCATCCACTAGGACGTCAGAGAAAGTAGGTGTATCTTTGCATGGAATATGGGTGTGCTCCCGTTTTCATGTTTAAATTGCCGGGAGGCGCGGTTACCGGGATCCGGTCTTAAGATCGACAGTGTCTAGGTCGACAATGTTTAGGTCGACAGTCACTAGGTCGACATGGATGGAAGGTCGACAGGGTTTCTAGGTCGACATGTGCTAGGTCGACAGGTCTAAAGGTCGACATGAGTTTTTCACATTTTTTTCATACTTAACGATCCACGTGGACTACGATTGGAACGGTAAAGTGTGCCGAGCGAAGCGGTAGCGTAGCGAAGGCACCATGCCCGAAGCATGGCGAGGGGACGCGGTGCACTAATTTGGGATCCCGGTCACTCTACGAAGAAAACGACACAAAAAAAAAAAAATCCTCATGTCGACCTTTAGACCTGTCGACCTAGCACATGTCGACCTAGAAACCCTGTCGACCTTCCATCCATGTCGACCTAGTGACTGTCGACCTGTAGTGGTCGACCTAAACATTGTCGACCTAGACACTGTCGATTTGATGAACCACACCCGCGGTTACCGGCACAGAATGGCTGCCTATACAGTGTCACTGATTGCTAGTGACTTGATAGGCTGCTCGTAGCCATGAATACACTTTCTAGTTAATATTCTGGTTATTACCTATCTGTGCCATTATCTGACAGAGCGCAATCTGTTTTAAGTATGTTGATTTTCCACTCATATTTGGCCCGGTGAGAATGATGAAGTTACTCCCTTCACTTATAAAAGTGTCATTGGCTACTGGTTTCCCCAGCGCTATGTTTTCTAGGATTGGATGCCAGCCCTGCTTTATCGCCATCGTATCCGTGAATTCCGGGCGAACTAGAGGAAGGAGAAAATATAAATCATACAAGCAGATAAAAAAGCAACACTACTGAGAACAAAACCCGCAGAACAATTTACTTTGTTAAAGAGAAAATGTTTCTGACTGTAACTGGTAACATATATATTTGTTTAAATATTAGAAAGCATTTTAAAATCTTGAATCATTCTATACTTTGAAATCTACACAAAGTCAAAAAGCAGCTGTAAAGCAGATTTTTTTTTTTAAAAAGCCGTCTCTTTATACAATTAAACCCCCTCAAAATTGAGTACAAAGTTAAAAAGAATGAGACATAAGCCCTTTAGCACTTGCATCGCTTACCGCTGTTGCCCACTATGCCGCTTATGCCATCTATAGATTGCGATATTGATTTGGTCCCCAGTGCCAGCATTAGGGACCAAGCAACAGCTTTTCTGGCTTTAGGAAGCCTTCCAGGCACTGGCGAGTCCAAGCCGGGTGAAAGTGTTATTTGCCGTCTCGCATGCACATGACACACCGGCCCATCTTGGCCAGCCGAGGATGCCACCAAGGAGGGGGATGTTGACAGACCTTGCCGGAGAGGTAAGTAATGTAAAATACCAACGGCATATCACTGCGATACTAAACGACATATGCTGCTAGTAATATATATATATATATATATATATATATATCTATATATACACTGCTCAAAAAAAATAAGAATTTACTCACCGGTAATTCTATTTCTCGTAGTCCGTAGTAGTGGATGCCGGGGACTCCGTAAGGACCATGGGGAATAGACGGGCTCCGCAGGAGACTGGGCACTCTATAAGAAAGATTAGGTACTATCTGGTGTGCACTGGCTCCTCCCTCTATGCCCCTCCTCCAGACCTCAGTTAGGGAAACTGTGCCCGGAAGAGCTGACACTACAAGGAAAGGATTTGGAATCCAGGGTAAGACTCATACCAGCCACACCAATCACACCGTATAACCTGTGATAACTATACCCAGTTAACAGTATGAACAACAAATGAGCCTCATTAACAGATGGCTCATAACAATAACCCTTTAGTTAAGCAATAACTATATACATGTATTGCAGAGAGTCCGCACTTGGGACGGGCGCCCAGCATCCACTACGGACTACGAGAAATAGAATTACCGGTGAGTAAAATCTTATTTTCTCTAACGTCCTAGTGGATGCTGGGGACTCCGTAAGGACCATGGGGATTATACCAAAGCTCCCAAACGGGCAGGAGAGTGCGGACGACTCTGCAGCACCGAATGAGCAAACTCAAGGTCCTCCTCAGCCAGGGTATCAAACTTGTAGAACTTAGCAAATGTGTTTGAACCCGACCAAGTAGCAGCTCGGAAAAGCTGTAAAGCCGACACCCCTCGGGCAGCCGCCCAAGAAGAGCCCACCTTCCTTGTGGAATGGGCTTTTACTGATTTTGGATGCGGCAATCCAGCCGCAGAGTGAGCCAGCTGAATCGTGCTACAGATCCAGCGAGCAATAGTCTGCTTCGAAGCAGGAGCGCCAACCTTGTTGGCTGCATACAGAATAAACAGCGAGTCAGACTTTCTGACTCCCGCCGTTCTGGAAACATACATTTTCAAAGCCCGGACTACGTCCAGCAACTTGGAATCCACCAAGTCCCTAGTAGCCGCAGGCACCACAATAGGTTGGTTCAAATGAAACGATGATACCACCTTAGGGAGAAATTGGGGACGAGTCCTCAATTCTGCCCTGTCCATATGGAAGATCAGATAGGGGCTTTTACATGACAAAGCCGCCAATTCTGACACACGCCTAGCCGAAGCTAAGGCCAATAGCATGACCACTTTCCACGTGAGATATTTTAGCTCCACGGTCTTAAGTGGCTCAAACCAGTGGGATTTCAGGAAATCCAACACAACGTTAAGATCCCAAGGTGCCACTGGTGGCACAAAAGGAGGCTGAATATGCAGCACTCCCTTTACAAACGTCTGAACCTCAGGCAGTGAAGCCAGTTCTTTTTGAAAGAAAATGGATAGGGCCGAGATCTGAACCTTTATGGACCCTAATTTGAGGCCCATAGTCACACCTGACTGTAGGAAATGCAGAAAACGACCCAACTGGAAGTCCTCTGTATGGGCCTTCCTGGCCTCACACCAAGCAACATATTTCCGCCATATGCGGTGATAATGCTTTGCTGTCACATCCTTCCTAGCTCTTATCAGCGTAGGAATTACTTCATCTGGTATACCCTTTTCCGCTAGGATCCGGCGTTCAACCGCCATGCCGTCAAACGCAGCCGCGGTAAGTCTTGGAACAGACAGGGCCCCTGCTGCAACAGGTCCTGTCTGAGAGGCAGAGGCCATGGGTCCTCTGTGACCATCTCTTGAGGTTCTGGGTACTATTCTCAGTACCTTGTGTATGAGAGGAAGAGGAGGAAACACATATACCGACTGGAACACCCACGGAGTTACCAGTGCGTCCACAGCTATCGCCTGAGGGTCCCTTGACCTGGCGCAATATTTTTTTAGCTTTTTGTTTAGGCGGGACGCCATCATGTCCACCTGTGGCCGTTCCCACCGATTTGCAATCTGCTGGAAGACTTCTTGATTAAGTCCCCACTCTCCCAGGTGGAGGTCGTGCCTGCTGAGGAAGTCTGCTTCCCAGTTGTCCACTCCCGGAATGAACACTGCTGACAGTACTTTTACGTGATTCTCCGCCCAACAAAGAATCCTTGTGGCTTCCGCCATCGCCACCCTGCTTCTTGTGCCGCCCTGTCGGTTTACATGGGCGACTGCCGTGATGTTGTCTGACTGAATCAGCACTGGTTGGTCTCGAAGCAGGGGCTCCACTTGACTCAGGGCGTTGTATATGGCCCTTAATTCCAGTATGTTTATGTGCAGACGAGTCTCCTGACTTGACCACAGCCCCTGGAAGTTTCTTCCCTGAGTGACTGCCCCCCATCCGCGGAGGCTTGCATCCGTGGTCACCAGGACCCAGTCCTGTATGCCGAACCTGCGGCCCTCGAGAAGATGAGCACTCTGCAGCCACCACAGAAGAGACACCCTGGCCCTCGGGGACAGGGCGATCAGCCGATGCATCTGAAGATGCGATCCGGACCACTTGTCCAACAGATCCCACTGAAAGATCCTGGCATGGAACCTGCCGAAAGGAATGGCTTCGTATGACGCTACCATCTTTCCCAGGATTTGCGTGCAGTGATGCACCGACACCTGCTTTGGTTTCAGGAGATCCCTGACCATGGTCACTAACTCCTGAGCCTTCTCCTCCGGGAGAAATACCTTCTTCTGTTCTGTGTCCAGAATCATGCCCAGGAAGGGCAGATGCGTCGTAGGAATCAGCTGCGACTTTGGAATATTCAGAATCCAGCCGTGCCGTAGCAACACTTCCTGAGAGTGCGCTACGCTGACCAACAACTGCTCTCTGGACCTCGCCTTTATGAGGAGATCGTCCAAGTACGGGATAACTGTAACTCCTTGCTTCCGGAGAAGTACCATCATCTCCGCCATTACCTTGGTAAAGACTCTCGGTGCCGTGGATAGACCAAACGGCAACGTCTGGAATTGGTAATGACAGTCCTGTACCACAAACCTGAGGTACTCCTGGTGAGGCGGATAAATGGGGACATGCAAGTACGCATCCTTGATGTCCAGAGATACCATAAAATCCCCCTCTTCCAGGCTGGCAATGACCGCTCTGAGCGATTCCATTTTGAACCTGAACTTTTTCATGTAAATGTTCAAGGATTTTAAATTTAGAATGGGTCTTACCGAACCGTCCGGTTTCGGTACCACAAACAGTGTGGAATAGTAACCCCTTCCCTGCTGAAGGGGGGGTACCATTATTATCACTTGCTGGAGGTACAGCTTGTGAATAGCCGTCAGGACTATCTCCCTCCCCGTGGGAGAAGCTGGCAAGGCGGATTTTAGGTAACGGTGAGGGGGCGTCACTTTGAATTCCAGCTTGTATCCCTGAGATACAATTTGTATAGCCCAAGGATCCACTTGTGAGCGAACCCACTGGTTGCAGAAATTTCGGAGATGCGCCCCCACCGCTCCTGGCTCCGCCTGTGGAGCCCCAGCGTCATGCGGTGGACTTAGTGGAAGCAGGGGAGGACTTTTGTTCCTGAGAACTGGCTGCATGGTGCAGCTTCTTTCCTCTACCCCTGCCTCTGGCAAGAAAGGATGCACCTCTGACTCTCTTGCTTTTTTGAGAACGAAAGGACTGCATTAGGTAATACGGTGCTTTCTTAGGCTGTGAGGAAACCTGTGGCAAGAAAGCCGACTTTCCAGCTGTCGCTGTGGATACGAGGTCCGAGAGACCGTCCCCAAACAATTCCTCACCCTTATAAGGCAAAACCTCCATGTGTTTTTTAGAATCGGCATCCCCTGTCCATTGCCGAGTCCATAAGACCCTCCTGGCAGAAAATAAGAATTTACTTACCGATAATTCTATTTCTCGTAGTCCGTAGTGGATGCTGGGAACTCCGTAAGGACCATGGGGAATAGCGGCTCCGCAGGAGACTGGGCACAAAAGTAAAGCTTTAGGACTACCTGGTGTGCACTGGCTCCTCCCCCTATGACCCTCCTCTAAGCCTCAGTTAGGATACTGTGCCCGGACGAGCGTACACAATAAGGAAGGATTTATGAATCCCGGGTAAGACTCATACCAGCCACACCAATCACACCGTACAACCTGTGATCTGAACCCAGTGAACAGCATGATAACAGAGGAGCCTCTGGATAGATGGTTCACAGCAACAATAACCCGATTTAGTTAACAATAACTATGTACAAGTATTGCAGACAATCCGCACTTGGGATGGGCGCCCAGCATCCACTACGGACTACGAGAAATAGAATTATCGGTAAGTAAATTCTTATTTTCTCTGACGTCCTAGTGGATGCTGGGAACTCCGTAAGGACCATGGGGATTATACCAAAGCTCCCAAAACGGGCGGGAGAGTGCGGATGACTCTGCAGCACCGAATGAGAGAACTCCAGGTCCTCCTCAGCCAGGGTATCAAATTTGTAGAATTTTTCAAACGTGTTTGCCCCTGACCAAGTAGCTGCTCGGCAAAGATTGTAAAGCCGAGACCCCTCGGGCAGCCGCCCAAGATGAGCCCACCTTCCTTGTGGAATGGGCTTTTACAGATTTTGGCTGTGGCAGGCCTGCCACAGAATGTGCAAGCTGAATTGTATTACAAATCCAACGAGCAATAGTCTGCTTAAAAGCAGGAGCACCAAACTTGTTGGGTGCATACAGGATAAACAGCGAGTCAGATTTTCTGACTCCAGCCGTCCTGGAAACATATATTTTCAGGGCCCTGACTATGTCCAACAACTTGGAGTCCTCCAAGTCACTAGTAGCCGCAGGTACCACAATAGGTTGGTTCAGATGAAACGCTGAAACCACCTTAGGAAGAAAATGAGGACGAGTCCTCAATTCCGCCCTGCCTGAATGGAAGATCAGATAAGGGCTTTTACAGGATAAAGCCGCCAATTCTGACACGCGCCTGGCCGAGGCCAGGGCCAACAGCATGACCACTTTCCATGTGAGATATTTTAACTCCACAGATTCAAGTGGTTCAAACCATTGTGACTTTAGGAACCCCAAAACTACATTGAGATCCCAAGGTGCCACTGGAGGCACAAAAAGGAGGCTGTATATGCAGTACCCCTTTTACAAACGTCTGAACTTCAGGAACTGAAGCTAGTTCTTTCTGGAAGAAAATTGACAGGGCCGAAATTTGAACCTTAATGGACCCCAATTTTAGGCCCATAGACACTCCTGTTTGCAGGAAATGCAGGAATCGACCCAGTTGAAATTCCTCCATCGGGGCCTTACTGGCCTCGCACCACGCAACATATTTTCGCCAAATGCGGTGATAATGCTTTGCGGATACATCCTTCCTGGCTTTGATCAGGGTAGGGATGACTTCATCCGGAATGCCTTTTTCCTTCAGGATCCGGCATTCAACCGCCCTGCCGTCAAACGCAGCCGCGGTAAGTCTTGGAATAGACAGGGTCCTTGATAGAGCAGGTCCCTTCTTAGAGGTAGAGGCCACGGGTCCTCCATGAGCATCTCTTGAAGTTCCGGGTACCAAGTCCTTCTTGGCCAATCCGGAGCCACGAGTATAGTTCTTACTCCCCTCCGTCTTATAATTCTCAGTACTTTTGGTAAGAGAGGAAGAGGAGGGAACACATACACTGACTGGTACACCCACGGTGTTACCAGAGCTTCCACAGCTATTGCCTGAGGGTCCCTTGACCTGGCGCAATACCTGTCCAATTTTTTGTTTAGGTGGGACGCCATCATGTCCACCTTTGGTTTTTCCCAACGGTTTACAATCATGTGGAAGACTTCTGCTGAGGAAGTCTGTTTCCCAGTTGTCCACTCCCGGAATGAACACTGCTGACAATGCTATCACATGATTTTTCGCCCAGCGAAAAATCCTTGCAGCTTCTGCCATTGCCCTCCTGCTTCTTGTGCCGCCCTGTCTGTCTACGTGGGCGACTGCCGTGATGTTGTCCGACTGGATCAGCACCGGCTGACCTTGAAGCAGAGGTCTTGCTTGGCTTAGGGCATTGTAAATGGCCCTTAGCTCCAAGATATTTATGTGAAGTGATGTCTCCAGGCTTGACCACAAGCCCTGGAAATTTCTTCCCTGTGTGACTGCTTTCCCGCCTCGCAGGCTGGCATCCGTGGTCACCAGGACCCAGTCCTGAATGCCGAATCTGCGCCCTCTAGAAGATGAGCACTCTGCAACCACCACAGGAGAGACACCCTTGTCTTTGGTGACAGGGTTATCCGCTGATGCATCTGAAGATGCGATCCGAACCATTTTTCCAGCAGGTCCCACTGGAAAGTTCTTGCGTGGAATCTGCCGAATGGAATTGCTTCGTAGGAAGCCACCATTTTTCCCAGGACCCTTGTGCACTGATGCACTGACACTTGGCCTGGTTTTAGGAGGTTTCTGACTAGTTCGGATAACTCCCTGGCTTTCTCCTCCTGGAGAAACACCTTTTTCTGGACTGTGTCCAGGATCATCCTTAGGAATAGAAGACGTGTCGTCGGGATCAGCTGCGATTTTGGAATATTAAGAATCCAACCGTGCTGCCGCAACACTACTTGAGATAGTGCTACCCCGACTACCAACTGTTCCCTGGATCTTGCCCTTATCCGGAGATTGTCCAAGTAAGGGATAATTAAAACTCCCTTCCTTTGAAGGAGTATCATCATTTCGGCCATTACTTTGGTAAAGACCCGGGGTGCCGTGGATAAACCAAACGGCAGCGTCTGAAACTGATAGTGACCGTTCTGCACCACAAACCTGAGGTACCCTTGGTGAGAAGGGTAAATTGGGACATGGAGATAAGCATCCTTGATGTCCAGAGACACCATATACCGGTAATCCCCTTCTTCCAGGTTTGCAATCACCGCTCTGAGTGACTCCATCTTGAATTTGAACCTTTTTATGTAAGTGTTCAAGGATTTCAGATTTAAATTAGGTCTCACCGAGCCGTCTGGCTTCGGTACCACAAACAGCGTGGAATAATACCCCTTTCCCTGTTGTAGGAGGGGTACCTTGATTATCACCTGCTGGGAATACAGCTTGTGAATGGCTTCCCATACCGCCTCCCTGTCGGAGGGAGACGTCGGTAAAGCAGACTTTAGGAAACGGCGAAGGGGAGACGTCTCGAATTCCAATTTGTACCCCTGAGATACCACCTGAAGGATCCAGGGGTCCACCTGTGAGTGAGCCCACTGCACGCTGAAATTTTTGAGACGGGCCCCCACCGTGCCTGAGTCCGCTTGCAAAGCCCCAGCGTCATGCTGAGGACTTTGCAGAAAACGGGAGAGGGCTTCTGTTCCTGGGAACTGGCTGTTTGCTGCAGCCTTTTTCCTCTCCCTCTGCCACGGGGCAGAAATGAGGAGCCTTTTGCCCGCTTGCCCTTATGGGGCCCAAAGGACTTCTTATGTTGAGAGGCTACCTCGGGTAAAAATGTGGATTTCCCAGCCGTTGCCGTGGCCACCAGGTCTGTTAGACCTACCCCAAATAACTCCTCCCTTTTATAAGGCGATACCTCCATATGCCTTTTGGAATCAGCATCACCTGACCACTGTCTTGTCCATAACCCTCTTCTGGCAGAAATGGACAGCGCACTTACTCTTGATGCCAGTCGGCAAATATCCCTCTGTGCATCACGCATATATAGAAATGCATCTTTTAAATGCTCTATAGTCAGTAATATATTGTCCCTATCTAGGGTATCAATATTGTTAGTCAGGGAATCCGACCAAGCCACCCCAGCACTGCACATCCAGGCTGAGGCGATTGCTGGTCGCAGTATCACACCCGTGTGAGTGTATATACATTTTACTGCTTTCTATCAGCAGGTTCCTTAAGGGCGGCCGTATCCGGGGACGGTAGTGCCACCTGTTTAGACAAGCGTGTGAGCGCTTTATTCACCCTAGGGGGTGTTTCCCAACGTGCCCTATCCTCTGGCGGGAAGGGGTATGATGCTAATAACTTTTTAGGAATTAACAGTTTTTATCGGGGGAAACCCACGCATCATCACACACTTCATTTAATTTCTCAGATGCAGGAAAAACTACAGGCAGTTTTTTCTCACCCAACATAATACCCTTTTTAGTGGTACTGGTATTATCAGAAATGTGTAAAAACATTTTCCATAGCCTCAATCATGTAACGTGTGGCCCTACTGGAAGTCACATTCGTCTCTTAATCGTCGACACTGGAGTTAGTATCCGTGTCGGCGTCTGTATCTGCCATCTGCGGTAACGGGCGTTTTAGAGCCCCTGATGGCTTTTGAGACACCTGGACAGGCACAGGCTGAGTCGCCGGCTGTCTCATGTCATCAATCTTTTGTAAAGAGCTGACACTGTCACATATTCCTTCCATAAGCTCATCCACTCAGGTGTCGACTCCCTAGGGGGTGACATCTCTGTTAAAGGCAATTTCTCCGCCTCCACATCATTTTCCTCCTCATACATGTCGACACAACGTACCGACACACAGCACACACACAGGGAATGCTCTGATAGAGGACAGGACCCCACTAGCCCTTTGGGGAGACAGAGGGAGAGTATGCCAGCACACACCAGAGCGCTATATATATACAGGGATAACCTTATATAAGTGTTTTTCCCCTTATAGCTGCTGTATTGTTATACTGCGCCTAATTAGTGCCCCCCTCTCTTTTTTAACCCCTTTCTGTAGTGTAGTAACTGCAGGGGAGAGCCAGGGAGCTTCCCTCCAACTGAGCTGTGAGAGAAAATGGCGCCAGTGTGCTGAGGAGATAGGCTCCGCCCCCTTCTCGGCGGCCTTTTCTCCCGTTTTTCTGTGGAATCTGGCAGGGGTTAAAATTCATCCATATAGCCCTGGGGGCTATATGTGATGTATTTTCGCCAGCCAAGGTGTTTTTATTGCTGCTCAGGGCGCCCCCCCCCAAGCGCCCTGCACCCTCAGTGACCGGAGTGTGAAGTGTGCTGAGGAGCAATGGCGCACAGCTGCAGTGCTGTGCGCTACCTTGGTGAAGACAGGATGTCTTCTGCCGCCGATTTTCCGGACCTCTTCTTGCTTCTGGCTCTGTAAGGGGGCCGGCGGCGCGGCTCTGGGACCGGACTCCGAGGCTGGGCCTGTGTTCGGTCCCTCTGGAGCTAATGGTGTCCAGTAGCCTAAGAAGCCCAATCCACTCTGCACGCAGGTGAGTTCGCTTCTTCTCCCCTTAGTCCCTCGATGCAGTGAGCCTGTTGCCAGCAGGTCTCACTGAAAATAAAAAACCTAAAACTAAACTTTCACTAAGAGCTCAGGAGAGCCCCTAGTGTGCACCCTTCTCGGTCGGGCACAAAAATCTAACTGAGGCTTGGAGGAGGGTCATAGGGGGAGGAGCCAGTGCACACCAGGTAGTCCTAAAGCTTTACTTTTGTGCCCAGTCTCCTGCGGAGCCGCTATTCCCCATGGTCCTTACGGAGTTCCCAGCATCCACTAGGACGTCAGAGAAATGGACATTGCATTTATTCGAGAGCCCAGCAGGCAAATGTCCCTCTGGGCATCCCGCATATATAAGACGACGTCTTTAATATGGCTAAGTGTTAGCAATACGGTATCCCTGTCCAGGGTATCCAACCCCTCTGACAAAGTATCTGTCCATGCTGCAACAGCACTGCACATCCAAGCTGAAGCAATAGCCGGTCTCAGTAGAGTACCAGAGTGTGTATACACAGAGTTCAAGATACCTTCCTGCTTCCTATCCGCAGGTTCCTTTAGGGCGGCCGTATCCTGAGACGGCAGGGACACTCTTTTAGATAAGCGCGTCAGGGCCTTGTCAACCCTAGGGGAGGATTCCCAGCGTAACCTATCCGTTGGCGGGAAAGGGTACGCCATTAGTATTCTCTCTGGAATCACCACTTTCTTATCAGGGGAAGACCACGCTTCTTCACATAACTCATTTAATTCATGTGACGGGGGAAAAGTCACTGGCTGCTTTTTCTCCCCAAACATATTTACCCTCTTGTCAGGGACAGGGTCAGCCTCTGAAATGTGTAATACATTTTTCATTGCAATAATCATGTATCGGATGGCCTTAGTCATTTTGGGCTGTAATAGTGCCTCATCCTCGTCGACGCTGGAGTCGGACTCCGTGTCGACATCTGTGTCAACCAACTGAGATAGTGGGCGTTTTTGAGACGCTGACGGCCTCTAAGGCGCCTGGGGGGCAGGCCCGGGTTGAGAGCCCGGCTGTCCCCCGGCAGCAACATAATCAAATCTCTTATGTAATGAGTTTACATTGTCATTTAAGACCTTCCACATATCCATCCAATCAGGTGTCGGCACCGACTGGGGCGACACCACTTGCACTTGCTCCGCCTCCACGTAACCCTCATCAAACATGTCGACACAGCCGTACCAACACACAGCACACACACAGGGAATGCTCTGACTGAGGACAGGACCCCACAAGGTCTATGGGGAGACAGAGAAAGAGTATGCCAGCACACACCAGAGCGCTATATACACAGGGATACACACTACCAGAAGTGAATTTTTCCCAATAGCTGCTGTATCAATACACCTTTTGCCTAAATGTATGTGCCCCCCCTCTCTTTTTACCCTCTTAGTGCCAGGAGACTGCAGGGGAGAGCCTGGGGAGCGTCCTTCCAGCGTAGCTGTGAAGAGAAATGGCGCTGGTGTGCTGAGGAAGAAGGCCCCGCCCCCTCAGCGGCGGGCTTCTGTCCCGCTGTTTCTGACTAAAAATGGCGGGGGGTTTTACACATATACAGTCACAGACTGTATTATGTGTCTTTTTTATGCCAAAGGTATTCTTATTGCTGCCCAGGGCGCCCCCCCCCAGCGCCCTGCACCCTACAGTGACCGGAGTGTGTGGTGTGCAGTGGGAGCAATGGCGCACAGCTGCGGTGCTGTGCGATACCTTAATGATGACAGGAGTCTTCAGCCGCCGATTTCATCACCAACTTCTGATCTTCTGGCTCTGCGAGGGGGACGGCGGCGCGGCTCCGGGAACGGACGACGAGGACCTTTGCCTGTGTTCGAACCCTCTGGAGCTAATGGTGTCCAGTAGCCTAAGAAGCGCAACCTAGCTGTGAACAGGTACGTTTGCTTCTCTCCCCTGAGATCTCACTGAAAATAAAAAACCTAACATTACTTTCTTTACTAGCAGGCTCAGGAGAGCCCACTAGGTGCATCCAGCTCTGGCCGGGCACAGATTCTAACTGAGGTCTGGAGGAGGGGCATAGAGGGAGGAGCCAGTGCACACCAGATAGTACCTAATCTTTCTTTTAGAGTGCCCAGTCTCCTGCGGAGCCCGTCTATTCCCCATGGTCCTTACGGAGTCCCCAGCATCCACTAGGACGTCAGAGAAATAAAGGGAACACTAAAATAACACATCCTAGATCTGAATGAATGAAATATTCTTATTAAATACTATGTTCTTTACATAGTTGAATGTGCTGACAACAAAATCACACAAAAATTATCAATGGAAATCACATTTATTAACCCATGGAGGCCTGTATGATCTCCCTACAACGCCTGGGCATGCTCCTGATGAGATGGCGGATGGTCTCCTGAGGGATCTCCTCCCAGACCTGGACTAATGCATCCACCAACTCCTGGACAGTCTGTGGTGCAACGTGGCGTTGGTGGATGGAGCGAGACATGATGTCCCAGATGTGCTCAATTGGATTCAGGTCTGGGGAACGGGCGGGCCAGTCCATAGCATCAATACCTTCGTCTTGCAGGAACTGCTGACACACTCCAGCCACATGATGTCTAGCATTGTCTTGCATTAGGAGGAACCCAGGGCCAACTGCACCAGCATATGGTCTCACAAGGAGTCTGAGGATCTCATCTTGGTACCTAATGGCAGTCAGGCTACCTCTGGCGAGCACATGGAGGGCTGTGCGGCCCCACAAAGAAATGCCACCCCACACCATTACTGACCCACTGCCAAACCGGTCATGCTGGAGGATGTTGCAAGCAGCAGAACGTTCTCCTTGGCGTCTCCAGACTCTGTCACGTCTGTCACATGTGCTCAGTTAGAACCTGCTTTCATCTGTGAAGAGCACAGGGCGCCAGTGGAGAATTTGCCAATCTTGGTGTTCTCTGGCAAATGGCAAACGTCCTGCACGGTGTTGGGCTGTAAGCACAACCCTCACCTGTGGACGTCAGGCCCTCATACCACCCTCATGGAGTCTGTTTCTGATCGTTTGAGTAGACACATGCACATTTGTGGCTTGCTGGAGGTCATTTTGCAGGGCTCTGGCAGTGCTCCTCATGTTCCTCCTTGCACAAAGGCGGAGGTAGCGGTCCTGCTGCTGGGTTGTTGCCCTCCTACGGCCTCCTCCACGTCTCCTGATGTACTGGCCTGTCTCCTGGTAGCACCTCCATGCTCTGGACACTACGCTGACAGACACAGCAAACCTTCTTGCCACAGCTCGCATTGGTGTGCCATCCTGGATGAGCTGCACTACCTGAGCCACTTGTGTGGGTTGTAGACTCTGTCTCATGCTACCACTAGAGTGAAAGCACCACCAGCTTTCAAAAGTGACCAAAACATCAGCCAGAAAGCATAGGAGCTGAGAAGTGGTCTGTGGTCACCACCTGCAGAACAACTCCTTTATTGGGGGTGTCTTGCTAATTGCCTATAATTTCCACCTGTTGTCTATTCCATTTGCACAACAGCATGTGAAATTGATTGTCAATCAGTGTTGCTTCCTAAGTGGACAGTTTGATTTCAGAGAAGTGTGACTGACTTGGAGTTACATTGTATTGTTTAAGTGTTCCCTTTATTTTTTTGAGCAGTGTATATATATATATATATATATCTCTCCTATATAATATGCCAGATCTATGACTCTGTGCCTGGCCGTAACGCTGGGCGGAGTCACAGTGGCTGGATGCAGGCCAAGAACAGTCCCCTCCCTCTGTCCGCCCATCCACGGCCAGTTCCCTCACCGTCTCCGCCCAGTCCCCTGTCTCCCTCCTCCCCGTACACTCCCTGTACCCTGGTGACACTGCAGCCGCTGACTGTAAGCGGGACTCGCACTAACCGCCTCAGTCTTGCGGCTGCCGCAGAGTTCGGGGGAAAATGCTACTGTGCCATAGAAGACCACTGACAGCCGCACTCGCCTCCCCTCCCACCCGCGGCACCCACCGCATCCGCCCATCACCCGTGGCACTCCCGCCCCTCACCCACCCGTAGCACCCACCGACACCCACGGCCCCCCACCTGCGGCACCCACCGCATCTGCCCCCCACCCGTGGCACTCCCGCCCCCTCCCCCACCCGTAGCACCAACACCCGCGGCACCAACCGCATCCGCCACCCACCCGCGGTACTCCCGCCCCCTCCCCCACCCCTAACACCGACACCCACGGCCCCCCCTGTCCCTCCCCCACCCGCGGCACCCACCGCATCCACGGTCACTACTGGTAGAGTGGTTTATTAGACTGCGAGGGGGGGGGGGGGGGGGCGCACTGTCACTACTGGTAGAGTGGTTTATTTGACTGGGGGGCACTGCCACTAAGGGTGACTTAAAAGTAGAGATGAGCGCCTGAAATTTTTCGGGTTTTGTGTTTTGGTTTTGGGTTCGGTTCCGCGGCCGTGTTTTGGGTTCGAACGCGTTTTGGCAAAACCTCACCGAATTTTTTTTGTCGGATTCGGGTGTGTTTTGGATTCGGGTGTTTTTTTCAAAAAACACTAAAAAACAGCTTAAATCATAGAATTTGGGGGTCATTTTGATCCCAAAGTATTATTAACCTCAAAAACCATAATTTCCACTCATTTTCAGTCTATTCTGAATACCTCACACCTCACAATATTATTTTTAGTCCTAAAATTTGCACCGAGGTCGCTGTGTGAGTAAGATAAGCGACCCTAGTGGCCGACACAAACACCGGGCCCATCTAGGAGTGGCACTGCAGTGTCACGCAGGATGTCCCTTCCAAAAAACCCTCCCCAAACAGCACATG
Source organism: Pseudophryne corroboree (assembly GCF_028390025.1). Lineage (NCBI taxonomy): Eukaryota > Metazoa > Chordata > Amphibia > Anura > Myobatrachidae > Pseudophryne > Pseudophryne corroboree. The sequence continues at coordinate 22,517,900 of NC_086452.1, forward strand.
ACGCAAAGAAAAAAAGAGGCGCAATGAGGTAGCTGTGTGAGTAAGATTAGCGACCCTAGTGGCCGACACAAACACCGGGCCCATCTAGGAGTGGCACTGCAGTGTCACGCAGGATGTCCCTTCAAAAAAACCCTCCCCAAACAGCACATGACGCAAAGAAAAAAAGAGGCGCAATGAGGTAGCTGACTGTGTGAGTAAGATTAGCGACCCTAGTGGCCGACACAAACACCGGGCCCATCTAGGAGTGGCACTGCAGTGTCACGCAGGATGTCCCTTCCAAAAAACCCTCCCCAATCAGCACATGATGCAAAGAAAAAGAAAAGAAAAAAGAGGTGCAAGATGGAATTGTCCTTGGGCCCTCCCACCCACCCTTATGTTGTATAAACAAAACAGGACATGCACACTTTAACCAACCCATCATTTCAGTGACAGGGTCTGCCACACGACTGTGACTGATATGACGGGTTGGTTTGGACCCCCCCCAAAAAAGAAGCAATTAATCTCTCCTTGCACAAACTGGCTCTACAGAGGCAAGATGTCCACCTCATCTTCACCCTCCGATATATCACCGTGTACATCCCCCTCCTCACAGATTATCAATTCGTCCCCACTGGAATCCACCATCTCAGCTCCCTGTGTACTTTGTGGAGGCAATTGCTGCTGGTCAATGTCTCCGCGGAGGAATTGATTATAATTCATTTTAATGAACATCATCTTCTCCACATTTTCTGGATGTAACCTCGTACGCCGATTGCTGACAAGGTGAGCGGCGGCACTAAACACTCTTTCGGAGTACACACTTGTGGGAGGGCAACTTAGGTAGAATAAAGCCAGTTTGTGCAAGGGCCTCCAAATTGCCTCTTTTTCCTGCCAGTATAAGTACGGACTGTGTGACGTGCCTACTTGGATGCGGTCACTCATATAATCCTCCACCATTCTATCAATGTTGAGAGAATCATATGCAGTGACAGTAGACGACATGTCCGTAATCGTTGTCAGGTCCTTCAGTCCGGACCAGATGTCAGCATCAGCAGTCGCTCCAGACTGCCCTGCATCACCGCCAGCGGGTGGGCTCGGAATTCTGAGCCTTTTCCTCGCACCCCCAGTTGCGGGAGAATGTGAAGGAGGAGATGTTGACAGGTCGCGTTCCGCTTGACTTGACAATTTTGTCACCAGCAGGTCTTTCAACCCCAGCAGACCTGTGTCTGCCGGAAAGAGAGATCCAAGGTAGGCTTTAAATCTAGGATCGAGCACGGTGGCCAAAATGTAGTGCTCTGATTTTAACAGATTGACCACCCGTGAATCCTTGTTAAGCGAATTAAGGGCTGCATCCACAAGTCCCACATGCCTAGCGGAATCGCTCCCTTTTAGCTCCTTCTTCAATGCCTCCAGCTTCTTCTGCAAAAGCCTGATGAGGGGAATGACCTGACTCAGGCTGGCAGTGTCTGAACTGACTTCACGTGTGGCAAGTTCAAAGGGCATCAGAACCTTGCACAACGTTGAAATCATTCTCCACTGCACTTGAGACAGGTGCATTCCACCTACTATATCGTGCTCAATTGTATAGGCTTGAATGGCCTTTTGCTGCTCCTCCAACCTCTGAAGCATATAGAGGGTTGAATTCCACCTCGTTACCACTTCTTGCTTCAGATGATGGCAGGGCAGGTTCAGTAGTTTTTGGTGGTGCTCCAGTCTTCTGTACATGGTGCCTGTACGCCGAAAGTGTCCCGCAATTTTTCTGGCCACCGACAGCATCTCTTGCACGCCCCTGTCGTTTTTTAAAAAATTCTGCACCACCAAATTCAAGGTATGTGCAAAACATGGGACGTGCTGGAATTTGCCCATATTTAATGCACACACAATATTGCTGGCGTTGTCCGATGCCACAAATCCACAGGAGAGTCCAATTGGGGTAAGCCATTCCGCGATGATCTTCCTCAGTTGCCGTAAGAGGTTTTCAGCTGTGTGCGTATTCTGGAAAGCGGTGATACAAAGCGTAGCCTGCCTAGGAAAGAGTTGGCGTTTGCGAGATGCTGCTACTGGTGCCGCCGCTGCTGTTCTTGCGGCGGGAGTCCATACATCTACCCAGTGGGCTGTCACAGTCATATAGTCCTGACCCTGCCCTGCTCCACTTGTCCACATGTCCGTGGTTAAGTGGACATTGGGTACAACTGCATTTTTTAGGACACTGGTGAGTCTTTTTCTGACGTCCGTGTACATTCTCGGTATCGCCTGCCTAGAGAAGTGGAACCTAGATGGTATTTGGTAACGGGGGCACACTGCCTCAATAAATTGTCTAGTTCCCTGTGAACTAACGGCGGATACCGGACGCACGTCTAACACCAACATAGTTGTCAAGGACTCAGTTATCCGCTTTGCAGTAGGATGACTGCTGTGATATTTCATCTTCCTCGCAAAGGACTGTTGAACAGTCAATTGCTTACTGGAAGTAGTACAAGTGGGCTTACGACTTCCCCTCTGGGATGACCATCGACTCCCAGCGGCAACAACAGCAGCGCCAGCAGCAGTAGGCGTTACACGCAAGGATGCATCGGAGGAATCCCAGGCAGGAGAGGACTCGTCAGAATTGCCAGTGACATGGCCTGCAGGACTATTGGCATTCCTGGGGAAGGAGGAAATTGACACTGAGGGAGTTGGTGGGGTGGTTTGCGTGAGCTTGGTTACAAGAGGAAGGGATTTACTGGTCAGTGGACTGCTTCCGCTGTCACCCAAAGTTTTTGAACTTGTCACTGACTTATTATGAATGCGCTGCAGGTGACGTATAAGGGAGGATGTTCCGAGGTGGTTAACGTCCTTACCCCTACTTATTACAGCTTGACAAAGGGAACACACGGCTTGACACCTGTTGTCCGCATTTCTGGTGAAATACCTCCACACCGAAGAGCTGATTTTTTTGGTATTTTCACCTGGCATGTCAACGGCCATATTCCTCCCACGGACAACAGGTGTCTCCCCGGGTGCCTGACTTAAACAAACCACCTCACCATCAGAATCCTCCTGGTCAATTTCCTCCCCAGCGCCAGCAACACCCATATCCTCCTCATCCTGGTGTACTTCAACACTGACATCTTCAATCTGACTATCAGGAACTGGACTGCGGGTGCTCCTTCCAGCACTTGCAGGGGGCGTGCAAATGGTGGAAGGCGCATGCTCTTCACGTCCAGTGTTGGGAAGGTCAGGCATCGCAACCGACACAATTGGACTCTCCTTGTGGATTTGGGATTTCGAAGAATGCACAGTTCTTTGCTGTGCTGCTTTTGCCAGCTTGAGTCTTTTCATTTTTCTAGCGAGAGGCTGAGTGCTTCCATCCTCATGTGAAGCTGAACCACTAGCCATGAACATAGGCCAGGGCCTCAGCCGTTCCTTGCCACTCCGTGTGGTAAATGGCATATTGGCAAGTTTACGCTTCTCCTCCGACAATTTTATTTTAGGTTTTGGAGTCCTTTTTTTACTGATATTTGGTGTTTTGGATTTGACATGCTCTGTACTATGACATTGGGCATCGGCCTTGGCAGACGACGTTGCTGGCATTTCATCGTCTCGGCCATGACTAGTGGCAGCAGCTTCAGCACGAGGTGGAAGTGGATCTTGATCTTTCCCTAATTTTGGAACCTCAACATTTTTGTTCTCCATATTTTAATAGGCACAACTAAAAGGCACCTCAGGTAAACAATGGAGATGGATGGATTGGATACTAGTATACAATTATGGACGGGCTGCCGAGTGCCGACACAGAGGTAGCCACAGCCGTGAACTACCGCACTGTACTGTGTCTGCTGCTAATATAGACTGGTTGATAAAGAGATAGTATACTCGTAACTAGTATGTATGTATAAAGAAAGAAAAAAAAACCACGGTTAGGTGGTATATACAATTATGGACGGGCTGCCGAGTGCCGACACAGAGGTAGCCACAGCCGTGAACTACCGCACTGTACTGTGTCTGCTGCTAATATAGACTGGTTGATAAAGAGATAGTATACTCGTAACTAGTATGTATGTATAAAGAAAGAAAAAAAAACCACGGTTAGGTGGTATATACAATTATGGACGGGCTGCCGAGTGCCGACACAGAGGTAGCCACAGCCGTGAACTACCGCACTGTACTGTGTCTGCTGCTAATATAGACTGGTTGATAAAGAGATAGTATACTACTAATATTATATATACTGGTGGTCAGGTCACTGGTCACTAGTCACACTGGCAGTGGCACTCCTGCAGCAAAAGTGTGCACTGTTTAATTTTAATATAATATTATGTACTCCTGGCTCCTGCTATAACCTATAACTGGCACTGCAGTAGTGCTCCCCAGTCTCCCCCACAATTATAAGCTGTGTGAGCTGAGCAGTCAGACAGATATATAATATATATAGATGATGCAGCACACTGGCCTGAGCCTGAGCAGTGCACACAGATATGGTATGTGACTGACTGAGTCACTGTGTGTATCGCTTTTTTCAGGCAGAGAACGGATATATTAAATAAACTGCACTGTGTGTCTGGTGGTCACTCACTATATAATATATTATGTACTCCTGGCTCCTGCTATAACCTATAACTGGCACTGCAGTAGTGCTCCCCAGTCTCCCCCACAATTATAAGCTGTGTGAGCTGAGCAGTCAGACAGATATATATAATATTATATATAGATAATAGATGATGCAGCACACTGGCCTGAGCCTGAGCAGTGCACACAGATATGGTATGTGACTGAGTCACTGTGTGCTGTGTATCGCTTTTTTCAGGCAGAGAACGGATTATAAATAAAACTGGTGGTCACTATCAGCAAAACTCTGCACTGTACTGAGTACTCCTAATGCTCCCCAAAATTAGTAAATCAAGTGTCTCTCTAATCTATTCTAAACGGAGAGGACGCCAGCCACGTCCTCTCCCTATCAATCTCAATGCACGTGTGAAAAATGGCGGCGACGCGCGGCTCCTTATATAGAATCCGAGTCTCGCGATAGAATCCGAGCCTCGCGAGAATCCGACAGCGTCATGATGACGTTCGGGCGCGCTCGGGTTAACCGAGCAAGGCGGGAAGATCCGAGTCGCTCGGACCCGTGAAAAAAAACATGAAGTTCTGGCGGGTTCGGATTCAGAGAAACCGAACCCGCTCATCTCTACTTAAAAGAACTGGAGAATAGTCAGTGTAAAGTAAGAAAGTGTCCCTGAGATGACTGTTCTGTCTTAAGGTTAATAACACGTATCACTGATTTGAAGCCTAACCCCTGATCTCATTGTTCTCCTAGGATGAGAACAGAATCGCTAGTTGCTCAGTACAGTAGCTGGTTACTCGGTGCCTCTACTCTGTATGGTTGTGCACCGTGCACAGACCTGGAGCTAATCACCCGGCTGAGACAGAGTATTCTTCCCCTCCCCCACCCGCGGCACCCACCGCATCCACCAAATCCGCCCCCCACCCGCACCCACCCGTAGCTCCCACACCTGCAGCACCCCCCGCCCGTCCCTCACCCACAGCACTGCCGCCCCTCCCCAACCCCCACCTCTCCCCCCGCTACACCCCTGCACCCTCCACCCCACCCGCACCACCACCGCATCTGCCCCTCCTGCACCCTCGCCCATCCGCAGCACCCCTGCTCCCGCCCCCCCAACTGTGGCACCCCCGCCCCTCCCCCACCAGCACCCCCCCCAACCCTCGGAACCCCCGCAGCCGCCTCCCACCCCAGAACCGTAGCACCACTGCACCCACCCCTGTCCCCCCACACCTGTCCCTCCACCCATGGCACCACGCCCCAACCAGCAGCACACCCCCCCCTCCCCCACCCACGGCACTCCCACACCAGCTTCTCCCCCAGCTCCCCCACCCGCATCACCCCTGCTCCCGTACCCCTACCCCTCCCTTACCTGCAGCACCCCCCCACCCGCTCCCCCCTCACCTGCCCCTCCACCACCCTCAACACCACCACAGCCGGCCCTCCCCAACTGCGGTAACCCCACACCCGCCCCTCCCCCACCCACAGCGCCCTCGGATCCCTTCCCCCATCCGCGCCATCCCCGCACCCGCCCCTGCCCACAGTGCATCCGGACCCCCACCACACCCCCGCAGCCGCCACTCCCCCACCCACAGCAACTCCGGCCCCTCTCCCACCATCTATAGACACCTTCCCCCATTCGCGGACCTACCACACCTTCCCCTCCACCACCCCCAGCACCTCTGGACCACCACCCACAGCACCTCTGGACCACCACCCACAGCCCCTCCCCCATCCACGGCTCCCGTGCAGCCACCCACTGCATCTACATACCCCATCCCGCACCCACACCTCCCCCACCCGCAGCACTTCTACAACCCATCACCCAACCTCCCCCCCCTGCAACCCCACCTCCCCCTATGCAACCCAACTACATCGCCCCTCCCCCACGCACACCACCTCCAGACCCCCTCCTTCATCCACAGGCTCCTGCACCTGCCCCTCCACCACCACCAGCATCTACAGACCCCATCCGCACCCCCTCACGCGCCTGCCCCCCACCCCTGGCACCTCACCCGCAGCATCCCCACACCCACCCCTCCCCGACCTCCGCCCCTCCCCCACCCGCGCAGCAGCACCCCCGGCCCTACCCCGACCGCGGTATCCTCGCACCGGCACCGGCCCCCACCCACCGCAGCAGCACACCTGGCCCGTAACCCCGCACCCACCCCTCACTCATCCACAGCTCCCACGGACTCCCTCCCCCACCCGTGCCATCCCCGCACCTGCCCCTCCCCTGGCTACCGCACATCCAGATCACCTACACCACCCGCAACACCCCCGCACCCGCCACTCCCCCAACTACACCACCTACCCACACACATTTTCTACAGACACCCTCCCCATCTGCGGACCAACCACACCTGCCCCTCCCCCACCCGCAACACCTCTGGACCACCACCCGAAGCACCTCTGGACTCCCTCCACCATCCACAGCTCCCCCGCAGCCACCCCTCCCCCATCCACAGCATCTACATCCCCCATCCGTGCCATCCCACACTCACACCTCCCCCACCCACACCACTTCTGAAACCCATCACCTAAGCTCACCCCCCCTGCACCTCCAAACACACACCCCTACATCGCCCCTCCCACTCACACATCACCTCCATACCCCCTCCTTCATCCACAGTCCCCCGCACCCACCCCTCCCCCACCAACAGCATCTACACTCCCCATCCGCAACCGCCCCTCCCCCACCCGCAGCACCTCTAGACCCCCTCCCCCATCCGCGCCCCCTTTACACCTACCCCTCCCCCACCCACAGCACCTCTGCACCCTTTCCGCCATCCGTGCCCCTGCAACCACCCCTCCGCCACCCGCAACACCTCTGGACCCCCTCCCACACCCACCCCTCCACCACACGTATCACCTCGGACAACATCCGCAGCAGCTACAAGTGATTTCCTGAATCGGGGTGATCAGCGGCACGAATAGGCACCTCACTGAACCCACCCCCTTTCCAAACTCCCCCCACACACACTGAACTTCTGTGAGTATAGTTGCTACCAATGGACATTGGATTAATAAGAAACACTAATACTGTGGCCATTATGTGTCTAAGCCACACTGTTACCTGTGGGCATTGTGTATAAGTGGCGCTGCTACCTGTGGGCACTGTGTGTATAAGCGGCTCTGCTACCTGTGGCCATTGTGTCTACAACCAACCCTGCTTCCTGTGGCCACTGTGTGTATACGTGGCTCTGCTACCAGTGGCCATTGTGTGTAGAACCAACTCTGCTACCCTTGGGCACTGTGTGTATACTAGAGATGAGCGCCGGAAATTTTTCGGGTTTTGTGTTTTGGTTTTGGGTTCGGTTCCGCGGCCGTGTTTTGGGTTCGACCGCGTTTTGGCAAAACCTCACCGAATTTTTTTTGTCGGATTCGGGTGTGTTTTGGATTCGGGTGTTTTTTTCAAAAAACCCTAAAAAACAGCTTAAATCATAGAATTTGGGGGTAATTTTGATCCCAAAGTATTATTAACCTCAAAAAACATAATTTACACTCATTTTCAGCCTATTCTGAACACATCACACCTCACAATATTATTTTTAGTCCTAAAATTTGCACCGAGGTCGCTGTGTGAGTAAGATAAGCGACCCTAGTGGCCGACACAAACACCGGGCCCATCTAGGAGTGGCACTGCAGTGTCACGCAGGATGTCCCTTCCAAAAAACCCTCCCCAAACAGCACATGACGCAAAGAAAAAAAGAGGCGCAATGAGGTAGCTGTGTGAGTAAGATTAGCGACCCTAGTGGCCGACACAAACACCGGGCCCATCTAGGAGTGGCACTGCAGTGTCACGCAGGATGTCCCTTCCAAAAAACCCTCCCCAAACAGCACATGACGCAAAGAAAAAAAGAGGCGCAATGAGGTAGCTGACTGTGTGAGAAAGATAAGCGACCCTAGTGGCCGACACAAACACCGGGCCCATCTAGGAGTGGCACTGCAGTGTCACGCAGGATGTCCCTTCCAAAAAACCCTCCCCAAACAGCACATGACGCAAAGAAAAAAAGAGGCGCAATGAGGTAGCTGTGTGAGTAAGATTAGCGACCCTAGTGGCCGACACAAACACCGGGCCCATCTAGGAGTGGCACTGCAGTGTCACGCAGGATGTCCCTTCCAAAAAACCCTCCCCAAACAGCACATGACGCAAAGAAAAAAAGAGGCGCAATGAGGTAGCTGACTGTGTGAGAAAGATAAGCGACCCTAGTGGCCGACACAAACACCGGGCCCATCTAGGAGTGGCACTGCAGTGTCACGCAGGATGTCCCTTCCAAAAAACCCTCCCCAAACAGCACATGACGCAAAGAAAAAAAGAGGCGCAATGAGGTAGCTGACTGTGTGAGAAAGATAAGCGACCCTAGTGGCCGACACAAACACCGGGCCCATCTAGGAGTGGCACTGCAGTGTCACGCAGGATGTCCCTTCCAAAAAACCCTCCCCAAACAGCACATGACGCAAAGAAAAAAAGAGGCGCAATGAGGTAGCTGTGTGAGAAAGATAAGCGACCCTAGTGGCCGACACAAACACCGGGCCCATCTAGGAGTGGCACTGCAGTGTCACGCAGGATGTCCCTTCCAAAAAACCCTCCCCAAACAGCACATGACGCAAAGAAAAATAAAAGAAAAAAGAGGTGCAAGATGGAATTGTCCTTGGGCCCTTCCCACCCACCCTTATGTTGTATAAACAAAACAGGACATGCACACTTTAACCAACCCATCATTTCAGTGACAGGGTCTGCCACACGACTGTGACTGAAATGACGGGTTGGTTTGGACCCCCACCAAAAAAGAAGCAATTAATCTCTCCTTGCACAAACTGGCTCTACAGAGGCAAGATGTCCACCTCATCATCATCCTCCGATATATCACCGTGTACATCCCCCTCCTCACAGATTATCAATTCGTCCCCACTGGAATCCACCATGTCAGCTCCCTGTGTACTTTGTGGAGGCAATTGCTGCTGGTCAATGTCTCCGCGGAGGAATTGATTATAATTCATTTTAATGAACATCATCTTCTCCACATTTTCTGGATGTAACCTCGTACGCCGATTGCTGACAAGGTGAGCGGCGGCACTAAACACTCTTTCGGAGTACACACTTGTGGGAGGGCAACTTAGGTAGAATAAAGCCAGTTTGTGCAAGGGCCTCCAAATTGCCTCTTTTTCCTGCCAGTATAAGTACGGACTGTGTGACGTGCCTACTTGGATGCGGTCACTCATATAATCCTCCACCATTCTATCAATGGTGATAGAATCATATGCAGTGACAGTAGACGACATGTCCGTAATGGTTGTCAGGTCCTTCAGTCCGGACCAGATGTCAGCATCAGCAGTCGCTCCAGACTGCCCTGCATCACCGCCAGCGGGTGGGCTCGGAATTCTGAGCCTTTTCCTCGCAGCCCCAGTTGCGGGAGAATGTGAAGGAGGAGATGTTGACAGGTCGCGTTCCGCTTGACTTGACAATTTTCTCACCAGCAGGTCTTTGAAACCCAGCAGACTTGTGTGCGCCGGAAAGAGAGATCCAAGGTAGGTTTTAAATCTAGGATCGAGCACGGTGGCCAAAATGTAGTGCTCTGATTTCAACAGATTGACCACCCGTGAATCCTTGTTAAGCGAATTAAGGGCTCCATCCACAAGTCCCACATGCCTAGCGGAATCGCTCTGTCTTAGCTCCTCCTTCAATGTCTCCAGCTTCTTCTGCAAAAGCCTGATGAGGGGAATGACCTGACTCAGGCTGGCAGTGTCTGAACTGACTTCACGTGTGGCAAGTTCAAAAGGTTGCAGAACCTTGCACAACGTTGAAATCATTCTCCACTGCGCTTGAGACAGGTGCATTCCACCTCCTATATCGTGGTCAGTTGTATAGGCTTGAATGGCCTTTTGCTGCTCCTCCAACCTCTGAAGCATATAGAGGGTTGAATTCCACCTCGTTACCACCTCCTGCTTCAGATGATGGCAGGGCAGGTTCAGGCGTTTTTGGTGGTGCTCCAGTCTTCTGTACGTGCTGCCTGTACGCCGAAAGTGTCCCGCAATTTTTCTGGCCACCGACAGCATCTCTTGCACGCCCCTGTCGTTTTTTAAAAAATTCTGCACCACCAAATTCAAGGTATGTGCAAAACATGGGACGTGCTGGAATTTGCCCAGATGTAATGCACGCACAATATTGCTGGCGTTGTCCGATGCCACAAATCCACAGGAGAGTCCAATTGGGGTAAGCCATTCCGCGATGATCTTCCTCAGTTGCCGTAAGAGGTTTTCAGCTGTGTGCGTATTCTGGAAACCGGTGATACAAAGCGTAGCCTGCCTAGGAACGAGTTGGCGTTTGCGAGATGCTGCTACTGGTGCCGCCGCTGCTGTTCTTGCGGCGGGAGTCCATACATCTACCCAGTGGGCTGTCACAGTCATATAGTCCTGACCCTGCCCTGCTCCACTTGTCCACATGTCCGTGGTTAAGTGGACATTGGGTACAGCTGCATTTTTTAGGACACTGGTGACTCTTTTTCTGAGGTCTGTGTACATTTTCGGTATCGCAACCCTAGAGAAATGGAACCTAGATGGTATTTGGTACCGGGGACACAGTACCTCCAACAAGTCTTTAGTTGGCTCTGCAGTAATGATGGATACCGGAACCACGTTTCTCACCACCCAGGATGTCAAGGCCTCAGTTATCCGCTTTGCAGTAGGATGACTGCTGTGATATTTAATCTTCCTCGCAAATGACTGTTGGACAGTCAATTGCTTGGTGGAAGTAGTAAAAGTGGTCTTACGACTTCCTCTCTGGGATGACCATCGACTCCCAGCAGCAACAACAGCAGCGCCAGCAGCAGTAGGCGTTACACGCAAGGATGCATCGGAGGAATCCCAGGCAGGAGAGGAATCGTCAGAATTGCCAGTGACATGGCCTGCAGGACTATTGGCATTCCTGGGGAAGGAGGAAATTGACACTGAGGGAGTTGGTGGGGTGGTTTGCGTGAGCTTGGTTACAAGAGGAAGGGATTTACTGGTCAGTGGAGTGCTTCCGCTGTCACCCAAAGTTTTTGAACTTGTCACTGACTTATTATGAATGCGCTGCAGGTGACGTATAAGGGAGGATGTTCCGAGGTGGTTAACGTCCTTACCCCTACTTATTACAGCTTGACAAAGGGAACACACGGCTTGACACCTGTTGTCCGCATTTCTGGTGAAATACCTCCACACCGAAGAGCTGATTTTTTTGGTATTTTCACCTGGCATGTCAACGGCCATATTCGTCCCACGGACAACAGGTGTCTCCCCGGGTGCCTGACTTAAACAAACCACCTCACCATCAGAATCCTCCTTGTCAATTTCCTCCCCAGCGCCAGCAACACCCATATCCTCCTCATCCTGGTGGACTTCAACACTGACATCTTCAATCTCACTATCAGGAACTGGACTGCGGGTGCTCCTTCCAGCACTTGCAGGGGGCGTGCAAATGGTGGAAGGCGCATGCTCTTCACATCCAGTGTTGGGAAGGTCAGGCATCGCAACCGACACAATTGGACTCTCCTTGTGGATTTGGGATTTCGAAGAACGCACAGTTCTTTGCTGTGCTTTTGCCAGCTTGAGTCGTTTCATTTTTCTAGCGAGAGGCTGAGTGCTTCCATCCTCATGTGAAGCTGAACCACTAGCCATGAACATAGGCCAGGGCCTCAGCCGTTCCTTGCCACTCCGTGTGGTAAATGGCATATTGGCAAGTTTACGCTTCTCCTCCGACAATTTTAGTTTAGGTTTTGGAGTCCTTTTTTTTCTGATATTTGGTGTTTTGGATTTGACATGCTCTGTACTATGACATTGGGCATCGGCCTTGGCAGACGACGTTGCTGGCATTTCATCGTCTCGGCCATGACTAGTGGCAGCAGCTTCAGCACGAGGTGGAAGTGGATCTTGATCTTTCCCTAATTTTGGAACCTCAACTTTTTTGTTCTCCATATTTTATAGGCAGAACTAAAAGGCACCTCAGGTAAACAATGGAGATGGATGGATTGGATACTAGTATACAATTATGGACGGACTGCCACGGTTAGGTGGTATAAAAAAACCACGGTTAGGTGGTATATATTATAATAATAATACAATTATGGATGGACGGACTGCCTGCCGACTGCCGACACAGAGGTAGCCACAGCCGTGAACTACCGCACTGTACACTGGTTGATAAAGAGATAGTAGTATACTCGTAACAACTAGTATGACACTATGACGACGGTATAAAGAATGAAAAAAAAACCACGGTTAGGTGGTATATATTATAATAATAATACAATTATGGATGGACGGACTGCCTGCCGACTGCCGACACAGAGGTAGCCACAGCCGTGAACTACCGCACTGTACACTGGTTGATAAAGAGATAGTAGTATACTCGTAACAACTAGTATGACACTATGACGACGGTATAAAGAATGAAAAAAAAACCACGGTTAGGTGGTATATATTATAATAATAATACAATTATGGATGGACGGACTGCCTGCCGACTGCCGACACAGAGGTAGCCACAGCCGTGAACTACCGCACTGTACACTGGTTGATAAAGAGATAGTAGTATACTCGTAACAACTAGTATGACACTATGACGACGGTATAAAGAATGAAAAAAAAACCACGGTTAGGTGGTATATATTATAATAATAATACAATTATGGATGGACGGACTGCCTGCCGACTGCCGACACAGAGGTAGCCACAGCCGTGAACTACCGCACTGTACACTGGTTGATAAAGAGATAGTAGTATACTCGTAACAACTAGTATGACACTATGACGACGGTATAAAGAAAGAAAAAAAAATACCACAGTTAGGTGGTATATATTATAATAATAATACAATTATGGATGGACGGACTGCCTGCCGACTGCCGACACAGAGGTAGCCACAGCCGTGAACTACCGCACTGTACACTGGTTGATAAAGAGATAGTAGTATACTCGTAACAACTAGTATGACACTATGACGACGGTATAAAGAATGAAAAAAAAACCACGGTTAGGTGGTATATATTGTAATAATAATACAATTATGGATGGACGGACTGCCTGCCGACTGCCGACACAGAGGTAGCCACAGCCGTGAACTACCGCACTGTACACTGGTTGATAAAGAGATAGTAGTATACTCGTAACAACTAGTATGACACTATGACGACGGTATAAAGAATGAAAAAAAAACCACGGTTAGGTGGTATATATTATAATAATAATACAATTATGGATGGACGGACTGCCTGCCGACTGCCGACACAGAGGTAGCCACAGCCGTGAACTACCGCACTGTACACTGGTTGATAAAGAGATAGTAGTATACTCGTAACAACTAGTATGACACTATGACGACGGTATAAAGAAAGAAAAAAAAATACCACAGTTAGGTGGTATATATTATAATAATAATACAATTATGGATGGACGGACTGCCTGCCGACTGCCGACACAGAGGTAGCCACAGCCGTGAACTACCGCACTGTACACTGGTTGATAAAGAGATAGTAGTATACTCGTAACAACTAGTATGACACTATGACGACGGTATAAAGAATGAAAAAAAAACCACGGTTAGGTGGTATATATTATAATAATAATACAATTATGGATGGACGGACTGCCTGCCGACTGCCGACACAGAGGTAGCCACAGCCGTGAACTACCGCACTGTACACTGGTTGATAAAGAGATAGTAGTATACTCGTAACAACTAGTATGACACTATGACGACGGTATAAAGAATGAAAAAAAAACCACGGTTAGGTGGTATATATTATAATAATAATACAATTATGGATGGACGGACTGCCTGCCGACTGCCGACACAGAGGTAGCCACAGCCGTGAACTACCGCACTGTACACTGGTTGATAAAGAGATAGTAGTATACTCGTAACAACTAGTATGACACTATGACGGTATAAAGAATGAAAAAAAAACCACGGTTAGGTGGTATATATTATAATAATAATACAATTATGGATGGACGGACTGCCTGCCGACTGCCGACACAGAGGTAGCCACAGCCGTGAACTACCGCACTGTACACTGGTTGATAAAGAGATAGTAGTATACTCGTAACAACTAGTATGACACTATGACGACGGTATAAAGAAAGAAAAAAAAATACCACGGTTAGGTGGTATATATTGTAATACAATTATGGATGGACGGACTGCCTGCCGAGTTCCGACTGCCGACACAGAGGTAGCCACAGCCGTGAACTACCGCACTGTACTGTGTCTGCTGCTAATATAGACTGGTTGATAAAGAGATAGTATACAATACATACAACAATATACTACTATACTGGTGGTCAGGCACTGGTCACCACTAGTCACACTGGCAGTGGCACTCCTGCAGCAAAAGTGTGCACTGTTTAATTTTAAATTAATATAATATTATGTACTCCTGGGGGCTCCTGCTATAACAACCTGCAGTGCTCCCCAGTCTCCCCCACAATTATTATAAGCTTTGCCTTTTATACATTGATGTGCAGCACACTGGGCTGAGCTGAGTGCACACAGACTGAGTCACACTGTGTGACTGGCTGCTGCTGTGTATCGTTTTTTTTCAGGCAGAGAACGGATATAGCAGAGAACGGATATATTATATTAAAATAAATAAAAGTTAACTAACAACAACTGCACTGGTCACTGTGGTAAACTCTGTCTGACTCTGCACAATCTCTCTCTCTCTTCTAATCTAATTTCTAATGGAGAGGACGCCAGCCACGTCCTCTCCCTATCAATCTCAATGCACGTGTGAAAATGGCGGCGACGCGCGGCTCCTTATATAGAATCCGAGTCTCGCGAGAATCCGACAGCGTCATGATGACGTTCGGGCGCGCTCGGGTTAACCGAGCAAGGCGGGAGGATCCGAGTCTGCTCGGACCCGTGAAAAAAACATGAAGTTCGTGCGGGTTCGGTTTCAGAGAAACCGAACCCGCTCATCTCTAGTGTATACACGGCTCTGCTAACTGTGGCCATTGTGTGTATAAATGACACTGCTACCAGTGGCCATTGTGTGTATAAGCGGCTCTGCTACCTGTGCCCATTGTGTGTATAAGCGCCTCTGCTACCTGTGGGCACTGTGTGTATAAGTGCCTCTGCTACCTGTGGGTATTGTGTGTATAAGCGGCTCTGCTACCTGTGGCCACAGCACTTTGGTGTCTTATCTACAGTGCATTGCTGTTAGTCATCTGGTACTTCATGATGCAGACACTAGCAGTATATACTACACTATGTTATTCATTGTGCCCTGCGGCCACTCTGCATGCCCTCACAAAGGGCTACGCCCCCTTGACAATCGCACGCCCTTCCCCCTTGCAATATTTACCCACTGGCATAAAAAAAATTTCAGGTAATACTCCATATAATAACAATTATAGCACAGCTGAATTCCGTGCAGGGGTTAACGGGTCGTAGCCTCTTGCAACGGTATTTTCTCTCTAACACCTTTCCTCTCTTTATCCTCTCCCTACCACCCTGACTCTCCCTATCCTTTACCGATCGCACAGCGTTTCTGTACATTCCATTCCCCCCCCCCCCCACGCCTCTCTATCTTTTCTCAACCGGACACCATTTCTGTATGCCCTCTATACTGCCCTGCGTTTCTGATTCTGTTATGTACCGGCCTGCGTATGTTCAAAGGCCAGCAGGGGTTAACGGGGCGTAGCCCCTTCTGACGTGTAGTAGTGTAATTGGCGCCTTGGGGCGGTTATAACACCCCTATTTGTGTGATAGAATGACCCAATGTCAAATAGAATCTTGTTTAGAAAAACAAACACTATGTTCCAAAACACAAAATTTATAAAAATTTATAAAAATTCATCTGATACTATGATGATATAATTGTCCATAAAACATTTCATCCACCATTAACATCCAGTGGTGGTCCACATAAGAGCAGATGTACAAATATTCATTTTGCGAGCTCCTACTTCAAAGATTGTAGGTTGGAGGTCACATCACGCGTTTCGTCTCTTACAGAGACTTCATCAGGGGTATATCTTATTTGAGTAATTAGCCTCAAAAATCAGTGGATTTGTTTTCTCTGGGATACTAACATCGGTAAAAAGTGGATCATCCACTATGAGCATATAGCCAATATTGCCTGCCAATCAGGAAGGATAAAGGTGTGGTGATTATGGAATCGGAACCAACTGGAGATTCATATAATTCTCAACCTGATCAATCTTAAAAATCAGTATGTGGTACTCAGGGAATCAGATTCAGTAGAAGCACTCAATGGTTTTGTACCAATAGTATACTGTGCTGTGTGTCCCAGTATCACAAGTTTTTTGTTATTTATATATATATATATATATTATATATGCATACCGTTTGACTGTACTGTAATCTACAAGAAAAATTGGCATAAAAAAATAGAGTAATACGAATATATTTTTTGTCATATGCTTCTAAACATCAGCCAGCCATCTGTCTTCACTGTATAAACAGAACATGTTAAGTTAATATGTCTCTGCTTAGGAGTCAAGACTGCCAGCCGAGTGCAGAACCTCCAGCACTATCAGCTCGTAGCCCTAGGATGGGAACCAGCGCTTACCGTAGTCAGACAGGGTGCAGACGTTGGCAAACGACAGCAGCATGTCCAGCATGGAGACCGTGTCTGATAACTTATACAGGCAATGGATGTGTTCATAGATCTCGCCCAGAAGCTTGCACACCATCCTGAAAATACATATAGTGAAAAGTCTCATATCCTCTGATCTCATAGTCATAGTCATCTCCCGCAGCCTCCCTAATGGGTAACTCTGAGGAAAGATACTTGTGTGAATAACCCTGAGGACAAAAACAAGATTTTAATACCTACCGGTAAATCCTTTTCTCCTAGTCCGTAGAGGATGCTGGGGTCCACTTCAGTACCATGGGGTATAGACGGTTCCGCAGGAGCCATGGGCACTTTAAGACTTTTCTAGAGTGTGAACTGGCTCCTCCCTCTATGCCCCTCCTCCAGACCTCAGTATAGGAAACTGTGCCCAGGGAGACGGACATTTCGAGGAAAGGATTTACTTTAAAGATAAAGGTGAGATTCATACCAGCTCACACTTCAACCATGCCGCACAACATGGCATTCAACAAAACACATGCCAACGGGCATAACTTATATCAGCAACATGTTGAAAATAATTATAACACAACACCTATGTAAAACAATAACAAAATAACTACTGCAGGTAAAGAACGCACTGGGCCGGGTGCCCAGCATCCTCTACGGACTAGGAGAACAGGATTTACCGGTAGGTATTAAAATCCTGTTTTCTCATACGTCCTAGAGGATGCTGAGGTCCACTTCAGTACCATGGGGTTATACCAAAGCTCCAGTACGGGCGGGAGAGTGCGGATGACCCTGCAGCACCGATTGACCAAACTTGAGGTCCTCATCGGACAAGGTGTCAAACTTGTAGAACTTAGCAAAGGTGTTTGCCCCTGACTACGTAGCTGCTCGGCAAAGTTGCAATGCCGAGACCCCCCGGGCAGCCGCCCAAGATGAACCCACCTTCTTAGTGGAGTGGGCATTCACCGAATTCGGTACCGGCAATCCTGCCGTGGAATGAGCGTGCTGAATCGTCCCTCTGATCCAGCGTGCGATAGTCTGCTTAGAAGCAGGACACCCAATCTTGTTGGGAGCATACAGGACAAACAGAGCCTCTATTTTCCTTATCCGAGTTGTTC
Source organism: Pseudophryne corroboree (assembly GCF_028390025.1). Taxonomy (NCBI): domain Eukaryota; kingdom Metazoa; phylum Chordata; class Amphibia; order Anura; family Myobatrachidae; genus Pseudophryne; species Pseudophryne corroboree. The sequence goes on from NC_086452.1 coordinate 22,536,121, forward strand.
TTGCAACATAAATTTTCAAAGCTCTGACAACATCCAGAGACTTTGACGTCGCGAAGGTGTCAGTAGCCACTGGCACCACGATAGGTTGGTTTATATGGAAAGAAGAAACCACCTTTGGAAGAAATTGCTGACGAGTTCTTAGTTCAGCCCTATCTTCATGGAAGATCAGGTAATGCTCTTGTGAGACAAGGCCCCCAACTCAGACACCCTCCTTGCGGATGTCAAGGCCAATAGCATGACCACTTTCCAAGTGAGAAATTTAAATTTTATCTCCTGGAGAGGTTCAAACCAATCCAATTGAAAGAACTGCAACACCACGTTAAGATCCCATGGTGCCACCGGAGGCACAAATGGAGGTTGGATGTGCAGAACCCCTTTCACGAACGTCTGAACTTCTGGAAGGGAGGCCAATTGTTTCTGAAAGAAAACAGAAAAGGCCGAAATCTGGACCTTGATTGAACCCAATCGTAGGCCCACATCCACACCCGACTGGAGAAAATGGAGAAAACGTCCCAACTGAAACTCTTCTGTTGGAGCCTTCTTGGTTTCACACCAAGACACATATTTTCTCCAAATACGGTGGTAATGTGTAGACATTACTCCTTTCCTGGCCTGAATAAGAGTGGGAATGACTTCTTTGGGAATACCCTTTCGGGCTAGGATCCGGCGCTCAACAGCCATGTCGTCAAAAGTAGCCGCGGTAAGTCTTGATACACGCACGGCCCCTGCTGCAGCAGGTCCTCGCGAAGAGGAAGAGGCCGAGGATCTTCTATGAGCAACTCCTGAAGATCTGGATACCAAGCCCTCCTTGGCCAGTCTGGGACAATGAGGATCGCTCGAACCCTTGTTCTTCTTATGATCTTGAGTACTTTTGGTATGAGTGGAAGTGGAGGGAAGACATACACTGACCGAAACACCCACTGGGTCACTAGTGCATCCACTGCTATTGCTTGAGGGTCTCTCGACCTGGAACAATATCTCTGAAGCTTCTTGTTGAGACGAGATGCCATCATGTCTACTTGAGGAACTCCCCAAACATTTGTCACCTCTGCGAAGACTTCTTGGTGGAGGCCCCATTCTCCTGGATGGAGACCGTGTCTGCTGAGGAAGTCTGCTTCCCAGTTGTCCACTCCCGGAATGAAAATTGCCGACAGAGCTCTTGCATGTCTTTCTGCCCAGAGGAGGATCTTTGTCACCTCTGCCATTGCTGCTCTGCTTTTCATTCCACCCTGACGCTTTATGTACGTGACTGCTGTTACATTGTCCGACTGGATCTGTATGGGTTGATCTTGTAGAAGATGCACCGCTTGTAGAAGCCCGTTGTAAATGGCTCTCAACTCCAGAACATTTATGTGAAGACAAGTTTCTTGACTTGACCATCTTCCTTGGAAGCTTTCCCCTCGGGTGACTGTTCCCCAACCTCGGATACTTGCATCCGTGGTTACTAGGACCCAGTCCTGAATCCCGAACATGCGTCCCTCTAGTAGGTGAGAACTGTGTAGCCACCACAGGAGCGAAATTCTGGCTTTGGATGACAGGATTATCCTCTGATGCATGTGTAGATGGGAACCTGACCACTTGTCCAACAGGTCCCACTGAAACGCACTGGCATGGAAACGGCCTCGTAGGCCGCTACCATCTTCCCCAACAACCAAATGCATTGATGAATCGACACTCTTGTTGGTTTCAGAATCTGTTTGACCATTCTCTGGATTTGCAGAGACTTTTCCTCTGGAAGAAATACTCTCTGTACTTCTGTGTCCAGTATCATCCCCAAAAAGGACAATCTTGTCGTGGGTTCTAACTGTGACTTTGGAAAATATATGATCCAACCGTGTTGTTGAAGTACTGTCAGGGAGAGTGCAATGTTCTGCACCAACCGTTCCCTGGACCTCGCTTTTATCAGGAGATCGTCCAGGTAAGGAATTATATTGACTCCCTTCTGTCGAAGGAGGACCATCATCTCCACCATCACCTTGGTGAAAACTCTCGGTGCCGTGGAGAGTCTGAACGGCAACGTCTGGAACTGGTAATGGCAATCCTGTACTGCGAACAGATAAGCTTGATGTGGAGGATAAATGGGAACATGTAAGTAGGCATCTTTTATGTCCACTGACACCATGAAATCCCCTTCCTCCAGACTGGAAATCACTGCCCTCAGAGATTCCATCTTGAACTTGAACCTTTGCAGGTAGAGATTCAGAGTCTTCAGGTTTAGAATTAGGCTTGAATAAAACCCCTGCCCTTGTTGTAACAGGGGAACCAGAACAATGACTTGATCCTGACACAATTTTTGTATTGCTGCTGCTACTACATCCCTGTCTGGGTTAGAAGCTGGTAAGGCCGATTTGAAAAATCGTCATGGGGGAATGTCCTGAAACTCCAGTTTGTACCCGTGGGAAACTATTTGTAAAATCCACGGGTCCAGGCCAGACTGAACCCAAATCTGACTGAAGAGTCTCAGACGTGCCCCCACCTGAGCGGACTCCCGCAACGGAGCCCCAGCGTCATGCTGAAGATTTGGCAGAAGCAGAGGTTGACTTCTGCTCCTGTGATCCGGTAGACGCTGTGGACTTTTTTCCTTTTCCCCTTCCTTTACCTGCAAAGAAAGGGGAACCTTTGGCCTTTTTGTACTTATTAGGCCGAAAGGACTGCATCTGAGAATGATGTGTCTTTTTAGCCGGCGCAGGAGCATTGGGCAAGAATGTCGACTTACCTGCGGTAGCCGCAGGAACCAAGGCATCCAGCCCATCTCCAAACAGGGCCTCGCCCTTGTACGGGAGAGCCTCCATATTCCTTTTGGAATCTGCGTCAGCATTCTATTGGCGAATCCACAACGCCCTTCGTGCTGAGATCGCCATGGTAGCGGCTCTCGATCCCAAGAGACCAATATCTTTCATGGCTTCCAGTATATATGCAGCAGCGTCCTTGACATGACCTAACTTTAGGAGTATCTTGTCACCATCTATTGTGTCAATATCAGAGGACAGGTTTTCTGACCACTTTTCAATAGCACTACTCACCCACGCACAGGCAATGGTGGGCCTGAGTAGTGTACCATTGGCTACATAAATAGATTTCAACGTAGTCTCCAACTTGCGGTCTGCTGGCTCCTTAAGTGAAGACATCCCAGGCGCAGGGAGAATCACCTTCTTAGTTAACCTTGACAGGGCACTGTCTAATACCCCTTTCACACCAGCACCTCTGAACACGGATTATTGGCACATGAACGCGCATAACCCATGTTCATGTGCGGTATGAAAGGGTACCGGGCTGAAATACCGGGTCCAGTGACCCGGTATTTCAACCCTGCTCTTGAGCAGGGTTGAACCCGCGTTCAACCCGGCTCATTGTGCGGTGTGAACGGGAGCCGGGTCAATGCGCCCCGGCTCCCGTTCACTCTCTTTGTATAGGCGGCGCTTGGAGATCATGTAATCTCTAGCGCCGCCCCTGCCGCGTCACCGCTGAAGTCAGCAACCCGGCAATATGCCGGGCTTCTGACTGTGGTATGCAAGGCGTCTTACCCGGGAATGTCCCTGCATGATCCCGGGACCGTATTCCCGGGTAAGACCCTGCATTTTTGGTCTGAAAGGGGTATAAGACAGGAGGTGACTCCCATCTTTTCCTGTCTTCTGCAGGGAAAGGGTAAGCTACCTGAATCCTTTTGGGAATCTGAAATTTCTTTTCAGGGTTAGCCCAAACTCCCTCAAAGAGTGTGTTCAGCTCATGAGATGGAAGGAAAGTTACGTCAATTTTCTTTTCTTTATAAAAGTAAGCCTTCTCCTGTGGTAAAGGAGGGGGCTCTGCAACGTCTAACACCTCCTTTATAGCAATAATCATGTATTGAATGTTTTTTGCTAACTTTGGATCTATTCCCCTGGAATCACTAGTGTCGACACAGGAGTCGGAGTCCGTGTCGGTATCAGTTTGTACTACATGTGCAAATGATCTTTTATGTGACCCAGAGGGGTACCCTGTGGATGAAAAGGCAGAAGTACTAAAAATCACATCTTCCACTGATTTTCTCCAGATTTCTGCATGAGACTCAGACTTATCCAATCTCTTACTGATATGATTCACACTATCACGTAATTCTTTCACCCATTCAGGCTCATGGGGGTCGATTCAATTCGGCAACTTATGAATAGCGCCGGGAATTAGCTCCCGACGCTATTCAATTCAGCTCCAGTTAAGTCGGCGATGGCCCGTTCTCGCCGACTAAACAGGTTGAATTGTCGGGAGAACGGGCATTCTCCGACTTAACTCCCCGGCGCGAGGCTGATTCCCGACAGAATCAGCCTTGCGCCGGCCGCGAGGCAGCACTTTTGTCGGGTTTCTTCTCTCATTCCCCGGGGATGAGAGAAGAATTCCCGACAATTGCGGGTAACTAGCAGCTGAATTGAATAGCGTCGGGAGCTAATTCCCGGCGCTATTCATAAGTTGCCGAATTGAATCGACCCCATGGTGTGCCAGCAGCGCCACCACATTACAACTCTGTGTCCCTAAAATGGCTCCCTCAGGGGAAGAGCTCCCTGCCTCAGACATATCACACACGTGCACAAACACACCACAGACACTCCGGGGCTTATAGGGGACAGACCCACAGTAAAATCTGTCAGAAGGACACAGAAAGATTTGCCAGTTCACAACTCAGCGCTAATGACCAAAATCCCTGTGTATATAAAATGTGCACAGCGACCTGTAGCGCTTTTATACTGTCAATTTGACAAAAACAACACCCAATTACACTGTGCCCCCCCTTATTACACCCTGATACTTGGTTCAGAAGTGGAGGAGGACCAGCGTTTCTTCCCCTGCAGCATGTACTGGAGAAAATGGCGCTGAGCAGTGTGCTGGCTGACTGAGGAGGAAACCCCACCCCCTGCAATGGCGCGTTTCCCCTCAGAAATTATGAGGTATTTTTTTATACTGGCGGGGGTGTAGGATTGTGCCACAGCATAATATACTACTTTTTGCCAGTTCAGAGTAGGTTTTTATGCTGCCCAAAGCCCCGACACCCCCCCCCCCCGCGCGCCCTGCACCGTGGTGTGCCTGTGTTGGGATAGCATGTCCGCGCAGCATTCCCGCTCGCTGCGCGGTACCTTTAGCCGTCATGATGACCAGAGGTCCCTCTGGCAGATCTCCGGTATTATGCTCACGCGTCTTCTGACTTCTGGTTCTGTTAGGGGGGTGACGGCGTGCTGTGGGAGTGAGCGCATAGCCGCAGCTAGTGTTCAGTACCCTTCAGGAGCTAATGGTGTCCTGTCAGCAAGAAGCAGAGCCGTGAAACTCTTTAGGAAGTTGTTGCCAGCAGTCTCCCTGAAAATAAAAAACCTTACATAAAGTCTTTCAGTGAAACTCAGTAGAGCTCCACTGAAGTGCAACCAGTGTGCCTGGGCACATTTTCTAAACTGAGGTCTGGAGGAGGGGCATATAGGGAGGAGCCAGTTCACACTCTAGAAAAGTCTTAAAGTGCCCATGGCTCCTGCGGCACCGTCTATACCCCATGGTACTGGTGGACCCCAGCATCCTCTAGGACGTATGAGAAATAAATAAATAAATATATATATATAATAAGCACCCCCAATGCCACAACGCTGCCCGCTAAACTCCGCGTTGACGCCCCCTCCCGTCCCCGCGAACACCTCTGCCTGTCAGTAAGGCAGAGGCGTTCGCATATGTGAGATGTCACCGCATCTCACTGTGAGCGCATGCGCAGTGCGACTTCTGCACGTACGCACACTGCAGAAGGCCTTCGGCATGCGACCGCATTATAGATCCATTCTATGCTGAATCGGGCCCTTAGTCCCCAAAACAGTGACACTAAGGACCTAATTCAGACCTGATCGCTGGGCAGCGATTTTTGCACAGCTGCAATCAGATAGTCACAGCCTACAGGGGAGTGTATTTTAGCTGTGCAAGTGTGCGGACGCATGTGTAGCAGAGCTGCACAAACTGATTTTGTGCAGTGTCTGCTCAGCCCAGGACTTACTCAGCCGCTGCGATCACTTCAGCCTGTCAGGGCCCGGAACTGATGTCAGACAACCACCCTGCAAACACTTGCGTTTATCCAACCACTCCCTGAAAATGGTCAGTTGCCACCCACAAATGCCCTCTTCCTGTCAATCTCCTTGCGGATCGCCCGTGCGCTCGCTTTTTCGCACCATCCCGCAGCAGCGGACCGACGCGCCTGCGCATTGCAGTGCTTACGCATAAGCAGTTCAGACCTGATCGCAGTCTGTAGGAAACCGCTGCCTAGTGATCAGGTCTGAATGACCCCCTAAGAGTGAACAAAAGAGAGATGAGAGACAGAGCAATCTTACAGATAAGACACGTGGTAGATTTCTCGGAGAGATTCGTCACACCTCTCGTTCATTTTCATTAAGTCCACTGTTGTAAAGCTATAAGTGTTTTTCACTCTCGTCACCTGGGGGGAAAACAAAATCCAAGACAGCAACTAGTTATAACTAAACAATCGGTTCCACTGTTAACGAACTACAAGTCTTAGCATGCCAATAGTCGCCTATTTCAGAAATAACATTTACATATCTGCTCCCAATAATACCACATACCCCAGTAACATAAAAAAGAAATCAAGAGAAATGGCATTGAAAGCTCTCGCAGTTTATTCATTTATTTAATCATTTTTTATTTCCTTATGGGAAATGTAACAAAAATAAGAATTTACTCACCGGTAATTCTATTTCTCGTAGTCCGTAGTGGATGCTGGGACTCCGTTAGGACCATGGGGAATAGCGGCTCCGCAGGAGACTGGGCACAACTAAAAGAAAGCTTTAGACTACTGGTGTGCACTGGCTCCTCCCACTATGACCCTCCTCCAGACTTCAGTTAGGATACTGTGCCCGGAAGAGCTGACACAATAAGGAAGGATTTTGAATCCCGGGTAAGACTCATACCAGCCACACCAATCACACCGTATAACTCGTGATACAATACCCAGTTAACAGTATGAGAACAACTGAGCCTCTCAACAGATGGCTCAACAATAACCCTTTAGTTAAACAATAACTACATACAAGTATTGCAGACAATCCACACTTGGGATGGGCGCCCAGCATCCACTACGGACTACGAGAAATAGAATTACCGGTGAGTAAATTCTTATTTTCTCTGACGTCCTAAGTGGATGCTGGGACTCCGTAAGGACCATGGGGATTATACCAAAGCTCCCAAACGGGCGGGAGAGTGCGGATGACTCTGCAGCACCGAATGGGCAAACTCTAGGTCCTCCTCAGCCAGGGTGTCAAACTTGTAGAATTTAGCAAATGTGTTTGACCCCGACCAAGTAGCTGCTCGGCAAAGTTGTAGAGCCGAGACCCCTCGGGCAGCCGCCCAAGAAGAGCCCACCTTCCTCGTGGAATGGGCTTTCACTGATTTAGGATGCGGCAGTCCAGCCGCAGAATGTGCAAGCTGAATCGTACTACAGATCCAGCGAGCAATAGTCTGCTTTGAAGCAGGTGCACCCAACTTGTTGGGCGCATACAGGATAAATAGAGAGTCAGTCTTTCTGACTCCAGCTGTCCTGGAAACATAAATTTTCAGGGCCCTGACTACGTCCAACAACTTGGAAGCCTCCAAGTCTTTAGTAGCCGCAGGCACCACGATAGGTTGGTTCAGATGAAAAGCTGATACCACCTTAGGGAGAAATTGGGGACGAGTCCTCAATTCTGCCCTATCCATATGGAAAATCAGATAAGGGCTTTTACATGACAAAGCCGCCAATTCTGATACACGCCTGGCCGAAGCCAAGGCCAACAACATGACCACTTTCCACGTGAGATATTTCAATTCCACGGTCTTAAGTGGCTCAAACCAATGTGACTTCAGGAAATCCAACACCACGTTGAGATCCCAAGGTGCCACTGGAGGCACAAAAGGGGGCTGAATATGCAGCACTCCATTAACAAAAGTTTGAACTTCAGGTAGTGAAGCCAGTTCTCTCTGGAAGAAAATCGAGAGAGCCGAAATCTGGACCTTAATGGAACCCAATTTTAGGCCCATAGTCACCCCTGACTGTAGAAAGTGCAGGAAACGGCCCAGCTGAAATTCTTCCGTTGGGGCCTTCCTGTCCTCGCACCACGCAACATATTTACGCCATATGCGGTGATAATGGTTTGCCGTTTCCTAGCTTTAATCAGCGTAGGAATGACTTCCTCCGGAATGCCCTTTTCCTTCAGGATCCGGTGTTCAACCGCCATGCCGTCAAACGCAGCCGCGGTAAGTCTTGGAACAGACAGGGCCCCTGCTGCAGCAGGTCCTGTCTGAGCGGCAGAGGCCATGGGTCCTCTGAGATCATTTCTTGAAGTTCCGGGTACCAAACTCTTCATGGCCAATCCGGAACAATGAGTATAGTTCTTACTCCTCTTCTCCTTATTATCCTCAGTACCTTTGGTATGAGAGGAAGAGGAGGGAACACATAAACCGACCGGTACACCCACGGTGTCACTAGAGCGTCCACAGCTATCGCCTGCGGGTCTCTTGACCTGGCGCAATACTTTTCTAGCTTTTTGTTGAGGCGGGACGCCATCATGTCCACCTGTGGCCTTTCCCAACGGTTTACAATCATTTGGAAGACTTCTGGATTAAGTCCCCACTCTCCCGGGTGGAGGTCGTGCCTGCTGAGGAAGTCTGCTTCCCAGTTGTCCACTCCCGGAATGAACACTGCTGACAGTGCTAACACGTGATTTTCCGCCCATCGGAGAATCCTTGTGGCTTCTGCCATCGCCGTCCTGCTTCTCGTGCCTCCCTGTCGGTTTACATGGGCGACCGCCGTGATGTTGTCTAACTGGATCAGTACCGGCTGGTTTTGAAGCAGGGGTTTTGCCTGACTTAGGGCATTGTAAATGGCCCTTAGTTCCAGAATATTTATGTGCAGGGAAGTCTCCTGACTTGACCATAGTCCTTGGAAGTTTCTTCCCTGTGTGACTGCCCCCCAGCCTCGAAGGCTGGCATCCGTGGTCACCAGGACCCAGTCCTATATGCCGAATCTGCGGCCCTCTTGAAGATGAGCACTCTGCAACCACCACAGCAGAGACACCCTGGTCCTTGGAGACAGAGTTATCAGCCGATGCATCTGAAGATGCGATCCGGACCACTTGTCCAACAGGTCCCACTGAAAGGTTCTTGCATGGAACCTGCCGAATGGAATTGCTTCGTAGGAAGCTACCATCTTTCCTAGGATCCGCGTGCAGTGATGCACCGACACCTGTTTTGGTTTCAGGAGGCCTCTGACTAGAGATGACAGCTCCTTGGCCTTCTCCTCCGGGAGAAACACTTTTTTCTGTTCTGTGTCCAGAACCATCCCCAGGAACAGTAGACGTGTCGTAGGGACCAGCTGTGACTTTGGAATATTTAGAATCCAGCCGTGCTGTTGTAGCACCTCCCGAGATAGTGCTACCCCGACCAACAACTGCTCCCTGGACCTCGCCTTTATCAGGAGATCGTCCAAGTACAGGATAATTAAAACTCCCTTCTTTTGAAGGAGTATCATCATTTCGGCCATTACCTTGGTAAAGACCCTCGGAGCCGTGGATAGACCGAACGGCAACGTCTGGAATTGGTAATGACAATCCTGTACCACAAATCTGAGGTACTCCTGGTGAGGATGGTAAATGGGGACATGCAGGTAAGCATCCTTGATGTCCAGTGATACCATGTAATCCCCCTCGTCCAGGCTTGCAATAACCGCCCTGAGCGATTCCATCTTGAACTTGAATTTTTTTATATATGTGTTTAAGGATTTCAAATTTAAAATGGGTCTCACCAAACTGTCCGGTTTCGGTACCACAAACATTGTGGAATATTAGTAACCCCGTCCTTGTTGAAGTAGGGGCACCTTTACTATCACCTGTTGTGAATACAGCTTGTGAATTGCCTGTAACACTGCCTCCCTGCCTGAGGGAGTGGTTGGTAAGGCAGATTTGAGGAAACGGCGGGGAGGAGACGTCTCGAATTCCAGCTTGTACCCCTGAGATACTACTTGAAAGATCTAGGGATCCACCCGTGAGTGAGCCCACTGATTGCTGAAATATTTGAGACGGCCCCCACCGTAACTGGCTCCGCCTGTGGAGCCCCAGCGTCATGCTGTGGACTTAGAGGAAGCGGGGGAGGACTTTTGCTCCTGGGAACTGGCTGTATGTTGCAGCTTTTTCCCTCTACCTCTGCCTCTGGGCAGAAAGGACGCGCCCCTAACCCACTTGCCCCTATTGGGCCGAAAGGACTGTACCTGATAATATGGTGCTTTCTTTGGCTGTGAGGGAACATGGGGTAAAAATGTAGACTTCCCAGCTGTTGCTGTGGAAACTAGGTCCGAGAGACCATCCCCGAACAACTCCTCACCCTTATAAGGCAGAACTTCCATGTGCCTTTTAGAATCTGCATCTCCTGTCCACTGCCGAGTCCATAACCCTCTCCTGGCAGAAATGGACATTGCACTTATTTTAGATGCCAGCCGGCAAATATCCCTCTGTGCATCCCTCATGTATAAAAGTGCGTCTTTAATATGCTCTACAGTTAGCAATATAGTGTCCCTGTCCAGGGTATCAATACTTTCCGACAGGGAATCTGACCACGCAGCTGCAGCACTGCACATCCATGCTGAAGCAATAGCTGGTCTCAGTATAACACCTGTGTGTGTATATATAGACTTCAGGATAGCCTCCTGCTTTCTATCAGCAGATTCCTTCAGGGCGGCCGTATCCGGAGACGGTAGTGCCACCTTCTTTGACAAGCGTGTGAGCGCTTTATCCACCCTAGGGGATGTTTCCCAACGTGACCTATCCTCTGGCGGGAAAGGGTACGCCATTAGTAACCTCTTAGAAATTACCAGTTTCTTATCAGGGGAAGCCCACGCTTCTTCACACACTTCATTTAACTCCTCAGATGGAGGAAAAGCTACTGGTAGTTTTTTCTCTCCAAACATAATACCCTTTTTTGTGGTACCGGGGGTAACATCAGAAATGTGCAACACATTTTTCATTGCCTCAATCATGTAACGTGTGGCCCTACTGGAAGTTACATTAGTCTCATCGTCGTCGACACTGGAGTCAGTATCTGTGTCGACATCTGTGTCTGCCATCTGAGGTAGCGGGCGTTTTAGAGCCCCTGATGGCTTTTGAGACGCCTGGGCAGGCACAGGATGAGAAGCCGGCTGTCCCACATTTGGTATGTCGTCAAACCTTTTATGCAAGGAGTCGACACTGTCGCGTAATTCCTTCCACAGCACCATCCACTCAGGTGTCGACCCCGCAGGGGGTGACATCACATTTATAGGCATCTGCTCCGCCTCCACATAAGCCTCCTCATCAAACATGTCGACACAGCCGTACCGACACACCGCATACACACAGGGAATGCTCTGACAGAGGACAGGACCCCACAAAGCCCTTTGGGGAGACAGAGAGAGAGTATGCCAGCACACACCAGAGCGCTATATAACACAGGGATCCCACTATAAATGCGTGTTTTCGCTTATAGCTGCTTATTTTATATTTATACTGCGCCTAAATTTAGTGCCCCCCTCTCTTTTTTACCCTTATGTAGCTTGACACTGCAGGGGAGAGCCAGGGAGCGTCCTTCCAGCGGAGCTGTGAGGGAAAAATGGCGCCAGTGTGCTGAGGGAGATGGCCCCGCCCCTTTTCCGGCGGACTTCTCCCGCTTTTTCTGGAATTCTGACAGGGGTATTTTTACACCTATATAGCCTTCCTGACTATATATGGTGTAGATTTGCCAGCCAAGGTGTCTTATATTGCCCTCAGGGCGCCCCCCCCCCAGCGCCCTGCACCCATCAGTGACCGGAGTGTGAGGTGTGCATGAGGAGCAATGGCGCACAGCTGCAGTGCTGTGCGCTACCTTGTTGAAGACTGAAGTCTTCTGCCGCCGATTTTCCGGAACACTTCTTGCTTCTGGCTCTGTAAGGGGGCCGGCGGCGCGGCTCCGGGAACGAACACCAAGGTCGGGTCCTGCGGTCGATCCCTCTGGAGCTAATGGTGTCCAGTAGCCTAAGAAGCCCAAACTACCACCAGTTAGGTAGGTTCGCTTCTTCTCCCCTTAGTCCCTCGCTGCAGTGAGTCTGTTGCCAGCAGATCTCACTGTAAAATAAAAAACCTAAAATATACTTTCTTTCTAGGAGCTCAGGAGAGCCCCTAGTGTGCATCCAGGTCAGCCGGGCACAAGATTCTAACTGAAGTCTGGAGGAGGGTCATAGTGGGAGGAGCCAGTGCACACCAGTAGTCTAAAGCTTTCTTTTAGTTGTGCCCAGTCTCCTGCGGAGCCGCTATTCCCCATGGTCCTTACGGAGTCCCAGCATCCACTTAGGACGTCAGAGAAATACTTGGAAAAAGTAACATATCACTGATAGGCACCATGCTCATTTTAGAATATGATGAACTATTGAATTGTGCCTCTTTCAGTTGAACATGTCTATCTTCCTGCACAGAAGTACTCAACGGACACGTCCCGCACACTAGAACAACAAGATTCCATTTTCAGAGTGTTTTATAATGGGATATTGGGGGCAATTCAGACCTGATCACTAGGCTGTGTTTTCGTACAGCGGGCGATTAGGTCTAAACTGCGCATGCGTATGCACCGCAATGCGCAGGTGCGTCGCATGGGTACAAAGCGGATCGCCGCTTAGCGATGGGTTTGTGCGAAGAATCCATTTACACGGCAAACGCAAGGAGATTGACAGGAAGAAGGCGTTTGTGGGTGGCAACTGACCGTTTTCATGGAGTGGTTGGAGAAACGCAGGTGTGTCCAAGAGTTTGCAGGGCGGGTTCCTGGCATCAATTCCGGTCCCGGACAGGCTGAAGTGATCGCAGCGGCTGAGTAAGTCCTGGGCTGCGCAGAGACTGCACAAGATCTGTTTGTACAGCTCTGCTACACATGCGTCCGCACACTTGCACAGCGAAAACCCACTCCCCCTGTAGGCGGCGACTAACTGATCACAGCAGTACAAAAATCGCCTGCTAGTGATCAGGTCTGAATTAGGGCCATTGACTATAATTATATAACAAACCATATTCAGGGATCGTGCCTGCTAATTCACATGATGATGTCATATCCTTTGCAAACACTTTCATTACATGAATGCATCTACCCAGCTAGCCAGACAGGCTGAAAATGACCAGGGTGCTCATCGCCTGTGACATTCACCTACTGTATCAGTAAGCCGAAGCCTGTCGCTCAATGGGCCTAATTCAAATCTGATCGCTGGGCTGCGTTTTTTGCTGCCCTGCAATCAGATAGTCGCCTCCTACAGGGCAAGGGGAAAACGCTGTGTAAGTGTGCGCACGCTTTGGTAGCAGAGCTGCACATAAATCAGTTTGTGCAGTCTCTGCGCAGCCCAGGACTTACTCAGCCGCTGTGATGGAATCCTGCTGATCGGGGCCGGAGCTGACTTCAGACACCCTCCCTGAATACAGCTAATCCCACCCTGCGTTTTTCCGGACATTCCGGTAAAACGGTCAGTTGCCACCCACAAACGGTCTCTTCCTGTCAATTACCTTGTGTACGCCCGTGCATTTGGATTTTTCGCCCCATCCCGTCACTTGGCGCAAAAGCCTGTCGCTGTTGTGCGACGCACCAGCGCATTGCGGCTCACACGCATGCGCTGTTCAGATCTGATCTCACAGCGATCAGATCTGAATTACCCCCAACGTTATGTGCTCATATAAGAGGAACACATTAAATCACACCATCTAGTGTCCATGTACAGCAACAACAGGTTGACAGCCAACTTACTGAAGCTTACACAACCTGATGGCCTCCAGCTGCTGTGGAACTACAAACCTCAGCATGCTAATCCAAACACTCTAAGTTGTAGTTCCGCAATAGCTGGAGAGCCACAGAATGTCTGGCCCAACACTGGGGGGACAGTCACCTATATCGCCTCCTAGTACAATACACTATAGCTAGTATTATATATACAATGTACCTTGACAAACTCTGCAGGGAGAGGCGCACTGCTCTCTATGTTGGCCTGGATGAAGAATCCGCGAGAGGTACTGAAACTGGTCTTCAGAGGCAGGTTGTACTTGTCAGCCAGCTGTGATATCATTCCTGTATAGGGATAAAGCCTCACAGCTAGTTCAGAGTACAAAGCATGCCAGCGCTATCACCCGTGTAACTGACAATTATATATGGTTCTCCATAAGACCTTTATTTTATTACCAAAAGTTCCCAGCCATAGCATGATGTGACGCTGCATTGCTGGTGGACGGGAAGGTTCATAAATAGCAGTGCATATTATTCTCTACATATGTTGGGGGACCCCGCTACTGACAGGCCAGCGTCTAAAACTCAATGAGCCCTGCATTGGGCCTAGTAAAGGTGAATACACTCCCATTGTAAAAAGAATTCAACTATCTAAGCTCTTACCAGTGGGATCACTTAATTGTAGGTTAGTGTATGAATACAGAGCTCTAGTACAGTGCCATTCCAGTGGGTTCACTACGGCTGGCCGGCGGTCGGGCTCCCGGCGACCAGCATCCCGGCGCCGGGAGCCCGACCGCCGGCTTACCGACAGCGTGGCGAGCGCAAATGAGCCCCTTGCGCGCCACACTATTTTATTCTCCCTCTATGGGGGTCGTGGACCCCCACGAGGGAAAATAAGTGTCGGTATGCCGGCTGTCGGGCTCCCGGCGCCGGTATACTGAGCGCCGGGAGCCCGACCGCCGGCATACAGAAGACCACCCATTACAGTCACTGGCAGGAACTGTGCTCACTGTCATAAAGCCCACAGCCGACAAGAGAAAAGGACAGGGCTGTGCCATGACTAGGCTCCTATAGAAAAGAATGAAGCTCCCCTGTTCATCAGAGGTCCTGCTCCACCAGGTAACTGACCTTCTAATAGAGTAACAAAGTGTACTCTGGGTGTACAGCCTGGAACCTGATCTTACAGGAGGGGATGGGCCCTCAGGCAGTGGGGCCCACAGGGGTTTTCCTCTGTGCCCCTGAAGGCCAGTCAAGCTGGGTATCCGTTCAGATGGTCGACCATGTTATGGTCGACAGTCATTAGGTCAACCACTATTGGTCGACATTGACATGGTCGACATGGACACATGGTCGACACATGAAAATGGTCGACACATGAAAGGTCGACACATGAAAAGGTCAACATGAGTTTTTTTTACTTTTTTTTCTTTTGGGGAACTTTTCCATACTTTACGATCCACGTGGACTACGATTGGAATGGTAATCTGTGCCGAGCGAAGCGGTAGCGGAGCGAAGGCACCATGCCCGAGGCATGGCGAGCGAAGCGTCAATCAGGCAGAGGCGATCGCTACACTACAACGGCCTTCGGGCGCATGCGCAGATCCGACCCGATCGCTGCGATAAACTGCAGCAAGCGATCAAGTCGGAATGACCCCCATAATCCTTACTTAGCAGCTTTAGTTTGTCAGATACACTAAAGTTGGGTATACACTTGCCGATAAAGTAAACAATGTTGCTCATTTTGAGCTTCCTGAGCGACATTGTTTACTATAAAGTCCAGTGTGTATGCTGCGGATGATGATCAAAGCGCGGCCCCGCGCATCGCATATCGTCACCGTCCCTCAGCTGTGCTTGCAGCTCAGTTTGGACTATTGTCCATGAGCTGCACGCACGGACCGGCAGCGGCTGACGTCATTAACGATACTGCACAGTGTGTATGCCATCAGGCAGCCCGGCTCGGGAGGGGGCCAAACTAGGCGATGTCGCTCACCGATCACATCGCCTACTGTGTACCCACCTTTAGTGGCATTTCACTGCTGCACCAAGATTTTGCCCGTGGTGCTTCCTATCTCTGGAATTCTCCCCCTCTCCTTATAAGACTCTCCACCTCTACAAAACTTCAAGCCATCTCTCAAGACCCACCTCTTCATCAAAGCCTTCCAGCTCTCATTCTAACCCACAGCTCCATGCTCACTGGCGACCCCATCTGTGTCACCCCTGTCTGTCTGCCTCTCCCATTTAGAATGTAAGCTCTCATGAGCAGGGCCCTCTTCCCTCATGTGCTTCTCCTTCTCTTACTTATACTATTATCTGCTCCATGCTCCCATCGACAGTACCTAACCTTTGGTTTCTGCCTCCCTGCTGCATATTTGAGTGTTATGACTGCTGATGTAGCAATGTTTATAAACCATGTCCGACGATGCTTTGTACTGTAAGATACCGTTTTCTTGTTTCCGTAATTTGTTTATGTACTTTATGTGCTGCAGAACCCTTTTGGCGCCATACAGATAAAATAAGAATTTACTTACCGATAATTCTATTTCTCGTAGTCCGTAGTGGATGCTGGGGACTCCGTAAGGACCATGGGGAATAGTGGCTCCGCAGGAGACTGGGCACATCTAAAGAAAGCTTTAGGACTATCTGGTGTGCACTGGCTCCTCCCCCTATGACCCTCCTCCAAGCCTCAGTTAGGATACTGTGCCCGGACGAGCGTACACAATAAGGAAGGATTTTGAATCCCGGGTAAGACTCATACCAGCCACACCAATCACACCGTACAACTTGTGATCTGAACCCAGTTAACAGCATGATAACAGAGGAGCCTCTAGAAAAGATGGCTCACTACAGCAATAACCCGATTTTTTGGTAACTTATTATTTTCTCTAACGTCCTAAGTGGATGCTGGGGACTCCGTAAGGACCATGGGGATTATACCAAAGCTCCCAAACGGGCGGGAGAGTGCGGATGACTCTGCAGCACCAAATGAGAGAACTCCAGGTCCTCCTCAGCCAGGGTATCAATTTTGTAGAATTTTACAAACGTATTTGCTCCTGACCAAGTAGCTGCTCGGCAAAGTTGTAAAGCCGAGACCCCTCGGGCAGCCGCCCAAGATGAGCCCCCTTCCTTGTGGAGTGGGCATTTACAGATATTTGGCTGTGGCAGGCCTGCCACAGAATGTGCAAGCTGAATTGTACTACAAATCCAACGAGCAATAGTCTGCTTAGAAGCAGGAGCACCCAGCTTGTTGGGTGCATACAGGATAAACAGCGAGTCAGATTTCCTGACTCCAGCCGTCCTGGAAACATATATTTTCAGGCCCTGACAACGTCATTCAACTTGGAGTCCTCCAAGTCCCTAGTAGCCGCAGGCACCACAATAGGTTGGTTCAGGTGAAACGCTGAAACCACCTTAGGGAGAAACTGAGGACGAGTCCTCAATTCCGCCCTGTCCGAATGGAAAATCAGATAAGGGCTTTTACAGGATAAAGCCGCCAATTCTGACACGCGCCTGGCCCAGGCCAGGGCCAACAGCATGACCACTTTCCATGTGAGATATTTTAACTCCACAGATTTAAGTGGTTCAAACCAATGTGACTTTTGGAACCCAAAAACTACATTGAGATCCCAAAGTGCCACTGGAGGCACAAAAGGAGGCTGTATATGCAGTACCCCTTTTACAAACGTCTGAACTTCAGGGACTGAAGCTAGTTCTTTTTGGAAGAAAATTGACAGAGCCGAAATTTGAACCTTAATGGACCCCAATTTCAGGCCCATAGACACTCCTGTTTGCAGGAAATGTAGGAATCGACCCAGTTGAATTTCCTCCGTCGGGCCTTACTGGCCTCGCACCACGCAACATATTTTCGCCAAATGCGGTGATAATGTTTTGCGGTTACATCCTTCCTGGCTTTGATCAGGATAGGGATGACTTCATCCGGAATGCCTTTTTTCCTTCAGGATCCGGCGTTCAACCGCCAAGCCGTCAAACGCAGCCGCGGTAAGTCTTGGAACAGACAGGATCCTTGCTGGAGCAGGTCCCTTCTTAGAGGTACAGGCCACGGATCCTCCGTGAGCATCTCTTGAAGTTCCGGTTACCAAGTCCTTCTTGGCCAATCCGGAGCCACGAATAATAAGAATTTACTTACCGATAATTCTATTTCTCGGAGTCCGTAGTGGATGCTGGGGTTCCTGAAAGGACCATGGGGAATAGCGGCTCCGCAGGAGACAGGGCACAAAAAGTAAAGCTTTAGGATCAGGTGGTGTGCACTGGCTCCTCCCCCTATGACCCTCCTCCAAGCCTCAGTTAGGATACTGTGCCCGGACGAGCGTACACAATAAGGAAGGATTTTGAATCCCGGGTAAGACTCATACCAGCCACACCAATCACACTGTACAACCTGTGATCTGAACCCAGTTAACAGTATGATAACAGCGGAGCCTCTGAAAAGATGGCTCACAACAATAATAACCCGATTTTTGTAACTATGTACAATTATTGCAGATAATCCGCACTTGGGATGGGCGCCCAGCATCCACTACGGACTCCGAGAAATAGAATTATCGGTAAGTAAATTCTTATTTTCTCTATCGTCCTAGTGGATGCTGGGGTTCCTGAAAGGACCATGGGGATAATACCAAAGCTCCCAAACGGGCGGGAGAGTGCGGATGACTCTGCAGCACCGAATGAGAGAACTCCAGGTCCTCCTTAGCCAGGGTATCAAATTTGTAGGATTTTACCAACGTGTTTGCCCCTGACTAAATAGCCGCTCGGCAAAGTTGTAAAGCCGAGACCCCTCGGGCAGCCGCCCAAGATAAGCCCACCTTCCTTGTGGAATGGGCATTTACATATTTTGGCTGTGGCAGGCCTGCCACAGAATGTGCAAGCTGAATTGTATTACACATCCAACTAGCAATAGTCTGCTTAGAAGCAAGAGCACCCAGTTTGTTGGGTGCATACAGGATAACAGCAAGTCAGTTTTCCTGACTCCAGCCGTCCTGGAACCTATATTTACAGGGCCCTGACAACATCTAGCAACCTGGAGTCCTCCAAGTCCCTAGTAGGCGCAAGGCACCAAAATAAGCTGGTTCAGGTGAAACACTGACACCACCTTAGGGAGAGAACTGGGGACGAGTCCGCAGCTCTGCCCTGTCCAAATGGACAACCAGATATGGGCTTTTTTGAGAAAAAAACCACCAATTTGACACTCGCCTGGTCCAGGCCAGGGCCAAGAGCATGGTCACTTTTCATGTGAGATGCTTCAAATCCACAGATTTGACTGGTTTTAAACCAATGTGATTTGAGGAATCCCAGAACTACGTTGAGATCCCACAGTGCCACTGGAGGCACAAAAGGGGGTTGTATATGCAATACTCCCTTGACAAACTTCTGGACTTCAGGAACTGAAGCCACTTCTTTCTGGAAGAAAATCGACAGGGCCGAAATTTGAACCTTAATGGACCCCAATTTGAGGCCCATAGACACTCCCGTTTGCAGGAAATGCAGGAATCGACCGAGTTGAAATTTCTTCGTGGGGCCTTTCTGGCCTCACACCACGCAACATATTTTTGCCACATGTGGTGATAATGTTGTGCGGTCACCTCCTTTCTGGCTTTGACCAGGGTAGGAATGACCTCTTCCGGAATGCCTTTTTCCCTTAGGATCCGGCGTTCCACCGCCATGCCGTCAAACGCAGCTGCGGTAAGTCTTGGAACAGACATGGTACTTGCTGAAACAAGTCCCTTCTTAGCGGCAGAGGCCACAAGTCCTCTGTGAGCATCTCTTGAAGTTCCGGGTACCAAATCCTTCTTGGCCAATCCGGAGCCATGAGTATAGTTCTTACTCCTCTACGTCTTATAAGTCTCAGTACCTTAGGTATGAGAAGCAGAGGATGGAACACATACACCGACTGGTACATCCATGGTGTTACCAGAACGTCCACAGCTATTGCCTGAGGGTCTCTTAACCTGGCGCAATACCTGTCCCGTTTTTTGTTCAGACGGGACGCCATCATGTCCACCTTTGGTATTTCCCAACGGTTTACAATCATGTGGAAAACTTCCCGATGAAGTTTCCATTCTGCCGGGTGGAGGTCGTGCCTGCTGAGGAAGTCTGCTTCCCGGTTTTCGTTCCCGGAATGAAACACTGCTGACAGTGCTATCACATGATTTTCCGCCCAGCGAAAAGTCCTTGCAGTTTTTGCCATTGCCCTCCTGCTTCTTGTGCCGCCCTGTCTATTTACGTGGGCGACTGCCGTGATGTTTTTCCCACTGGATCAATACCGGCTGACCTTGAAGCAGAGGTCTTGCTAAGCTTAGAGTATTATAAATTTACCCTTAGCTCCAGTATATTTATGTGGAGAAAAGTCTCCAGACTTGATCACACTCCCTGGAAATTTTTTCCTTGTGTGACTGCTCCCCAGCCTCTCGGGCTGGCCTCCGTGGTCACCAGCATCCAATCCTGAATGCCGAATCTGCGGCCCTCTAGAAGATGAGCACTCTGTAACCACCACAGGAGAGACACCCTTGTCCTTGGATATAGGGTTATCCGCTGATGCATCTGAAGATGCGATCCGGACCATTTGTCCAGCAGATCCCACTGAAAAATTCTTGCGTGAAATCTGCCGAATGGAATTGCTTCGTAGGAAGTCACCATCTTTACCAGGACCCTTGTGCAATGATGCACTGATTTTAGGAGGTTCCTGACTAGCTCGGATAACTCCCTGGCTTTCTCTTCCGGGAGAAACACCTTTTTCTGGACTGTGTCCAGAATCATCCCTAGGCACAGCAGACTTGTCGTCGGGATCAGCTGCGATTTTGGAATATTTAGAATCCACCCGTGCTGTTGTAGCAGTATCCGAGATAGTGCTACTCCGACCTCCAACTGTTCCCTGGACTTTGCCCTTATCAGGAGATCGTCCAAGTAAGGGATAATTAAGACGCCTTTTCTTCGAAGAAGAATCATCATTTCGGCCATTACCTTGGTAAAGACCCGGGGTGCCGTGGACAATCCAAACGGCAGCGTCTGAAACTGATAGTGACAGTTCTGTACCACAAACCTGAGGTACCCTTAGTGAGAAGGGCAAATTTTGGACATGGAGGTAAGCATCCCTGATGTCTCGGGACACTATATAGTCCCCTTCTTCCTGGTTCGTTATCACTGCTCTGAGTGACTCCATCTTGATTTGAACCTTTGTAAGTGTTCAAATTTTTTTAGATTTAGAATAGGTCTCACCTAGCCTTCTGGCTTCAGTACCACAATATAATGTGGAATAATACCCCTTTTCTTGTTGTAGGAGGGGTAATTTGATTATCACCTGCTGGGAATACAGCTTGTGAATTGTTTCCCATACTGCCTCCTTGTCGGAGGGAGACCTTGGTAAACCAGACTTCAGGAGCCTGCGAAGGGGAAACGTCTCGACATTCCAATCTGTACCCCTGGGATACTACATGTAGGATCCAGGGGTCCTGTACGGTCCCAGCGTCATGCTGAGAGCTTGGCAGAAGCGGTGGAACGCTTCTGTTCCTGGGAATGGGCTGCCTGCTGCAGTCTTCTTCCCTTTCCTCTATCCCTGGCCAGATATGACTCTTATAGGGACGAAAGGACTGAGGCTGAAAAGACGGTGTCTTTTTCTGCAGAGATGTGACTTAGGGTAAAAACGGTGGATTTTCCAGCAGTTGCCGTGGCCACCAGGTCCGATGGACCGACCCCAAATAACTCCTCTTCCTTTATACGGCAATACACCTTTGTGCCGTTTGGAATCTGCATCACCTGACCACTGTCGTGTCCATAAACATCTTCTGGCAGATATGGACATCGCACTTACTCTTGATGCCAGAGTGCAAATATCCCTCTGTGCATCTCGCATATATAGAAAATGCATCCTTTAAATGCTCTATAGTCAATAAAATACTGTCCCTGTCAAGGGTATCAATATTTTTAGTCAGGGAATCCGACCAAGCCACCCCAGCTCTGCACATCCAGGCTGAGGCGATCGCTGGTCGCAGTATAACACCAGTATGTGTGTATATACTTTTTATGATATTTTCCAGCCTCCTGTCAGCTGGCTCCTTTAGGACGGCCCTATCTATAGACGGTACCGCCACTTGTTTTGATAAGCGTGTGAGCGCCTTATCCACCCTAAGGGGTGTTTCCCAACGCGCCCTAACTTCTGGCGGGAAAGGGTATACCGCCCATAATTTTCTATCGGGGGGAACCCACGCATCATCACACACTTCATTTAATTTATCTGATTCAGGAAAAACTACGGTAGTTTTTTCACATCCCACATAATACCCTCTTTTGTGGTACTTGTAGTATCAGAAATATGTAACACCTCCTTCATTGCCCTTAACGTGTGGCCCTAATAAGGAATACGTTTGTTTATTCACCGTCGACACTGGATTCAGTGTCCGTGTCTGTGTCTGTGTCGACCGACTAAAGTAAACGGGCGTTTTAAAATCCCTGACGGTGTTTCTGAGACGTCTGGACCGGTACTAATTGTTTGTCGGCCGTCTCATGTCGTCAACCGACCTTGCAGCGTGTTGACATTATCACGTAATTCCCTAAATAAGCCATCCATTCCGGTGTCGACTCCCTAGAGAGTGACATCACCATTACAGGCAATTGCTCCGCCTCCTCACCAACATCGTCCTCATACATGTCGACACACACGTACCGACACACAGCACACACACAGGGAATGCTCTGATAGAGGACAGGACCCACTAGCCCTTTGGAGAGACAGAGGGAGAGTTTGCCAGCACACACCAAAAACGCTATAATTATATAGGGACAACCTTATATAAGTGTTTTCCCTTATAGCATCTTTTATATATTTCTAACGCCAAATTAGTGCCCCCCCTCTCTGTTTTAACCCTGTTTCTGTAGTGCAGTGCAGGAGAGAGCCTGGGAGCCTTCCCTCCAGCCTTTCTGTGAGGGAAAATGGCGCTGTGTGCTGAGGAGATAGGCCCCGCCCCTTTTTCGGCGGGCTCGTCTCCCGCTCTTTAATGGATTCTGGCAGGGGTTAAATATCTCCATATAGCCCCCGGAGGCTATATGTGAGGTATTTTTAGCCAAAAAAGGTTTTCATTTGCCTCCCAGGGCGCCCCCCTCCCAGCGCCCTGCACCCTCAGTGACTGCCGTGTGAAGTGTGCTGAGAGGAAATGGCGCACAGCTGCAGTGCTGTGCGCTACCTTAAGAAGACTGAGGAGTCTTCTGCCGCCGATTCTGGACCTCTTCTCGTTTCAGCATCTGCAAGGGGGCCGGCGGCGAGGCTCCGGTGACCATCCAGGCTGTACCTGTGATCGTCCCTCTGGAGCTAATGTCCAGTAGCCAAAGAAGCCAATCCATCCTGCACGCAGGTGAGTTCACTTCTTCTCCCCTAAGTCCCTCGTTGCAGTGATCCTGTTGCCAGCAGGACTCACTGTAAAATAAAAAACCTAAGCTAAACTTTTCTAAGCAGCTCAAAAATCTAACTGAGGCTTGGAGGAGGGTCATAGGGGGAGGAGCCAGTGCACACCACCTGATCCTAAAGCTTTACTTTTTGTGCCCTGTCTCCTGCGGAGCCGCTATTCCCCATGGTCCTTTCAGGAACCCCAGCATCCACTAGGACGATAGAGAAATAGTGTTTACTCCTCTCCATCTTATCAATCTCAATACCTTGGGTATGAGAGGCAGAGGAGGGAACACATACACTGACTGGTACACCCACGGTGTTACCAGAGCGTCTACAGCTATTGCCTGAGGGTCCCTTGACCTGGCGCAATACCTGTCGAGTTTTTCCCAACGGTTTATAATCATGTGGAAGACTTCTGGGTGAAGTCCCCACTCTCCCGGGTGGAGGTCGTGCTGAGGAAGTCAGCTTCCCAGTTGTCCACTCCCGGAATGAATACTGCTGACAGTGCTATCACATGATTTTCCGCCCAGCGAAAAATCCTTGCAGCTTCTGCCATTGCCCTCCTGCTTCTTGTGCCACCCTGTCTGTTTACGTGGGTGACTGCCGTGATGTTGTCCGACTGGATCAACACCGGCTGACCTTGAAGCAGAGGTCTTGCTAAGCTTAGAGCATTGTAAATGGCCCTTAGCTTCAGGATATTTATGTGAAGTGATGTCTCCAGGCTTGACCATAAGCCCTGGATATTCCTTCCCTGTGTGACTGCTCCCCAGCCTCGCAGGCTGGCGTCCGTGGTCACCAGGACCCAGTCCTGAATGCCGAATCTGCGGCCCTCTAGAAGATGAGCACTCTGCAACCACCACAGGAGGGATACCCTTGTCCTTGGTGACAGGGTTATCCGCTGATGCATCTGAAGATGCGACCCGGACCATTTGTCCAGCAGGTCCCACTGGAAAGTTCTTGCGTGGAATCTGCCGAATGGGATTGCTTCGTAGGAAGCCACCATTTTACCCAGAACCCTTGTGCATTGATGCACTGAGACTTGGCTCGGTTTTAGGAGGTTCCTGACTAGCTCGGATAACTCCCTGGCTTTCTCCTCCGGGAGAAACACCTTTTTCTGGACTGTGTCCAGGATCATCCCTAGGAACAGAAGACAAGTCGTCGGAACCAGCTGCGATTTTGGAATATTGAGAATCCAATCGTGCTGCCGCAACACTACCTG
Source organism: Pseudophryne corroboree (assembly GCF_028390025.1). Lineage (NCBI taxonomy): Eukaryota > Metazoa > Chordata > Amphibia > Anura > Myobatrachidae > Pseudophryne > Pseudophryne corroboree. Next base: position 22,560,471 of record NC_086452.1, read on the forward strand.
AGATAGTGCTACACCGACCTCCAACTGTTCTCTGGATCTTACCCTTATCAGGGAATCGTCCAAGTAAGGTAACTAAAATTCCCTTCCTTCGAAGGAATATCATCATTTCGGTCATTACCTTGGTAAAGACCCGGGGTGCCGTGGACCATCCATACGGCAGCGTCTGAACTGATAGTGACAGTTCTGTACCATAAACCTGAGGTACCCTTGGTGAGAAGGGTAAATTTTGACATGAAGGTAAGCATCCTTGATGTCCCGAGACATCATGTAGTCCCCTTCTTCCAGGTTCGCAATCACTGCTCTGAGTGACTCAATCTTGAATTTGAACCTTTGTATGTAAGTGTTCAAAGATTTTAGATTTAGAATCGGTCTCACCGAGCTGTCTGGCTTCGGTACCACAACAGTGTGGAATAATACCCCGTTCCCTGTTGCAGGAGGGGTACCTTGATTATCACCTGCTGGGAATACAGCTTGTGAATGGCTTCCAAAACTGTCTCCGTGTCAGAAGGAGACATCGGTAAAGCCGACTTTAGGAAACGGCGAGGGGGAGACGTCTCGAATTCTAATTTGTACCCCTGAGATATCACCTGAAGGATCCAGGGGTCTACTTGCGAGTGAGCCCACTGCGCGCTGAAATTCATTGAGACGGGCCCACCACCGTGCATGATTCTGCTTGTAAAGCCCCAGCGTCATACTGAGGGCTTGGCAGAGGCGGGAGAGGGTTTCAGTTCCTGGGAACTGGCTGATTTCTGCAGCCTTTTTCCTCTCCCTCTGTCACGGGGCAGAAATGAGGAACCTTTTGCCCCTTGTCCACGAAAAGACTGCGCCTGATAATACGGCGTCTTCTCATGTTGAGAGGCGACCTGGGGTACAAACGTGGATTTCCCAGCTTTTGCCGTGGCCACCAGGTCTGAAAGACCGACCCCAAATAACTCCTCCCCTTAATAAGGCAATACTTCCAAATGCCGTTTGGAATACGCATCACCTGACCACTGACGTGTCCATAACCCTCTACTGGTAGAAATGGACAACGCACTTAGACTTGATGCCAGTCGGCAAATATTCCGCTGTGCATCACGCATATATAGAAATGCATCTTTTAAATGCTCTATAGGCAAAAATATACTGTCCCTATCTAGGGTATCAATATTTTCAGTCAGGGAATCCGACCACGCCAACCCAGCACTGCACATCCAGGCTGAGGCTATTGCTGGTCGCAGTATAACACCAGTATGTGTGTAAATACATTTTAGGATACCCTCCTGCTTTCTATCAGCAGGATCCTTAAGGGCGGCCATCTCAGGAGAGGGTAGAGCCCTTACAAGCGTGTGAGCGCTTTATCCCCCCTAGGGGGTGTTTCCCAACGCACCCTAACCTCTGGCGGGAAAGGATATAATGCCAATAACATTTTAGAAATTATCAGTTGTTATCGGGGGAAAACCACGCATCATCACACACCTCATTTAATTTCTCAGATTCAGGAAAACTACAGGTAGTTTTTCCTCACCGAACATAATACCCCTTTTTGGTGGTACTCGTATTATCAGAAATGTGTAAAACATTTTTCATTGCCTCAATCATGTAACGTGTGGCCCTACTGGAAGTCACATTTGTCTCTTCACCGTCGACACTGGAGTCAGTATCCGTGTCGGCGTCTATATCTGCCATCTGAGGTAACGGGCGCTTTAGAGCCCCTGACGGCCTATGAGACGTCTGGACAGGCACAAGCTGAGTAGCCGGCTGTCTCATGTCAACCACTGTCTTTTATACAGAGCTGACACTGTCACGTAATTCCTTCCAACAGTTCATCCACTCAGGTGTCGACCCCCTAGGGGGTGACATCACTATTACAGGCAATCTGCTCCGTCTCCACATCATTTTTCTCCTCATACATGTCGACACAAACGTACCGACATACAGCACACACACAGGGAATGCTCTGATAGAGGACAGGACCCCACTAGCCCTTTGGGGAGACAGAGGGAGAGTTTGCCAGCACACACCAGAGCGCTATATATATATATATACAGGGATAACCTTATATAAGTGTTTTTCCCCTTATAGCTGCTGTATCTTTAATACTGCGCGTAATTAGTGCCAACCCTCTCTTTTTTAACCCTTTCTGTAGTGTAGTGACTGCAGGGGAGAGACAGGGAGCTTCCCTCCAACGGAGTTGTGAGGGAAAATGGCGCCAGTGTGCTGAGGAGATAGGCTCCGCCCCCTTATCGGCGGCCTTATCTCCCGTTTTTCTATGTATTCTGGCAGGGGTTAAATGCATCCATATAGCCCAGGAGCTATATGTGATGCATTTTTTGCCATCCAAGGTGTTTTTTATTGCGTCTCAGGACGCCCCCCCCCAGCGCCCTGCACCCTCAGTGACCGGAGTGTGAAGTGTGCTGAGAGCAATGGCGCACAGCTGCAGTGCTGTGCGCTACCTTGTTGAAGACAAACGTCTTCTGCCGCCGATTTTCCGGACCTCTTCTGCCTTCTGGCTCTGTAAGGGGGCCGGCGGCGCGGCTCTGGGACCCATCCAAGCTGGGCCTGTGATCGTCCCTCTGGAGCTAATGTCCAGTAGCCTAAGAAGCCCAATCCACTCTGCACGCAGGTGAGTTCGCTTCTTCTCCCCTTAGTCCCTCGATGCAGTGAGCCTGTTGCCAGCAGGTCTCACTGAAAATAAAAAACCTAAACTAAAACTTTCACTAAGAAGCTCAGGAGAGCCCCTAGTGTGCACCCTTCTCGTTCGGGCACAGAGATCTAACTGAGGCTTGGAGGAGGGTCATAGGGGGAGGAGCCAGTGCACACCAGATAGTCCTAAAGCTTTCTTTAGATGTGCCCAGTCTCCTGCGGAGCCGCTATTCCCCATGGTCCTTACGGAGTCCCCAGCATCCACTTAGGACGTTAGAGAAAGGATAATAATAATAATTTGAGAATGTGCACAAACACACCTATTACTTGTCTCACACACCAAGGTGCATGTCCACATGCTGATCTGTGGAGCCGCAGTCTGTGCCCACACTGGGCGCCTGGAATAAAATGCACGCAGTGGAAAGTGTAAAAGGTTTTCATTAAAGTAACTTCCGCTTTCACTTCCTGCCTCATTGGGGTCTTACGTTAATCAGTACAGTACAGTAAGGATTGTGTTAATGGCGTGGGTCACCTTTGTGTGTTTGAATAGTGTTATTAGGAGGGTATTTGAAGACTTATAAATGTTCTTGCTTAAATTAAAATAGGACTTTGATTACCTGAAACGGTAAATCCTTTTCTCGTAGTCCGTAGAGGATGCTGGGGTCCATATTAGTACCATGAGGTATAGACGGGTCCACCAGGAGCCATTGGCACTTTAAGAGTTTAATAGTGTGGGCTGGCTCCTCCCTCTATGCCCCTCCTACCAGACTCAGTCTAGAAAACTGTGCCCGAGGAGACGACATACTTCGAGAGAAGGAAATACACAGATACTGGCGAGATTCATACCAGCTCACACAACAGACAAACCCGGCCAACATGCCGGAACAACTCAGCAACAGCTGAAACAGTAAACAATGCAGAACTTACCTAGGAACCAGGTAGAACCGAACTATAAAACCAATGCAGGAAAACGAAGCGCTGGGCGGGCGCCCAGCATCCTCTACGGACTACAAGAAAAGGATTTACCGTTTCAGGTAATTAATATCCTAATTTCTCTTACGTCCTAGAGGATGCTGGGGTCCATATTAGTACTATGAGGATGTACCAAAGCTCCCAGAACGGGAGGGAGAGCGCGGAGGCTCCTGCAAGACGGCTTGAGCAAACTTGAGGTCATCAGAGGCCAAAGTGTCGAACTTGTAAAACCTGGCAAACGTGTTCGAACCAGACCAAGTAGCAGCTCAGCAAAGCTGTAGTGCCGAGACAGCCCAGGCAGCCGCCCAGGAAGAACCCACTTTACGAGTAGTGGGACTTAACAGATTTTGGACACGGCAATCCTGCCGTAGAATAGGCATGCTGGATAGTGAACCTGATCCAGCGTGAAATCGACTGCTTCGAAGCAGGACACCCAATTTTCTTGGGATCATAGAGGACAAACAGAGAGTCAGTTTTTCTATGACGAGTCGTCATCTGCACATAGATCTTCAAAGCCCTCACAACATCCAAGGCCTTTGAAGCAATTGAGGAGTCAGTAGCCACTGGCACCACAATAGGCTGGTTGATCTGAAAAGCCGATACAACCTTAGGCAGGAACTGCGGACGAGTCCTTAGTTCCGCCCTGTCTTCATGAAAGATCAGATAAGTGCTTTTACAAGATAAAGCCCCCAATTCCGACACGCGTCGAGCAGAAGCCAAGGCCAACAAAGTGACCGCCTTCCACGTGAGAAACTTGATGTCAGCCTCCAGTAGAGGCTCAAACCAAGCTGATTGTAGGAACTGCAACACCACATCTAGATCCCAGGACGCCGTCGGCGCCACAAAAGGAGGTTGGATGTGCAGAACCCCTTTCAAAAAGGTCTGAACCTCAGGAAGGACAGCCAATTGCTTTTGAAAGAAGATGGACAAGGCAGAGATTTGGACCTTGATGGAGCCCAATCTCAGGCCCACATCCACTCCTGCTTGCAGGAAAAGGAGAAAACGTCCGAGTTGAAAATCCACCGCAGGAAATTTTCTGGATTCACACCAGGAAACATATTTTTTCCAAATACGGTGGTAATGTTTAGACGTTACCCCCTTCCTAGCCTTAATCAGGGTAGGAATAACCTCGCTCGGGATACCTTTCTGAGGTAAGATCTAGCGTTCAACCACCAAGCCGTCAAACGTAGCCGTGGTAAGTCTTGATAGGCAAACGGCCCCTGCAGCAGCAGATCCTCCCGAAGAGGTAAGGGCCTAGGATCAGAAGAAGATCCAGCAAATCCGCATACCAAGCCCTTCGTGGACAGTCCGGAGCAATGAGGATTGCCAGAACCCTTGTTATTCTTACTAGCTGAAGAAGCCTTGGGATCAGAGGAAGTGGAGGGAACACATACACTAACGGGAACACCCACGGTGCTACCATTGCGTCCACCGTCACTGCCTGAGGGTCTCTCGACCTGGAACAGTACCTCCCCAGCTTCTTGTTGAGGCGGGAGGCCATCATGTCTATGTGAGGAACCCCCCACCAAGCGGTTACTTCCTCGAACACCTCCGGATGAAGGCCCCACTCCCCTGGATGGAGATCGTGTCTGCTGAGGAAGTCTGCTTCCCAGTTGTCTACTCCCGGAATGAAGATTGCTGACATCGCTACAGCGTGCCTTTATGCCCAGAGAATGATTTTTGACACCTCTGACATTGCAGCCCTGCTCTTCGGCCACTGTGGTCACGTTGTCCGACTGTACCTGAACAGCCCAATCCTGTAGCAGATGTGCTGCTTGCAGGAGGGCGTTGTACACGGCCCTTAGCTCAAGGATATTTATCGGGAGAAGGGATTCTTGAAACGACCACTTTCCTTGAAATGTTTCCCCCCGGAGCGACTGCTCCCCAACCTCTTAGACTTGCATGTGTGGTTAAGAGGATCCAGTTCTGAATTCCGAACCTTCGGCCTTCCGGAAGGTGTGGAAGTTGTAGCCACCAGAGGAGTGAAATCCTGGTTTTCGGAGACAGGCGTATCCTCTTGTGCATGTGTAGGTGAGAGCCCGACCATTGGCCAAGAGGTCCAGTTCAAATGGACGAGCGTGAAACCTGCCGTACTGCAGAGCCTCGTAGGCGGCAACCATCTTCCCAAGAAGGCGGATGCATTGATGAACCGACACCCGGGTAGGCTTTAAGACCTCCCGGACCATTGTTTGAATAACTAATGCCTTCTCCACCGGGAGAAACACCCTCTGCACCCCCGTGTCGAGGATCATTCCCAGGAAAGACAGCCTCCTTGTCGGCTCCAGATGAGACTTTGGAAGGTTCAGGATCCAACGGTGCTTCCTGAGCAGCTGTGTCGCGAGCGTGATGAATCGCAATAACCTCTCCCTGGATCGTCCAGATAATAGGATTTTAATACCTACCGGTAAATCCTTTTCTCTTAGTCCGTAGAGGATACTGGGGTCACATAAAGAACCATGGGGTATAGACGGGATCCACAGTAGACATGGGCACTTTAAGACTTTCAAAGGGGTGTGAACTGGCTCCTCCCTCTATGCCCCTCCTCCAGACTCCAGTTATAGGAACTGTGCCCAGGGAGACGGACATTTCGAGGAAAAGGATTTATTGTTAAACTAAGGTGAGTATCCTAAATACCAGCTCACACCTCAAGCACGCCGTACAATATGGCATTTAAAACAACGCAAGTCAACGGCATGAACATCATCAGCAACAGGCTGACTATAAACGTAACACAACATGTGTGTAACCACAACTAATAACTGCAGATACAGTACGCACTGGGACGGGCGCCAGCATCCTCTACGGCAGGCTTTTTCAACCAGTGTGCCGTGGTACACTGGTGTGCCGCGACCAGTTGCAAGGTGTGCCGTGGAGCCAGAGCAGCTTCTTGCATCTTCATAGTGAAATGTTGGCCCGGGCTCTTCTTAGAGGATCAGTCGTGCTCCGGCCATGACCTGTGCCTTGGTGACGCGTCGGTGTGATATCATAGGTCACGGCCGGCGCGTCTCACCACTAAGCCAGCCTACACATCTTCCAGTTCCCGCCTGCATCCACAGCTTTCCTTGCCCACCCACATCCACACCTGCCCGACCGCCTGCTGCTCAGTATTCGCAGCACTCCACTATGAACAACCCCTGCCACTGAGGGACAGAGAGGAGTTCAGCTGACCGGTAGAGGCTAATATTTGTTATGTTATTTCTCCTGTGGGCAGCAATAGGATTTATGGGGGAAAATAATAATTTACTCACCGGTAATTCTATTTCTCGTAGTCCGTAGTGGATGCTGGGAACTCCGTAAGGACCATGGGGAATAGACGGGCTCCGCAGGAGACTGGGCACTCTAAAAGAAAGATTAGGTACTATCTGGTGTGCACTGGCTCCTCCCTCTATGCCCCTCCTCCAGACCTCAGTTAGGGAAACTGTGCCCGGAAGAGCTGACACAATAAGGAAAGGATTTGGAATCCCGGGTAAGACTCATACCAGCCACACCAATCACACCGTACAACTCGTGATACTATACCCAGTTAACAGTATGAATAACAACTGAGCCTCACGAACAGATGGCTCATAACAATAACCCTTTAGTTAGGCAATAACTATATACAAGTATTGCAGACAATCCGCACTTGGGATGGGCGCCCAGCATCCACTACGGACTACGAGAAATAGAATTACCGGTGAGTAAATTCTTATTTTCTCTGACGTCCTAGTGGATGCTGGGAACTCCGTAAGGACCATGGGGATTATACCAAAGCTCCCAAACGGGCGGGAGAGTGCGGATGACTCTGCAGCACCGAATGAGCAAACTCAAGGTCCTCCTCAGCCAGGGTATCAAACTCGTAGAATTTTACAAACGTGTTTGATCCCGACCAAGTAGCAGCTCGGCAAAGTTGTAAAGCCGAGACCCCTTGGGCAGCCGCCCAAGAAGAGCCCCCTTCCTCGTGGAATGGGCCTTTACTGATTTAGGATGCGGCAGTCCAGCCGCAGAATGTGCAAGTTGAATAGTGGAGCAGATCCAGCGAGCAATAGTCTGCTTAGAAGCAGGAGCACCCAGCTTGTTGGGTGCATGCAGGATAAACAGCGAGTCAGTTTTTCTGACTACAGCCGTCCTGGAAACATAGATTTTCAGGGCCCGGACTACGTCCAGCAACTTGGAGGCCTCCAAGTCCCGAGTAGCCGCAGGCACCACAATAGGTTGGTTCAAATGAAACGCTGATACCACCTTAGGGAGGAATTGGGGACGCGTCCTCAATTCTGCTCTGTCCATATGGAAGATCAGATAGGGGCTTTTACAGGACAAAGCCGCCAATTCTGACACCCGCCTAGCCGAAGCCAAGGCCAAAAGCATGACCACTTTCCACGTGAGATATTTTAATTCCACGGTCTGAAGTGGCTCAAACCAATGTGATTTTAGGAAATCCAACACAACGTTGAGATCCCAAGATGCCACTGGGGCACAAAAGGGGGCTGAATATGCAGCACATCCTTAACAAACGTCTGAACTTCAGGCAGTGAAGCCAGTTCTTTTGAAAGAAAATAGACAGGGATGAAATCTGGACTTTAATGGAACCCAATTTTAGGCCCATAGTCACTCCTGACTGTAGGAAGTGCAGAAAACGACCCAGCTGAAATTCTTCTGTGGGGGCCTTCATAGCCTCACACCAAGCAACATATTTTCGCCATATGCGGTGATAATGCTTTGCTGTCACATCTTTCCTAGCTTTTATCAGCGTAGGAATAACTTCAACCGGAATGCCCTTTTCCATCAGGATCCGGCGTTCAACCGCCATGCCGTCAAACGCAGCCGCGGTAAGTCTTGGAACAGACAGGGCCCCTGCTGTAGCAGGGCCTGTCTGAGAGGCAGAGGCCAAGGGTCCTCTGAGATCATTTCTTGCAGTTCCGGGTACCAAGTCCTTCTTGGCCAATCCGGAACGATGAGTATAGTTCTCACTCCTCTCTTTCTTATTATCCTCAGCACCTTTGGTATGAGAGGAAGAGGAGGGAACACATAAACCGACTGGTACACCCACGGTGTCACTAGAGCGTCCACAGCTATCGCCTGAGGGTCCCTTGACCTGGCGCAATATCTTTTTAGCTCTTTGTTTAGGCGGGACGCCATCATGTCCACCTGTGGCCTTTCCCAACGGTTTACAATCAGTTGAAAGACTTCTGGATGAAGTCCCCACTCTCCCGGGTGGAGGTCGTGCCTGCTGAGGAAGTCTGCCTCCCAGTTGTCCACTCCCGGAATGAACACTGCTGACAGTGCTATCACGTGATTTTCCGCCCCTCGGAGAATCCTTGTGGCTTCTGCCATCGCCATCCTGCTTCTTGTGCCGCCCTGTCGATTTACATGGGCGACCGCCGTGATGTTGTCTGACTGAATCAGCACCGGCTGGTTTTGAAGCAGGGGTCTTGTGTAGGGAAGCTTTCTGACTCGACCATTGTCCCTGGAAGTTTCTTCCCTGAGTGACTGCCCCCCAACCTCGGAGGCTTGCATCCGTGGTCACCAGGACCCAGTCCTGTATGCCGAATCTGCGGCCCTCTAGAAGATGAGCACTCTGCAGCCACCACAGCAGAGACACCCTGGCCCTCGGGGACAGGGTGATCAGCCAATGCATCTGAAGATGCGATCCGGACCACTTGTCTAACAGATCCCACTGAAAGATCCTTGCATGGAACCTGCCGAATGGAATTGCCTCGTAAGAAGCTACCATCTTTCCCAGGACTCGCGTGCAGTGATGCACCGACACCTGTTTTGGTTTCAGGAGGTCTCTGACCAGAGATGACAACTCCTTGGCCTTCTCCTCCGGGAGAAACACCTTCTTCTGTTCTGTGTCCAGAACCATACCCAGGAACAGCAGACGCGTCGTAGGAACCAGCTGCGACTTTGGAATATTCAGAATCCAGCCGTGCTGTTGAAGCACTTCCTGAGATAGTGCTACTCCGACCAACAACTGCTCCCTGGACCTCGCCTTTATAAGGAGATCGTCCAAGTATGGGATAATTATAACTCCCTTCTTTCGAAGGAGTATCACCATTTCGGCCATTACCTTGGTAAATACCCTCGGTGCCGTGGACAGACCAAACGGCAACGTCTGGAATTGGTAATGGCAGTCTTGTACCACAAACGGAGGTACACCTGGTGAGGAGGGTAAATGGGGACATGCAGGTACGCATCCTTGATGTCCAGTGATACCATGTATTCCCCTTCTTCCAGGCTTGCAATAACCGCCCTGAGCGATTCCACTTTGAACTTGAACCTTCTTATATAAGTGTTCAAGGATTTTAAATTTTGAATGGGTCTCACCGAACCGTCTGGTTTCGGTACCACAAACATTGTGGAATAGTAACCCCGTCCCTGTTGAAGGAGGGGAACTTTTATTATCACCTGCTGGAGGAACAGCTTGTGAATTGCCGCCAACACTACCTCCCTGTCCGGGGGAGTAGCTGGCAAGGCTGATTTGAGGTAACGGCGAGGGGGAGACGCCTCGAACTCCAGCTTGTATCCCTGAGATTGTAGAACCCAGGGATCCACCCGTGAGCGAACCCACCGGTCGCTGAAGTTCCGGAGACGGGCCCCCACCGCACCTGGCTCCACCAGTGGAGCCCCAGCGTCATGCGGTGGATTTAGTGGAAGCAGGGGAGGATTTCTGTTCTTGGGAACTGGCTGTATGGTGCAGCTTTTTCCCTCTACCCCTGCCTCTGGGCAGAAAGGACGCGCCTTTAACCCGCTTGCCTTTCTGGGGCCGAAAGGACTGTACCTGATAATACGGTGCTTTCTTTGGCTGTGAGGGAACCTGGGGTAAAAATGTCGATTTCCCAGCTGTCCGAGAGACCATCCCCAAACAATTCCTCACCCTTGTAAGGCAAAACCTCCATGTGCCTTTTAGAATTCGCATCACCTGTCCACTGCCGAGTCCATAATACTCTCCTGGCAGAAATGGACATTGCATTTATTCTAGATGCCAGCCGGCAAATATCCCTCTGTGCATCTCTCATGTATAAGACTACGTCTTTAATGTGCTCTACAATTAGCAATATAGTGTCCCTGTCAAGGGAATCAATATTATCAGACAGGGAATCAGACCACGCTGCTGCAGCACTGCACATCCATGTTGTAGCAATAGCAGGTCTTAGTATAGTACCTGAGTGTGTATACACAGACTTCAGGATAGCCTCCTGCTTTCTATCCGCAGGCTCGTTTAAGGCGGCCATATCCTGAGACGGTAGTGCCACCTTCTTTGACAAGCGTGTGAGCACTTTATCCACCCTCGGGGATGTCCTCTGGCGGGAAAGGGTACGCCATTAGTAACTTTTTAGAAATCACAAATTTTTTATCAGGGGATGCCCACGCTTCTTCACACACTTCATTTAGCTCATCTGAAGGGGGAAAAACCACTGGTTGCTTTTTCTCCCCAAACATAATACCCTTTTTAGTGGTACCTGGGTTAATGTCAGAAATGTGCAACACATTTTTCAGTGCCGTAATCATGCAACGGATAGCCTTAGTGGAATGTACATTTGTCTCGTCGTCGTCGACACTAGAGTCAGACTCCGTGTCGACATCTGTGTCTGCCATCTGAGGTAGCGGGCGTTTTTGAGCCCCTGATGGCCTTTGAGACGCCTGGGCAGGCACAGGCTGAGAAGCCGGCTGTCCCACAGCTGTTATGTCATCAAACCTTTTATGTAAGGAGTTGACACTGTCGGTTAATACCTTCCACATATCCATCCACACTGGTGTCGACCCCGCAGGGGGTGACATCACATTTATCGGCACCTGCTCCGCCTCCACATAAGCCTCCTAATCAAACATGTCGACACAGCGGTACCGACACATCGCACACACAGGGAATGCTCTGACTGAGGACAGGACCCCACAAAGTCCTTTGGGGAGACAGAGAGAGAGTATGCCAGCACACACCACAGCGCTATATAATTAGGGATTTACACTATTACAGAAAGTGATTTTTCCCTATAGCTGCTTAACATGTATAGTTTGCGCCTAAATTTAGTGCCCCCCCTCTCTTTTTAACCCTTTGAGCCTGGAAACTGCAGGGGAAAGCCTGGGGAGCTGTCTTCCAGCGGAACTGTGAAGAGAAAATGGCGCCAGTGTGCTGAGGGAGATAGCTCCGCCCCCTTCTCGGCGGGCTTATCCCGCTCTTTTATTAATATTATGGCAGGGGATTTTTACACATATATAGTTTATTAGACTATATTATGTGTTTTTTTGCCATGTTAAGGTACTCTAATTGCAGCCCAGGGCGCCCCCCCCCAGCGCCCTGCACCCATCAGTGACCGGAGTATGTGGTGTGCATGGGGAGCAATGGCGCACAGCTGCAGTGCTGTGCGCTACCTTAATGAAGACCGGAGTCTTCAGCCGCTGATTTTCTCCTCAGAATCTTCCGTCTTCTGGCTCTGCAAGGGGGACGGCGGCGCGGCTTCGGGACCGGACGACCGAGGCTGGGCCTGTGTTCGATCCCTCTGGAGCTAATGGTGTCCAGTAGCCTAGAAGCCCAAGCTAGCTGCAAGCAGGTAGGTTCGCTTCTCTCCCCTAAGTCCCTCGTAGCAGTGAGTCTGTTGCCAGCAGATCTCACTGAAAATAAAAAACCTAATAAATACTTTCTTTACTAGGAGCTCAGGAGAGCCCCTAGTGTGCAACCAGCTCGAGCCGGGCACAGATTCTAACTGAGGTCTGGAGGAGGGGCATAGAGGGAGGAGCCAGTGCACACCAGATAGTACCTAATCTTTCTTTTAGAGTGCCCAGTCTCCTGCGGAGCCCGTCTATTCCCCATGGTCCTTACGGAGTTCCCAGCATCCACTAGGACGTCAGAGAAACAATGTTAAATAATTCATGTGGGAAGTAATAGGATTTTTGTAGAGAGCAACATGATTTATGTGGGGAGCAATGTGATTGTTTTTTCTGTGTAGACCAATGTATGTGTGGATTTATGTTTTACTGTGAGGGCCAACGTGTGTTTTTTGGGTTTTTTCTGTGGGTGAACTGATGGTGTGCCTTGGCAATTTTAAAATATTGTTTGGTGTGCCGCGAGTAAAAGATGGTTGAAAATCACTGCTCTACGGACTAAGAGAAAAGGATTTACCGGTAGGTATTAAAATCCTATTTTCTCATACGTCCTAGAGGATGCTGGGGTCACATCAAGAACCATGGGGTTTATACCAAAGCTCTAGAACAGGCGGGAGAGTGCGGATGACTCTGCAGCACCGATTGACCAAACATGAGGTACTCATTAGCCAGGGTATCAAACTTGTAGAACTTCGCAAAGGTGTTTGAATCCGACCAAGTAGCTGCTCAGCAAAGTTGTAATGCCGAGACCCCCCGGGCAGCCGCCCAGGACGAGCCCACCTTCCTGGTAGAATGGGCCTTTACCGATTTCGGTAACGGCAATCCAGCCGTAGAATGAGCATGCTGAATCGTATGACAGATCCAGCGCGCAATAGTCTACTTGGAAGCAGGAGCCCCAATTTTATTGTGAGCATACAGGACAAACAGAGCCTCTGCTTTCCTAAACTGAGCCGTTCTGGCGACATAAATTTTCAAACTCTTACTACATCGAGAAGCTTCGATTCCAGCAAGGCGTCAGTAGCCACTGGCACCACAATAGGTTGGTTCAAGTGGAACGACGAAACCACTTTCGGCAGAAACTGCTGACGAGTCCGCAACTCTACTCTATTTCATGGAAGATCAAATAAGTGCTCTTGTGAGACAAGGCCGCCAATTCAGACACCCGCCTTGCGGATGCCAAGGCCAACAGCATGACCACTTTCCAAGTAAGGAATATCAACTCCACCTCCTGTAAAGTTTCAAACCAATGAGATTGAAGGAATTGCAACACTACGTTAAGATCCCATTGTGCCACAGGGGACACAAAGGGAGGTTGGATGTGTAATACGCCTTTCACGAAGGTCTGAACTTCTGGAAGGGAGGTCAATTGTTTTTGGAAGAATTCCGATAAAGCCGAAATTTTAACTTTAATTGAGCCCAACTTTAGGCCCGCATCCACACCGGCCTGTAGAAAATGGAGAAAACGTCCTAACTGAAATTCTTCCGTAGGAACTTTCTTGGATTCACACCAAGACATGTATTTTCTCCAAATACGGTGGTAATGCTTAGACGTTACTCCTTTCCTGGCCTGAATAAGAGTGGGGATGACTTCCTTGGGAATACCCTTTCGGACTAGGATCCGGCGTTCAACCTCCAAGCCGTCAAACGAAGTCGCGGTAAGTCTTGGAACACGCACGGCCCCTGCTGTAACAGATCCTCCCTCAGAGGAAGAGGCCAGGGATTTCCTATGAGTAATTCCTGAAGATCTGGATACCAAGCCCTCCTTGGCCAATCTGGAACAATGAGGATTGCTTGAACCTTTGTTCTTCTTATGATCTTTAGCACTTTTGGAATGAGTGGAAGCAGAGGAAACACGTACACCGACCGAAACACCCACGGTGTCACTAGGGCGTCCACTGCTATTGCCTGAGGGTCTCTCGACCTGGAACAATATCTCTGAAGTTTCTTGTTGAGGCGAGACGCCATCATGTCTATTTGAGGAATTCCCCAAAGACTTGTCACTTCTGCAAAGACCTCGTGATGAAGACCCCACTCTCCTGGATGGAGATCGTGTCTGCTGAGGAATTCTGCTTCCTAGTTGTCCACTCCTGGAATGAAGATCGCTGATAGAGCGCTTGTATGCCTTTCCGCCCAACGGAGAACCTTTGTGGCCTCTGCCATTGCCGCTCTGCTCTTTGTTCTGCCCTGGCGGTTTATGTATGCTACTGCTGTTATGTTGTCCGACTGAATCAAGACGGGCCGATTGCGAAGAAGATGTTCCGCTTGCAGAAGGCCGTTGTGAATGGCCCTTAACTCCAGAACGTTTATGTGTAGACAAACTTCCTGGCTTGACCATCTTCCCTGGAAGCTTTCCCCCTGCGTGACTGCTCCCCAGCCTCGGAGACTCACATCCGTGGTCACTAAGATCCAGTCCTGGATCCCGAACCTGCGTCCCTCTAGGAGGTGAGAGCTGTGCAGCCACCACAGGAGTGAGATTCTGGTCTTGGAGGACAGGGTTATCCTTCGGTGCATGTGCAGATGGGACCCGGACCACTTGTCCAATAGGTCCCACTGAAACACTCTGGCATGGAATCTGCCAAACTGAATGGCCTCGTAGGCCGCCACCATCTTCCCCAGCAACCGAGTGCATTGATGGATCGATACTCTTGCTGGTTTCAGAATTTGTTTGACCAGGTTCTGAATTTCCAGAGCCTTTTCCACTGGAAGAAAAACTCTCTATAATTCTGTGTCCAGAATCATTCCCAAAACGACAGCCGTCTCGTCGGAACCAACTGCGATTTTGGCAAGTTTAGGAGCCAACCATGTTGCTGCAGAATTGTCAGGGAGAGCGTAATGTTCTGCAGTAATTGGTCCCCGGTTCTCGCCTTTATCAGGAGATCGTCCAAGTACGGGATAATTGTGACTCCTTGTTTGCGCAGGAGAACCATCATTTCGGCTATTACTTTGGTGAAAACCCTCGGAGCCATGGACAGGCCAAACGGCAACGTCTGAAATTGGTAATGACAATCCTGAACTGCAAACCTCAAGTAAGCCTGATGTGGAGGATAAATCGGAACATGTTAGTAGGCATCCTTTATGTCTACCGACACCATAAAATCCCCCTCCTCCAGACTGGAGATCAAAGCCCGGAGAGATTCCATCTTGAATTTGATTTTTTTCAGGTAGAAATTGAGGGATTTGAGGTTCAGGATTGGTCTGACTGAGCCGTCTGGCTTCGGGTCCACGAACAGGCTTGAATAAAAGCCTTCTCCCTGTTGCGACGTGGGAACCCTGACAATGACTTGATTGTAACACAATTTTGGTATTGCGGTGCATACCACTTCCCTGTCTGGAAGAGAAGCTGGTAAGGCTGATTTGAAAAATCGGTGAGGGGGGACGTCTTAAAACTCCAGTTTGTACCCTTGGGACACTATTTCTAAAACCCATGGGTCCAGGGCCGAACGGGCCCAGAACTGACTGAAGAGCCTGAGACGTGCCCCCACCGGTGCGGATTCCCACAGAGGAGCCCCAGCGTCATGCGGTGGACTTGGCAGAAGCCGGGGAGGACTTCTGCTCCTGGGAACTGGCCACGGCCGGTGATCGTTTACCTTTTCCCTTTCCTCTAGTAGCAAGGAAGGAAGACCCTCGGCCCCTTCTGTATTTATTGGGCCGAAAGGACTGCATCTGATAGTGGTGTGCTTTCTTTTGTGGTGCAGGCACATAACGTAAAAATGATGACTTACCCGCGGTAGCCGTAGATACCAAGTCAGCGAGGCCGTCACCAAACAACACACCACCTTTATACGGTAGATCAGGGTATCCATTCAGATGACAAGTTATCTGCCCATTTTTCGATAGCACTACTCACCCACACAAATGCAATGGCAGGTCTGAGTAGCGTACCCGTGGTGACATAAATGGATTTCAACGTATTTTCCTGTCTACGATCCGCAGGATCCTTTAGGGCTGCCGTGTCAGGGGATGGGAGAGCCACCTTTTTGGACAGCCGTGACAGAACTTTGTCCACAAAGGGGGGCGACTCCTATTTTTCCCTATCCCCAGAGGGAAACAGATACACCACTACAATCCTTTTGGGAATCTGAAACTTTTTGTCAGGACTTTCCCAAACCTTTTCACAAAGCGCGTTCAGTTCATGAGAGGGAGGAAATGTTACCTCAGGTTTCTTCCCTTTATACATACAGACCCTACTATCAGGAACAGTAGGGTCCTCAGTGATAAGTAATACATCTTTTATAGCCACAATCATGTACTGAATGCTCTTTGCCAGTTTTGTATCTAATCTGGCATCACTATAGTCGACACTTGAGTCAGTGTCCGTGTCGGTATCCGTGTCTGCCAGCTGGGCAAATGAACGTTTTTGTGACCCCGAGGGGGTCTGGACTTGAAACAACACATCCTCTACGGATTTCTTCCAAGCCTGGTTCTGAGACTCAGATTTATCCAATCTTTTATTTATCAGAGCCACATTTGCATTCAAAGCACTCAAAACATTTATCCAATCAGGTGTCGGCGGTTTGTGTCCCTAACATAGTCTCCTTCTGGGAAAAGCACTCCGCCTCAGACATGCCGACACACGTGCACCCACCACACGTAGATACACTGGGCCTATAGGGGACAGACCCACAGTAAAGCCTGTCAGAGAGACACAGAGGGAGATATTGCCAGCTCACACCCCAGCGCCTAATCCCGGTCTGAAAACACCACAGACAATGTCCCAGACCTGCAGCGCTTTTATAAGTTAATAATAAGAATTTACTTACCGATAATTCTATTTCTCGTAGTCCGTAGTGGATGCTGGGGACTCCGTAAGGACCATGGGGAATAGCGGCTCCGCAGGAGACTGGGCACAAAAGTAAAGCTTTAGAACTACCTGGTGTGCACTGGCTCCTCCCCCCATGACCCTCCTCCAAGCCTCAGTTAGGATACTGTGCCCGGACGAGCGTACACAATAAGGAAGGATTTTGAATCCCGGGTAAGACTCATACCAGCCACACCAATCACACCATATAACTTGTGATCTAAACCCAGTTAACAGCATGATAACAGAGGAGCCTCTAGAAAAGATGGCTCACTACAGCAATAACCCGATTTTTTTGGTAACAATAACTATGTACCAGTATTGCAGACAATCCGCACTTGGGATGGGCGCCCAGCATCCACTACGGACTACGAGAAATTGAATTATCGGTAAGTAAATTCTTATTTTCTCTGACGTCCTAGTGGATGCTAGGGACTCCGTAAGGACCATGGGGATTATACCAAAGCTCCCAAACGGGCGGGAGAGTGCGGATGACTCTGCAGCACCAAATGAGAGAACTCCAGGTCCTCCTCAGCCAGGGTATCAAATTTGTAGAATTTTACAACCGTATTTGCTCCTGACCAAGTAGCTGCTCGGCAAAGTTGTAAAGCCGAGACCCCTCGGGCAGCCGCCCAAGATGAGCCCACCTTCCTTGTGGAATGGGCTTTTACAGATTTTGGCTGTGGCAGGCCTGCCACAGAATGTGCAAGCTGAATTGTACTACAAATCCAACGAGCAATAGTCTGCTTAGAAGCAGGAGCACCCAGCTTGTTGGGTGCATACAGAATAAACAACGAGTCAGATTTTCTGACTCCAGCCGTCCTGGAAACCTATATTTCCAGGGCCCTGACAACGTCTAGCAACTTGGAGTCCTCCAAGTCCCTAGTAGCCGCAGGCACCACAATAGGTTGATTCAGGTGAAACGCTGAAAACCACCTTAGGGAGAAACTGAGGACAAGTCCTCAATTCCGCCCTGTCCGAATGGAAAATCAGATGAGGGCTTTTACAGGATAAAGCCGCCAATTCTGACACGCACCTGGCCCAGGCCAGGGCCAACAGCATGACCACTTTCCATGTGAGATATTTTAACTCCACATATTTAAGTGGTTCAAACCAATGTGACTTTTGGAACCCAAAAACTACATTTAGATCCCAAGGTGCCACTGGAGGCACAAAAGGAGGCTGTATATACAGTACCCCTTTCACAACGTCTGAACTTCAGGGACTGAAGCTAGTTCTTTTTGGAAGAAAATTGACAGGGCCGAAATTTGAACCTTAATGGACCCCCATTTCAGGCCCATAGACACTCCTGTTTGCAGGAAATGTAGGAATCGACCTAGTTGAAAATTCCTCCGTCGGGGCCTTACTGGCCTCGCACCACGCAACATATTTTCGCCAAATGCGGTGATAATGTTTTGCGGTTATATCTTTCCTGGCTTTGATCAGGATAGGAATGACTTCATCCGGAATGCCTTTCTCCTACAGGATCCGGCGTTCAACCGCCATGCCGTCAAACGCAGCCGCGGTAAGTCTTGGAACAGACAGGGTCCTTGCTGGAGCAGGTCCCTTCTTAGAGGTAGAGGCCACGGATCCTCCGTGAGCATCTCTTGAAGTTCCGGTTACCAAGTCCTTCTTGGCCAATCCGGAGCCACGAATATAGTGCTTACTCCTCTCCATCTTATAATTCTCAGTACCTTGGGTATGAGAGGCAGAGGAGGGAACACATACACTGACTGGTACACCCACTGTGTTACCAGAGCGTCTACAGCTATTGCCTGAGGGTCCCTTGAGCTGGCGCAATACTTGTCGAGTTTTATAAACTTGTGGAAGACTTCTGGGTGAAGTCCCCACTCTCCCGGGTGGGGGTCGTGTCTGCTGAGGAAGTCTGCTTCCCAGTTGTCCACTCCCGGAATGAATACTGCTGACAGTGCTATCACATGATTTTCCGCCCAGCGAAGAATCCTTGCAGCTTCTGCCTTGCCCTCCTGCTTCTTGTGTCACCCTGTCTGTTTACGTGGGTGACTGCCGTGATGTTGTCCGAATGGATCAACTCCGGGTGACCTTGAAGCAGAGGTCTTGCTGAGCTTAGAGCATTGTAAATGGCCCTTAGCTTCAGGATATTTATGTGAAGTGATGTCTCCAGGCTTGACCATAAGCTCTGGAAATTCCTTCCCTGTGTGACTGCTCCCCAGCCTCGCAGGCTGGCATCCATGGTCACCAGGACCTAGTCCTGAATGTCGAATCTGGGGCCCTCTAGAAGATGAGCACTCTGCAACCACCACAGGAGAGACACCCTTGTGCTTGGTGACAGGGTTATCCGCTGATGCATCTGAAGATGCGACCCGGACCATTTGTCCAGCAGGTCCCACTGGAAAGTTCTTGCGTGGAATCTGCCGAATGGGATTGCTTCGTAGGAAGCCACCATTTTTCCCAGAACCCTTTCATTGATGTACTGAGACTTGGCTCGGTTATAGGAGGTTCCCGACTAGCTCGGATAACTCCCTGACTTTCTCCTCCGGGAGAAACACCTTTTTCTGGACTGTGTCCAGGATCATCCCTAGGAACAGAAGACGAGTCGTCGGAATCAGCTGCGATTTTGGAATATTGAGAATCCAATCGTGCTGCAGCAACTACCTGAGATAGTGCTACACCGACCTCCAACTGTTCCCTGGATCTTACCCTTATCAGGGAATCGTCCAAGTAAGGGATAACTAAAATCCCCTTCCTTCGAAAGAGTATCATCATTTCGGCCATTACCTTGGTAAAGACCCGGGGTGCCGTGGACCATCCATACTGCAGCGTCTGAAACTGATAGTGACAGTTCTGTACCACAAACCAGAGGTACCCTTGGTGAGAAGGGTAAATTGGGACATGAAGGTAAGCATCCTTGATGTCCCGAGACATCATGTAGTCCCCTTCTTCCAGGTTCGCAATCACTGCTCTGAGTGACTCAATCTTGAATTTGAACCTCCGTATGTAAGTGTTCAAGATTTTAGATTTAGAATCGGTCTCACGAGCCGTCCGGCTTCGGTACCACAACAGTGTGGAATAATACCCCTTTCCCTGTTGCAGGAGGGGTACCTTGATTATCACCTGCTGGGAATACAGCTTGTGAATGGCTTCCAAAACTGCCTCCCTGTCAGAGGGAGACATCGGTAAAGCCGACTTTAGGAAACGGCGAGGGGGAGACGTCTCGAATTCCAATTTGTACCCCTGAGATATCACCTGAAGGATCCAGGGGTCTAATTGCGAGTGAGCCCACTGCGCGCTGAAATTCATTGAGACGGGCCCCCACCGTGCCTGATTCTGCTTGTAAAGCCCCAGCGTCATACTGAGGGCTTGGCAGAGGCGGGAGAGGGCTTCTGTTCCTGGGAACTGGCTGATTTCTGCAGCCTTTTTCCTCTCCCTCTGTCACGGGGCAGAAATGAGGAACCTTTTGCCCGCTTGCCCACGAAAGGACTGCGCCTGATAATACGGCGTCTTCTTATCTTCCAAATGCCGTTTGGAATCCGCATCACCTGACCACTGTCGTGTCCATAACCCTCTACTGGCAGAAATGGACAACGCACTTAGACTTGATGCCAGTCGGCAAATATTCCGCTGTGCATCACGCATATATAGAAATGCATCTTTTAAATGCTCTATAGGCAATAATATACTGTCCCTATCTAGGGTATCAATATTTTCAGTCAGGGAATCCGACCACGCCAACCCAGCACTGCACATCCAGGCTGAGGCGATTGCTGGTCGCAGTATAACACCAGTATGTGTGTAAATACATTTTAGGATACCCTCCTGCTTTCTATCAGCAGGATCCTTAAGGGCGGCCATCTCAGGAGAGGGTAGAGACCTTGTTCTTACAAGCGTGTGAGCGCTTTATCCACCCTAGGGGGTGTTTCCCAACGCACCCTAACCTCTGGCGGGAAAGGATATAATGCCAATAACATTTTAGAAATTATCAGTTGTTATCGGGGGAAACCCACGCATCATCACACACCTCATTTAATTTCTCAGATTCAGGAAAACTACAGGTAGTTTTTCCTCACCGAACATAATACCCCTTTTTGGTGGTACTCGTATTATCAGAAATGTGTAAAACATTTTTCATTGCCTCAATCATGTAACGTGTGGCCCTATTGGAAGTCACATTTGTCTCTTCACCGTCGACACTGGAGTCAGTATCCGTGTTGGCGTCTATATCTGCCATCTGAGGTAACGGGCGCTTTAGAGCCCCTGACGGCCTATGAGACGTCTGGACAGGCACAAGCTGAGTAGCCGGCTGTCTCATGTCAACCACTGTCTTTTATACAGAGCTGACACTGTCACGTAATTCCTTCCAACAGTTCATCCACTCAGGTGTCGACCCCCTAGGGAGTGACATCACTATTACAGGCAATCTGCTCCGTCTCCACATCATTTTTCTCCTCATACATGTCGACACCAACGTACCGACACACAGCACACACACAGGGAATGCTCTGATAGAGGACAGGACCCCACTAGCCCTTTGGGGAGACAGAGGGAGAGTTTGCCAGCACACACCAGAGCGCTATATATATACAGGGATAACCTTATATAAGTGTTTTTCCCCTTATAGCTGCTGTATTTTTAATACTGCGCGTAATTAGTGCCCCCCTCTCTTTTTTAACCCTTTCTGTAGTGTAGTGACTGCAGGGGAGAGCCAGGGAGCTTCCCTCCAACGGAGCTGTGAGGGAAAATGGCGCCAGTGTGCTGAGGAGATAGGCTCCGCCCCCTTCTCGGCGGCCTTATCTCCCGTTTTTCTGTGTATTCTGGCAGGGGTTAAATTCATCCATATAGCCCAGGAGCTATATGTGATGCATTTTTTGCCATCCAAGGTGTTTTTATTGCATCTCAGGGCGCCCCCCCCCAGCGCCCTGCACCCTCAGTGACCGGAGTGTGAAGTGTGCTGAGAGCAATGGCGCACAGCTGCAGTGCTGTGCGCTACCTTGTTGAAGACAGGACGTCTTCTGCCGCCGATTTTCCGGACCTCTTCTGTCTTCTGGCTCTGTAAGGGGGCCGGCGGCGCGGCTCTGGGACCTATCCATGGCTGGGCCTGTGATCGGGCCCTCTGGAGCTAATGTCCAGTAGCCTAAGAAGCCCAATCCACTCTGCACGCAGGTGAGTTCGCTTCTTCTCCCCTTAGTCCCTCGATGCAGTGAGCCTGTTGCCAGCAGGTCTCACTGAACATAAAAAACCTAAAACTAAACTTTTCACTAAGCAGCTCAGGAGAGCCACCTAGTGTGCACCCTTCTCGTTCGGGCACAAAAATCTAACTGAGGCTTGGAGGAGGGTCATGGGGGGAGGAGCCAGTGCACACCAGGTAGTTCTAAAGCTTTACTTTTGTGTCCAGTCTCCTGCGGAGCCGCTATTCCCCATGGTCCTTACGGAGTCCCCAGCATCCACTAGGACGTCAGAGAAATAATGCACCAAAATCACTGTGCCCCCCTGTTTTGCACCCTGTTACTTGTACAGCAGTGTGAGGAAGAACCAGCGTCTCTGCAGCCTTGTGTAGAGAAAATGGCGCCGGGCTGTGTGCTGTGAGGGCTAAGCCCCGCCCCCGTAATGGCGCGCTTCAGACCCGCTCTTTTTAAAAACTTTTTTACACTGGCGGGGGTCCGGACTGTGCCCTGGCACTTAGTCCGCTCTTGCCAGGTAGTTATTTGAGGTTAGCATGCTGCCCAGGGCGCCCCTTCCCCCGCGCCCTGCATTCTGTAGTGCCGCTGAGTGTGGAAGCATGGCACGCAGCGCTGCCGCTGTGCGGTACCTCAAAGCCATCACTGAAGTCTTCTGATCTTCTTCTACTCACCTGTCTTCTGGCTCTGCAATGGGGGTGACGGCGGGCTCTGGGAACGAGCATCTAGGCGTACCTAGCGATCAGACCCTCAGGAGCTAATGGTGTCCTGTAGCCAAAGAAGCAGAGCCTTTAAACTCACAGAAGTAGGTCTGACTTCTCTCCCCTAAGTCCCACGAAGCAGGGAGACTGTTGCCAGCAGTTCTCCCTGAATATAAAAAACCTAACATAAAGTCTTTTCAGAGAAACTCAGTAGAGCTCCTCAGTGTGCATCCAGTCTGCCTGGGCAGATTCGAAACTGGAGTCTGGAGGAGAGGCATAGAGGGAGGAGCCAGTTCACACCCCTTTGAAAGTCTTAAAGTGCCCATGTCTCCTGTGGATCCCGTCTATACCCCATGGTTCTTGATGTGACCCCAGCATTCTCTAGGACATATCAGAAAAGGAATTATGTTCACCCCCTGCTTGCGGAGAAGAACCATCATCTCCGCTATCACCTTGGTGAAAATCCTAGGTGCTGTGGAGAGGCCAACGGCAGCGCCTCGAACTGATAGTGGTCGTCCAACAGCGCAAACCTGAGGCATGCGTGATGCGGTGACCAAATGGGGATGTGGAGGTAAGCATCCTTGATGTCCAGAGACACCAGGAACTCCCCCTCCGTTAGTCCTGAGATGACAGCTCTCAGAGATTCCATCTTGGATTTGAACTCCCTGAGATAAGAGTTCAAAGACTTTAAGTTCAGAATAGGCCGTACCGAACCATCCGGTTTCGGTACTACGAAAAGGTTTGAATAATAACCCTTGTTCCACTGCTGAGGCGGAACCGGAACGACGACTTCCGACACCACCAATTTTCTGAGGGCCTCCAGAAGAATCGCTTTGTCCGCCAGCAGAACTGGTAAGCCTGACTTGAAGAAACGGTGAGGCGGGGGATCTTGAAACTCCAGTCTGTACCCCCTGGACACTATATCCAGGACCCAGGGGTCCAGACCAGACGACACCCAGACGTGGCTGAACTGTCAGAGTCTCGCCCCCACCTGACCGTCCTCCAGGCCCAGCCGTCCACCGTCATGCGGAGGGCTTAGTGGCATCAGAAGCGGGCTTCTGGGTCTGGAAACCTGCGGGAGCAGGTTTCTTTCCTTTTGCACGACCACCTCTGAAGAAGGTGTTTGAAGGTTTATTTTTTCTTTGCCTCGCGGGCCGAAAGGACTGTGACACAGCTGGTGTAAAAGGCTTCTTCGTAGCGGTGCAGCTGAGGGGAAAAAAGTAGATTTACCCGCGGTAGCCGTGGCAATCCACTCATCCAGCGCCTCCTCAAAGAGAGCCTGACCCGTGTAGGGTAGGACCTCCACGCTCTTCCTGGATTCCGCATCCGCAGACCATTGGCGCAGCCAGAGACCCCTGCGAGCCGAGACGGACATGGAGGAGATCCCCGCAGCCATGAAGCCCAGGTCCTTCATGGAATCCACTAGGAACCCTGCAGAATCCTGAATATGGCGTAAAAACATATCAACGTCATCTTTATCCAGCGTAGCCGATTCTTCCTGTATAGTGATAGACCACCTGGCAATAGCTTTTGCAATCCAAGCACAGGCTATAGTAGGCCTTAATATAGCCCCACCACTTTGCGATCCACCGGGTCTTTCAACGCGGTAGATCCTGGTACCGGCAGCACCACCTGTTTGGACAGCCTAGATAGAGATGCATCGACCATCGGCGGGGACTCCCATTTTTTCCTATCTTCCTCTGGGAAGGGAAAAGCAACCAAAACCCTCCTAGGGATCTGAAATTTCTTTTCCGGAGTTTCCCAGGCCTTTTCAAAGATAGCGCTTCTTGTTTTCTGTAAAGAAGACCTCCTCCCCCTGTTCCGGAGCTGTGTCCGAAATGTGCAAAACATCTATAACAGCCGCAATCATCAACTGTACCCCCTTGGCAAGTGATGCCGTTCCCCTCGACACATCCCAGTCACCGTCTGCAGTGTCAGAGTCGGTGTCCGTGTCATCCTGCAACATTGCAAGTGCACGTTTCTGAGAATGATTCACAGGGGACCCCGAGGAAGCAGTATCAGACCAAACAACCATAGAGGACTGGAGGACCTGAGCGACATGCTCAGTCCTAGCAACTCCATCAGAAATCTGAGAAATAGTCCCTCTCAGAGAGACTAACCATTCTGGCTCTCTAGCAGGGATCTGCGCTAAAACTGTGCAATCCTGATTACATGGAATGGAGTCCTCTTGTGAGGATAAATCCTCTGCAGCATACGATACATTGTCCCTAGACATGTTACCACACACACACACACAACACCCCACAAACACACAGAGTATTATGAAGGCAGAGTTTCCCCCAAAGAATGGCAGAGAGACACAGAGATTGGAGCCAACCCACACACAGCGCTATTAAAGGTATAGGGAGTCCCTAACCAGCGCTGACTGTGTCCCTTAATAGGTGACATAGCCTGTATACAGCTTCTCCCCCCACCCCCTTCTACAACCCTCTTGGTACCGTACAGATAGCTGGAGATTGCTCTGAAGGGACCTGGATCCACTTGGCAGTGAGAGCAGGCAGGAAAAATGGCGCTGAACGCTGCTGGATCCGCTCTGAGAAGCTCCGCCCCCTTCAATGGCGCCGGATTATACTGGCCTGGAGGAACAGTAGCTGACCTGGATCCGCAGACCCCGTCAGGAGATGACCAGTGTGGGGTCTGGAGCAGTCCCAGGACGTTCCCCCCAGCGCCGCACCAAGGTACACTGAGCCGCCCAGGAGCGCGGTCAAGGCCGCGCTCCCGTCCTAATAGCCGTCCTCTTCACACTGTCCCCCTGCTTGCAAGGGGGGATAGTGACTAACTCTCCATGTTCAGCATCTGGGGGGGGGGGGGGGGCGGCTGCTGGGGCGAGCGTTCCCCTGTGGTGGGGCGCGATCGGACCCCCCCGGAGCTAACGTCCAGTCAGCGGGAGCAGTGGCTCAGGACCCCGCGGGGCGGACACTGCTCCTCCCCCCCAGTCCCACGCTGCAGGGAGGCTGTCACCAACAGCCTCCCTGTAAAACAAAAAATCCTATAAGAAAGAAATAAAAATAAGAATTTACTCACCGGTAATTCTATTTCTCGTAGTCCGTAGTGGATGCTGGGGACTCCGTAAGGACCATGGGGAACAGCGGCTCCGCAGGAGACTGGGCACAACTATAAAGAAAGCTTTAGACTACTGGTGTGCACTGGCTCCTCCCACCACGACCCCCCTGCAGACCTCAGTTAGGATACTGTGCCCGGAAGAGCAGACACAATAAGGAAGGATTTTGAATCCCGGGTAAGACTCATACCAGCCACACCAATCACACCGTATAACTCGTGATACAATACCCAGTTAACAGTATGAACATAACAGAGCCTCTCAACAGATGGCTCAACAATAACCCTTTAGTTAACAATAACTATATACAAGTATTGCAGACAGTCCGCACTTGGGACGGGCGCCCAGCATCCACTACGGACTACGAGAAATAGATTTACCGGTGAGTAAATTCTTATATTCTCTAACGTCCTAAGTGGATGCTGGGGACTCCGTAAGGACCATGGGGATTATACCAAAGCTCCCAAACGGGCGGGAGAGTGCGGATGACTCTGCAGCACCGAATGGGCAAACTCTAGGTCCTCCTCAGCCAGGGTGTCAAACTTGTAGAATTTAGCAAACGTGTTTGACCCCGACCAAGTAGCTGCTCGGCAAAGTTGAAGAGCCGAGACCCCTCGGGCAGCCGCCCAAGAAGAGCCCACCTTCCTTGTGGAATGGGCTTTCACCGATTTAGGATGCGGCAGTCCAGCCGCAGAATGTGCAAGCTGAATCGTACTACAGATCCAGCGAGCAATAGTCTGCTTTGAAGCAGGTGCACCCAACTTGTTGGGCGCATACAGGATAAAGAGCGAGTCAGTCTTTCTGACTCCAGCTGTCCTGGAAACATAGATTTTCAGGGCCCTGACTACGTCCAACAACTTGGAAGCCTCCAAGTCATTTGTAGCCGCAGGCACCGCGATAGGTTGGTTCAGATGAAACGCTGATACCACTTTGGGGAGAAACTGGGGGACGAGTCCTCAATTCTGCCCTATCCATATGGAAAATCAGATAAGGGCTTTTACATGACAAAGCCGCCAATTCTGATACACGCCTGGCCGAAGCTAAGGCCAACAACATGACCACTTTCCACGTGAGATATTTCAAATCCACGGTGTGACTTTAGGAAATCCAACACCACGTTGAGATCCCAAGGTGCCACTGGAGGCGCAAAAGGGGGCTGAATATGCAGCACTCCCTTAACAAAAGTCTGAACTTCAGGTAGTGAAGCCAGTTCTCTCTGGAAGAAAATCGCTAGAGCCGAAATCTGGACCTTAATGGAACCCAATTTTAGGCCCATAGTCACCCCTGACTGTAGGAAGTGCAGGAAACGGCCCAGCTGAAATTCCTCCGTTGGGGCCTTCCTGGCCTCACACCACGCAACATATTTTAGCCATATGCGGTGATAATGGTTTGCGGTTACTTCTTTCCTAGCTTTATTCAGCGTAGGAATGACTTCCTCCGGAATGCCCTTTTCCTTCAGGATCCGGTGTTCAACCGCCATGCCGTCAAACGCAGCCACGGTAAGTCTTGGAACAGACAGGGCCCCTGCTGCAGCAGGTCTTGTCTGAGCGGTAGAGGCCATGGGTCCTCTGAGATCATTTCTTGAAGTTCCGGGTACCAAGCTCTTCTTGGCCAATCCGGAACAATGAGTATAGTTCTTACTCCTCTTCTCCTTATTATCCTCAGTACCTTTGGTATGAGAGGAAGAGGAGGGAACACATAAACCGACCGGTACACCCACGGTGTCACTAGAGCGTCCACAGCTATCGCCTGCGGGTCCCTTGACCTGGCGCAGTACTTTTCTAGCTTTTTGTTGAGGCGGGACGCCATCATGTCCACCTGTGTCCCCACTCTCCCGGGTGGAGGTCGTGCCTGCTGAGGAAGTCTGCTTCCCAGTTGTCCACTCCCGGAATGAACACTGCTGACAGTGCTAACACGTGATTTTCCGCCCATCGGAGAATCCTTGTGGCTTCTGCCATTGCCGTCCTGCTTCTCGTGCCGCCCTGTCGGTTTACATGGGCAACCGCCGTGATGTTGTCTGACTGGATCAGTACCGGCTGGTTTTGAAGCAGGGTTTTTGCCTGACTTAGGGCATTGTAAATGGCCCTCAGTTCCAGAATATTTATGTGCAGGAAAGTCTCCTGACTTGACCATAGTCCTTGGAAGTTTCTTCCCTGTGTGACTGCCCCCCAGCCTCGAAGGCTGGCATCCGTGGTCACCAGGACCCAGTCCTGTATGCCGAATCTGCGGCCCTCTTGAAGATGAGCACTCTGCAGCCACCACAGCAGAGACACCCTTGTCCTTGGAGACAGGGTTATCAGCCGATGCATCTGAAGATGCGACCCGGACCACTTGTCCAACAGGTCCCACTGAAAGGTTCTTGCATGAAACCTGCCGAATGGAATTGCTTCGTAGGAAGCTACCATCTTTCCCAGGATCCGCGTGCAGTGATGCACCGACACCTGTTTTGGTTTTAGGAGGCCTATGACTAGAGATGACAGCTCCTTGGCCTTCTCCTCCGGGAGAAACACTTTTTTCTGTTCTGTGTCCAGAACCATCCCCAGGAACAGTAGACGTGTCGTAGGGACCAGCTGTGACTTTGGAATGTTTAGAATCCAGCCGTGCTGTTGTAGCACCTCCCGAGATAGTGCTACCCCGACCAACAACTGCTCTCTGGACCTCGCCTTTATCAGGAGATCGTCCAAGTACGGGATAATTAAAACTCCCTTCTTTCGAAGGAGTATCATCATTTCGGCCATTACCTTGGTAAAGACCCTCGGAGCCGTGGATAGACCGAACGGCAACGTCTGGAATTGGTTTGACAATCCTGTACCACAAATCTGAGGTACTCCTGGTGAGGATGGTAAATGGGGACATGCAGGTAAGCATCCTTGATGTCCAGTGATACCATGTAATCCCCCTCGTCCAGGCTTGCAATAACCGCCCTGAGCGATTCCATCTTGAACTTGAATTTTTTTATATATGTGTTCAAGGATTTCAAATTTAAAATGGGTCTCACCGAACCGTCCGGTTTCGGTACCACAAACATTGTGGAATAGTAACCCCGTCCTTGTTGAAGTAGGGGTACCTTTACTATCACCTGTTGTGAATACAGCTTGTGAATTGCCTGTAACACTGCCTCCCTGCCTGAGGGAGTGGTTGGCAAGGCAGATTTGAGGAAACGGCGGGGGAGAGACGTCTCGAATTCCAGCTTGTACCCCTGAGATACTATCTGAAAAATCCAGGGATCCACTCGTGAGCGAGCCCACTGATTGCTGAAATATTTGAGACGGGCCCCCACCGTACCTGGCTCCGCCTGTGGAGCCCCAGCGTCATGCTGTGGACTTAGAGGAAGCGGGGGAGGACTTTTGCTCCTGGGAACTGGCTGTATGCTGCAGCTTTTTTCCCCTACCTCTGCCTCTGGGCAGAAAGGACGCGCCTTTAACCCGCTTGCCCTTATTGGGCCGAAAGGACTGTACCTGATAATACGGTGCTTTCTTTGGCTGTGAGGGAACATGGGGTAAAAATGTAGACTTCCCAGCTGTTGCTGTGGAAACGAGGTCCGAGAGACTATCTCCGAACAACTCCTCACCCTTATAAGGCAGAACTTCCATGTGCCTTTTGGAATCTGCATCACCTGTCCACTGCCGAGTCCATAACCCTCTCCTGGCAGAAATGGACATTGCACTAATTTTAGATGCCAGCCGGCAAATATCCCTCTGTGCATCCCTCATGTATAAAAGTGCGTCTTTTATATGCTCTACGGTTAGCAATATAGTGTCCCTGTCTAGGGTATCAATATTTTCTGACAGGGAATCTGACCATGCAGCTGCAGCACTGCACATCCATGCTGAAGCAATAGCTGGTCTCAGTATAACACCTGTGTGTGTATATATAGATTTCAGGATAGCCTCCTGCTTTCTATCAGCAGATTCCTTCAGGGCGGCCGTATCCGGAGACGGTAGTGCCACCTTCTTTGACAAGCGTGTGAGCGCTTTATCCACTCTAGGGGATGTTTCCCAACGTGACCTATCCTCTGGCGGGAAAGGGTACGCCATTAGTAACCTCTTAGAAATTACCAGCTTCTTATCAGGGAAAGCCCACGCTTCTTCACACACTTCATTTAACTCCTCAGATGGAGGAAAAGCTACTGGTAGTTTTTTCTCTCCAAACATAATACCCTTTTTTGTGGTACCGGGGGTAACATCAGAAATGTGCAACACATTTTTCATTGCCTCAATCATGTAACGTGTGGCCCTACTGGAAG
This sequence comes from Pseudophryne corroboree, assembly GCF_028390025.1. Taxonomy (NCBI): domain Eukaryota; kingdom Metazoa; phylum Chordata; class Amphibia; order Anura; family Myobatrachidae; genus Pseudophryne; species Pseudophryne corroboree. The sequence continues at coordinate 22,590,631 of NC_086452.1, forward strand.
TTACATTAGTCTCATCGTCGTCGACACTGGAGTCAGTATCCGTGTCGACATCTGTGTCTGCCATCTGAGGTAGCGGGCGTTTTAGAGCCCCTGATGGCTTTTGAGACGCCTGGGCAGGCACAGGCTGAGAAGCCGGCTGTCCCACATTTGGTATGTCGTCAAACCTTTTATGCAAGGAGTCGACACTGTCACGTAATTCCTTCCACAGCACCATCTACTCAGGTGTCGACCCCGCAGGGGGTGACATCGCATTTACAGGCATCTGCTCCGCCTCCACATAAGCCTCCTCATCAAACATGTCGACACAGTCGTACCGACACACCGCAAACACACAGGGAATGCTCTGACAGAGGACAGGACCCCACAAAGCCCTTTGGGGAGACAGAGAGAGAGTATGCCAGCACACACCAGAGCGCTATATAACACAGGGATCCCACTATAAATGAGTGTTTTCCCTTATAGCTGCTTTTTATATATATATATATCCTGCGCCTAAATTTAGTGCCCCCCCTCTCTTTTTTACCCTTCTGTAGCTTGCAGACTGCAGGGGAGAGCCAGGGAGCTTCCTTCCAGCGGAGCTGTGAGGGAAAAATGGCGCCAGTGTGCTGAGGGAGATGGCCCCGCCCCTTTTCCGGCGGACTTCTCCCGCTTTTTCTGGAATACTGGCAGGGGTATTTTTACATCTATATAGCCTCTAGGACTATATATGATGTAGATTTGCCAGCCAAGGTGTCATATATTGCCTCAGCCCCCCCCCCCCCCCCCCCCCCCCCAGCGCCCTGCACCCATCAGTGACCGGAGTGTGAGGTGTACATGCGGAGCAATGGCGCACAGCTGCAGTGCTGTGCGCTACCTTGGTGAAGACCGAAGTCTTCTGCCGCCGATTTTCCGGACCTCTTCATGCTTCTGGCTCTGTAAGGGGGACGGCGGCGCGGCTCCGGGAACGAACACCAAGGTCGGGTCCTGCGGTCGATCCCTCTAGAGCTAATGGTGTCCAGTAGCCTAAGAAGCCCAAACTACCACCTGTTAGGTAGGTTCGCTTCTTCTCCCCTTAGTCCCTCGCTGCAGTGAGTCTGTTGCCAGCAGATCTCACTGTAAAATAAAAAACCTAAATATACTTTAGAAACATAGAATTTGTCGGCAGATAAGAACCACTTGGCCCATCTAGTCTGTCCTTTTTTTTTTTTTTTTATATTATTTTTATCTCTAACCTTATTTGATCCTTATTTCTTTGTAAGGATATCCTTATGTCTATCCCATGCATGTTTAAATTGCTCTACTGTCTTAGCCTCTACCACCTCTGATGGGAGGCTATTCCACTTGTCCACTACCCTTTCTGTGAAATAATTTTTCCGCAAATTTCCCCTGAACCTCCCCCCCTCCAGTCTCAGTGCATGTCCTCGTGTCCTATTGCTTCTCTTCATTTGGAGAATGTTTGCCTCCTGGACTTTGTTAAAACCCTTGATATATTTGAAAGTTTCTATCATGTCCCCCCTTTCCCTTCTCTGCTCCAAACTATACATATTGAGATTTCTTAGTCTTTCTGGGTATGTTTTGTGATGTAGGCCATGCACCATTTTAGTTGCCCTCCTTTGTACAGTTTCTAATGTATTAATATCCTTTTGAAGATATGGCCTCCAGAACTGAATACAGTATTCTAGATGAGGCCGTACCAATGACCTATACAGTGGCATTATTACTTCTTTCTTTCTGCTGCTGATTCCTCTCCCAATGCAGCCAAGCATCTGACTAGCCTTCCTCATTGCCTTGTTACATTGCTTACCTGCCTTTAAGTCATCTGAAATAGTGACTCCTAGATCCCTTTCCTCCTCAGTAGTTTCCAGTATAGTGCCATTAATACTGTATTTAGCTTTAGGATTTTTGAGACCCAAGTGCATGATTTTGCATTTTTTGGCATTAAACTGTAATTGCCAAACTCTTGACCATTCCTCTAATCTACCTAGATCCTCAATCATTTGTTTTACCCCACCTGGTGTGTCTACCCTGTTGCATACCTTTGTGTCATCTGCAAAAAGGCATACTTTCCCTTTAATGCCATTTGCAATGTCACCAATAAAGATATTAAAAAGCACTGGTCCAAGTACAGATCCCTGGGGTACTCCACTGGTAACATTTCCCTCCTGTGAATGCACTCCATTTACCACAACTCTCTGTTTTCTATCCTTCAACCAAGATCTTATCCATTCAATAATCCTAATATCCAATCCCAAACTTTCAAGTTTATTTAGCAGTCTGCGATGTGGAACTGTGTCAAAAGCCTTACTAAAGTCTAGATAAGCTATATCCATGGCTCCACCTTTATCCATCACTTTAGTCACACAATCAAAAAAGTCAATAAGATTTGTTTGACATGATCTCCCCCCAGTGAATCCATGCTGTTTGGGATCCAGTAAATTGCCGGATTTGAGATAATCTACAACTCTTTCTTTTAAGAGTGTTTCCATCAATTTCCCTACTACTGATGTAAGACTCACTGGTCTGTAGTTGTTTGCCTCTTCCTTGCTTCCACTTTTGTGCAGTGGGACTACGTTTGCTCTTTACCAGTCGCCTGGAATTACTCCTGTAGCTAATGACTGGTTGAACAATTCTGTCAATGGTGCTACCAGCACCTCTTTAAGTTCTTTTAGTATCCTTGGATGTATCCCATCTGGCCCCATAGATTTGTCCACTTTCAGCTTTGAGAGTTCTGTTAGGACATTCTCCTCTGTAAATGTACTTGTTTCATTTTCCTGAATATCCCTGCAACTTAACTTTCTTTCTAGGAGCTCAGGAGAGCCCCTAGTGTGCATCCAGCTCAGCCGGGCACAAGATACTAACTGAGGTCTGGAGGGGGGTCGTGGTGGGAGGAGCCAGTGCACACCAGTAGTTTAAAGCTTTCTTTACAGTTGTGCCCAGTCTCCTGCGGAGCCGCTGTTCCCCATGGTCCTTATGGAGTCCCCAGCATCCACTTAGGACGTTAGAGAAACTCTTTTACCAAGAGAACTCAGTAGAGCTCCCCTAGCTGTGACCGGCTCCTCCGGGCACATTTTCTAAACTGAGTCTGGTAGGAGGGGCATAGAGGGAGGAGCCAGCCCACACTCTCAAACTCTTAAAGTGCCAATGGCTCCTGGTGGACCCGTCTATACCCCCATGGTACTAATATGGACCCCAGCATCCTCTAGGATGTAAGAGAAATGTACATTAATAATAAATAAAGACATCACAGTGACAGTATAATTTGACTCCCTATTACTGGTGCCTATCGCAGAGGAGTGTCCACTCGCTAAATAGGGAAAATACCAGCACTGTGCCCCCCATGCCTTGAATCTTTCTTTTGCATGTGGACACAGTAAGTGTGCCCAGACCACTATTAACTTGGCAGGCTCAGCGCTTCCCATGAGAAAATGCTAATTGTTTTGATCACCGCCCATTGCAGATACCCATCCCTAAAGACAGGTGCATTTGTGCAAAAACAGGTGCAGGATGTGATAACACGCTAGATTCCGAAAATACCTTGACGCCACAGGACAGTGTAAATAGAATTTATTTGATTTTCAAAAAGGATGTTTTATATGCTCTCAAAAGCTGTCTGCAAAAATACCACTCCTTACCACGGCATCATTTTACCTGACGTCATCAGGTTTAACCTTGATAACAGCGGTCAAATAACATCATGGAAAAAAACACACATCTACGACCCATTACCCTGACATAATAGGGGGGGGGGGGGGGTGGCCAGTACAGGGCAAGTCTGCCCCGAATGCCAGATCCACCCCCCCCCCCCTTGCGCACAAACATACGAAAGCATCGCACGGCGGTGATGCTTTCGCATGTTTAGGGTAGCCCTCTGTGAAGGCAGACAGCTACCTGCCATGTTTCAGGTCGCAGCCGCCGCAGCCCACCCCGCAAACAGTTTAGACATGTCTGCATTGTCCGGACTGGGCCTCTATAACGCCGCCGCGATTCCCGCTCTGTGACCCAGCAGACAGCACACAAATAATGATAAGAGTTAATGATGATCAATACCAGCAATATCGTCTATGATTTCTGCGTAGGTCCTTCGGGCGATATCTAGGAACTCGTTTATGTTGGGCTTAACTGCGTAACATTTCTGGGTTCTCATGTTGAGGCATCCGCGGGTGTACCTGGTGTCATCATTAATAACTGTTCTAATTTTCTCAAGTATGATATCAAACCTAATATAAAAAAAAACCCACAATCAGATAATGTTGTGATCACCCATTGTTTATTTCCCCCGTTACAAGCTTTCCATCCCAACTAGCAATAATGACGATGAAATAAGCACAAAGGCTCGTGTATGAATGTGCGAAGCACTATACAAATCCACCAGCTTTCATTGGGGATCCCACAGATTTTGGAACCAAGATGGCAGCACCAGCGGGGAAAGACTGTAGGCTTCTCTGGCGTTCGCAGATGCAGCATTGGATCAACTTCTGACCACTGGACTGATGAGTAACCCCCACTGGCTTCAGCACGCCCAGAAAATTAGGCCGGCGTGTACCTGTTTTCTGGAACGCTCTCTTCGCAGAACTAGATCTGCACATAAGCAGTGTGGCTCCTGCACGTGCGCAGATCAATAAACACTGGAGATTTATGGAAGTCTCTGAATCAGGCCCGGAGTAGGGACAGCGCCACCTCCTCAGCTCTGTGCTGTGGGTGATGATACCCCTCGCCCCCCCCCCCCTCCCCCCTAGTTACAGCCCTGTGCTCGAGTCTATTTACTTTAGCACCCAGAGAGGTTTATAAATACACATTAGAGGCTGTGAACCCTGACGCCTCTTCTTCGCAGCCTGACAGGTAAAATAATGTTCCTGATCTATCTCCGGATCTACACATTTTATCACCATCTTTTATATTTATAGGCTGCGCTTACAGAGTATTTCAGAGCAGTGATCAAATCATTTCCACGCAGTATTCTGCTACATAATATTTATATCTGGGTATTTTCTACTCTGATTCATTGCAGCATTATACATTTATAAAACATATTTTTATTTATATGTTAAAGCACTTCATTTTTCTGTTTGGTGAGGTGCCATCCAATGAGAGACAAAACACGGCCACACCTAGTTAATTGTAGCAGTCAATGCTGAAAGTTTCTATTATCAAAAGACATTTTTAATCTGAGTAAGTTGCATATACACTGTGTATCGAACTGAGGGGGTGATTCAGACCTGATCGATAGGCTGCTAAAATTGTAGCCCTGCGATCAGATAGTCGCCGCCCAAGGGGAGTGTATATTCGCCGTTCAAGTGTGCGATCGCATGTGTACGGCGAGCTACTAAAAAACCCCTCAGTCAGCGGACAGCTGCAAATCTGTTCGCACCTCACTCACAAGTGGATGGTTTTTACCAGTGTGTGCAGTGTGTGCGCAGTCCAGGACTTACTCCTACAGTGCGATCAGAACGGGCTGATCGGGGCCGGAGCCGACGTCACACACCCTCCCTGACAACGCTTGGGCACGCCTGCGTTTTCCCTGACGTTCCCAGAAAACGGTCAGTTACCACCCACAAATGGCTTCCTCCTGTCAATCTGCATGCAAATGGCTGTGCGATTAGAATTTTCGCACCAGCCTGTCGCTGACCGGCGATGACTGTTGTTGTTTGGTGACGCGGGTGCGCGTTGCAGTGCATACGCATGCGCAGTTAATGCCTGATCGCCCGCTGTGTGAAAACACAGAGCAACGCTCAGGTCTGAATCACCCCCTGAATGTGCAACAGATGGCGGTAGACAGCAATTAGCCAAACTGCGGCAGAATTTCACATTTCTTGACTGAACAGGTCGTTATGTAGAAATGTGAAGTTCAGGTAAATACTCTTTTTTGCAGCATTCGGAACTATGGGTGTCATTCCGACCCGATAGCTCGCTGCAATTTGTTGCATCGCAGCG